>NC_137106.1:19129384-19636884 GCF_949357685.1 Gobio gobio
GCGTCGTTTGTCGTGAGGTGTTCGTGCAGTGTACAGAGGGAAACAAGAGGCGACAAACCTCTCCCGATCGGCAATCGGATGGTCGGATGAATTTCTGGCATGTCAGATAAAGGTTATCGCACAGCTGAAGCAGAGCTAAAAACTGTTGCCCTATTTCTCATCACTGCGCCTGCACGAAAGCAGAAGTTGAACCATTTCATCTTTAATGCAATCTTTAAGTTCTGTAGGCAGTTATCAAATAGAAGCAATTTAGCAAACTGTTGCATGCCTCCAGTTCATGTTGTAAAATGAATAATCTAAGACTTTCAAACCACCGTGTTTGCCTATCCAGTGCCTCTTTTATTCATTTAGCTACTTGATCATTAATTTACTTGTTTTACTTTCACAAATTATTTTATGTACTTTTATTTACTATTATTTAATATTTACTTAATTTTATTATCATGGGAAATGTGAACCGTTGTCTATCATTTGACACAATTTCACGGCGCAATATGGAATTTTTTTTCTTTTTCATTTTAAATCATGAAGGCAAGTCAGTGGATATCACACAAAAACGCAATGGCCCTCATTTATCAAAAGTGCGTACACCAAATTTCCAGCGTACTCCTGGCGTACACCCAAAACCACGGTGACTTTGAGATTTATCAATATGGACGTTGGCGTACGGCACGCTCAAATCCTACACCAGCTCAGGAGGTGGTGTACGCACGTTTTGAGTTAGTGCGAAAATGCGCAGAAAAACAATTACACCACAAAACGCACTGACAAAGATATGCTATATTATGACCCACTGTAAAAAACAACAACAACAACAACAACTAAAGCCCTATTCGCACTGGATAAGTAGGCTATTATCTGGGGACCTCGTGTGATTTAGAAATCACTCCCCCACATCTGAATTTTGCGTGGCGCATTCGCACGAGATAAGCTGTGATTTTACTTGAATTTACTGACTTATCTCCCGGATATGATGTTACTTGAAAATGTTTTTTCGTTATAGGCTATAGCTGTATGAAATTATAAACAGTCGTATCGATATCATTTTGATTGTTTAGTAATACAAATAATTTCGTTCAGTTAGAGAACAGACGCAATTAAAAACGTAACTGCAATATAATAACAATATACGGCGGAAGATTCAGTTTCAAAGCTAAATGTAAAAGTGCCCATTTAAGCGAGTTGTCATTGTAATGTTCTGTTTTTGTGTTTTTCATTAAGAATAATATTAAACACACCATTCAAGCAATTTACTCCCAAATTGTGCTCATTCTAAAGTGAAAGTAGCCTAATCCGCGCGGCCGCACAGGAATTCATAACGGTGCACATATGCAGCCTAGCGCCATTCTTCGTGAAAGATAAAGATAGAAATGCTCACAGGACACAAAAACCTTGCAAAAATTATATACGATCCGCCTTATCCCGGCCAAATAGATGCCGATTCGCACGGGACTAATATTATCACAGGACCTCTGTGTTTGGCGAAATATGGTAGGTAATTTGCGGGGGAATTTTTACTTTACATAGCTATTACAGACATGGCCGATTCGCACGGGATTAAGATCGCAGACATTCTCTGCAATTATTACAAATCACCAGAGGTCCCCCGCATATACTAATCCCGTGCGAATAAGTAATTATAAACTTAAGTGTTTATTTTTGTGCAACATGGACTTCAATGTTTAATTTGTGTGACTTTACCAAAGCATTTGATTTGTAGGCATGTATTCCTCCAGTTGCGAGCCTGTGCGCTTTACCTGATGTTGGTCAGGCCCGGCAGCTGCGCACGGACTGGGACTGAAAATAATTCAGACTGACAAAATAATAAAAATGACATTCTTCTTCTTTTAAATAATAATAAAATAAATAATAATAATAGCGACATTCTTCTTCTAAATAACAATAAGCTTAATTAATAATACAAATCATAATAATAATAATAATAATAAGAAGAAGAATCTTACAAATTGTCATGCAATTATATTAATGTGAATGAATGGTAGCCTACTCCACATCACATCATCATCACTATTGTACACCCCAATACATGTGATGTGATACGAAATTAAATGCATATTACCGGTATTTCAAAATACGTGCTGTAAAATAATGAATTGTGATAGGTAATTTCTCATCCAAACAGCTATTTAAACTGGATTTCCACCGTACACCTTTTTGTGGGCGCCTTTAATCCCACTCTTTAAACTCCCAAATAAAACAATTTAGTTTTTTTTCCACTTCCCTGGTGATGGTCTCGATCTCCACGTCAGAGAAGTTTCGCTTCATTGCCGTCTTCCGTGTGTCCATGGCGTAAAATAAGGGCGTGGGGGAGGCAGAGACTTGAATATATAGGAGCGTGTTATTCTAATGACGATCGTATTCAGCCGTGGCATTTATCAAGGGCAGGTATTGCGTACGCCTGGATTTCAGAGGTGCGCACAGCTTCATAAATCAGGCGGTGAGAGGAGTGCAAGCATAATCTTACGCCAACATATACGCCCGTTTCTACGCAAGATTGATAAATGAGGGCCATTGTGCGCGAGAGTCGGTTAAGTGTCAAACATAGTCAATTATTCACTACAGAAAGTGAAAGTAAAATCTGACAAGCTTTCGGTGCATATTCTCACAGAGACAAGAGATATCTCTTTATTTATATAAATCTGCTTTAGCATATGCTGATAACGTATAGCCTATAACTGTCTGAATTTATATTCTTAATATTTCTCTTGTGGCCCATATTGCAACATTAACAAATTAGAAGAGAAGTATAGGCCCATTTCGTGTTAAACAAGTTGTTTTTTAAATAAAGCTGCTCTAACTTTCTGATAATAATACTGATATTATTGTAGTGTTCTGACATATTATAGATTCTGATAATCATTTCAATTATTGGCCTATAATTCCTTGTTTAATTGGGCAAAATGTATTTAAATAATGAGGAGTAAGCTAATCTATCTATTCTTTTATTATGCAGCGTGTCGGTTATGCATTGATGCATTATGAAATTATCACAGGGGCAAATTAAATGTAATATCAAATTAATAATAAAAGTAGGCCTACCCTAATAATAATTTATATACATAAATTGTAAATGCTAAATCCTCTTAATATCGATAGCTGATGCATTTGATAGGCTATCTCCCTATTATAGTTTTTTTCGCGCAAATTTCGTTCGTACAGTGAGCAGATAAGTCGCGCTCGGCGATCGGACCGCACAGTGTGAGCACATAAACCGTGTGCTTTGGCTTTACAAAAAAGGCATTTGGGGGGTAAAATATGTGTTATTTTGGCAGGGCTGGCAGCTAAAAATCGCATTCCTGGGTCTGTATATCACATAATTGGGGTTGCCTCAACCCGCGGACTTGGCAACACAGTGCAGTTGAGTTCTGTTGACATTTGACAACTAACGTTATGCGTCGCTCCGTTGCTCTGATTGGTTGTAGGTCTATCCAATTGAGGTCTTTCCTGGTTCGGTTGAAACACGCCCCATAATCACAGCCCAACGGAGCAGTATCAGACTCATATTCTGACTAGAATTGAGTATGACGACGTCAGGCTAGGGCATAGCGTCTGCTGTCTGACGTCTGTCACGCACCTGTTGATGATGCTGCTAACGTTAGGCTACTGCTGGCAGTGGTTTGAATCGGGAGAGCAGTTGAGGTTGAGGGCAAAGCAGTGGAGGTTGAGGTCGTTGATGCTGCCGTAGCGCAGAACATTGATATGGGATACTCGCGTACATGTTTGGCAGCAAGCCAGCCGGGTAGCCAGTTTGTTTCAACGCGCGAGAACGAACACCACCTCACATGATATCGCGCAGGTCCTACTCTCAACATAAATAAATCCACGCAAATTTTAGAAAAAAAAGGCCTGCACTTAACACAAATTGAAAATGTGTATAAAAAAAATTGGCCTCGAAAATGTAATACCTCGTCAGATGCCGTTTATTACTTTTGAATACTTTTTAATGCCCTTAATTTTGGCTAATTTAATTTACTACCTTTTACTACCTTTTACAACCCCGCAGACACCCTGACGCCTTAACGTTTGACAACCGAATAACTGTAGCCTGTAGCATTATTTTTGCTTGAACTAAATACAACTCTTTTTTTTTTTGTGAGTGCAGACCCTTTTTCCATTTTCAACTGCTTTTGTACAGTCAATCACAAAGTTCATTGTGTTTTTCCATGTAAGGTCAAAAAACTACCACCCCCCCCATTCCACCTCACTTATTTAAAATAGCACATAACCAGTGTTAATTTTGACAGCATATTTTGATTTAGTTTTAGTCATAGTCTTTTGACTAAAATGCCATTTAGTTTTAGTCATATTTTAGTCAACTGAATTGTTTTTAGTTTTAGTCTAGTTTTAGTTGACTAAATATCATAAGATTTTAGTCGACTAAATCTACAGTAGATTTAGTCTCCAAAAATCTAATGAGTTTAGTTAAATTGTAATACATTAAGAATTTAGGCACTACATAAACGACTGACACTTGAACTGACATTTTGACATCAGTTTTGTTTTTGACATTAAAAATACACGAAAGAGAGCTCAATTCACTTTTTTATTTGTTTTTAAAAACATCTATATAGTTTTTATAACTTTGTATTTCTGTTTTAGTTAGTATATCATGTTAAGTTAAAGCTTCAAATAAGTTTGTTTATTTATTTTTTTAATTTCAGTTGACATTTATTTAATTTCAAGTAACAAAGATTTCTTTTAATGGTTTTAGTTAATTATTATAACCCTGATAATTTGTTGAATATGTGTCAAATACTGGTCTTTCCTCCTGACTATGAATTAAATGGGAATGAAATTAAATACAGTTTATTGTGTAACCAAAAACGAATATATAATGTGTGACTTTTAATTATAAACCAGCTGGAAATACACCGGGACTCTTATTTTGAAATCTCGCCTTACTATTGAGAATGAGGAGATACGTCATGGTCGTGGGCGGAGTCTGAGCCCTACACCATTCCGGGATCCGACGCTATCGGTTGCCAGGGGTAACATTGTAAGAGCGAAACAGAGATCAGAGCAGGAAAGACGGCTCGAGGAATTATCATCGCGGCGTTTAAGCGGAGAAATTACGAGAAAACTTGAAATGGAGAAGAAGAGGTCTCGTACAGGGAGAAACTTACTACCAGCGCCAAGCTGAGGTATTTAGAGAAGCTGATATCAAAAACGTTGACCCATACGAGCTGCCACGGCAGAACTCTTTACCACCTTGCACTGAAATGTTTCTATAAATATATTTCCTGTGCATTCTGAATAATAAATATATCTCCCCACTATCCTGCAGCAGTCCAGTGCTCGTCATCCTTAGCAGTGTTTTTCTCTTACTGATCATATTTTGTACCTGTTGAGTTTATATTTTTAAATTAATTTGACTAAAAATTTAAATGATCGTTTGTGTGCGCTGGTGCTTTTATTCCAGCCTTCTTGAGTAGAATGAATGCTCGGTACGTGCTTTAAATGGATGTAATGTTAACCATGTTAAATATTGAATTAATCTTAAACAGTGATGCACAGTAGAGGAAAATGACAGTCAACTAGGCCTACCTTGAATATTAATTAAGCGTTTTGGGCATAAACATGTTTATAGCATACAGTAAAATGACCGACAATGAAAAATGACAGAATAGTGATCAACATGTTTAATACAAATAAATAAAGGTTCGTATTGATCAAGTGTCTCACACTTCAGCATCGCGCTATAGTTAAGACCATGACTGACACCCTGTGGTGAAATAATGGCGTACGTTTACCAGCCGCTGCATTCTCAGATCGGCTTGGGTGGATTAAAACTTAATGTTCAGTTGAGTTTGGAAAACTATGTACATAGTAATCATCAGAATATCTCTTCTCCAGTCTCTGTCCGAATTCATTACCTGGCGGGCAGACCCCCAAAATGGCGGAAGGGGGGCGGGGCGCTGTGTCGTGACGACATCTCCTCATTCTCAATTGCAGTTGCAGGAGCTCATTAAAGTTCAGATGAGGAGATAAAATAAGCATTGTTACAACCGTCTAAAACACATTACTATATAAACATTGTTAAGTAAACATTGTCATTATTCATCAGCATTAGTTCATAAACAATTGCCTGGCATAAATGTGTGTTATTCATTGATTGTGAGCCGCTCTGGAGCGATGCGTGAGTACAACAGCGCCATGTTCTCCAGCGGTTAGATCAGCAGCACTTTCAAACAAAATAAGCGCATCTGTTACACACGACATCAGTTCTGACTGGATCTCTTCCCTAATCGTCCCTCCCTAACATTTTCGTCTGGTTATACAACTTCTGATTAAATATTAGAGGTGTAACTGTTAGGCTATGTTAGGTGGGATGTGGTTGTTAAGTATCTTTTAAAAATGTAAACTGAACAGGTATGAACTATGATGATCAGTTGGTTAATGAGTAGACGAGCCAGTGCTGCTGCAGGTTAGTGGGGAAACAGATTTATTTATCATTCAGAACGCACAGTTGGTTCACAGTTTCAACAGGTTCAAGATAATTCATGTTAATGCACGATTCAATGTTTATTAAAATCACTTACTGGAAACTCCCGCGTATATTCCACTTTCTAAATGCCATCATTAACTACATGCCGCTGTCCCCATTTCTGTGTTGACAAATCCGCGGTTTTCCCACGGAATTTGCTCAATTTTACACGGTCCCCCTCCCCCTCCCCTCCGTTACACCCACCACAACTCTTTTTTTGTGATGCAAAGATGAAACTTCAACATGAACAACTTAACCACAACACATCACTCAACTCTGGAGCATCTTGAGAGTAAGTAGATTCACACATACTCTTGTACAAGTTGTACATTGACTAGAAGCACAAAATATACTGAAATTTGTAGATAACTCACTTTTACTTACACTTTGTTGAAATTCTGCTGAGCTTGAAAGCATATTTAGTATGACTTATCCCTTATGCTGTGTTGAAAATCCTTTACCTTATTGATATGAGTTTATGCGCCTGTTTTTTAAGGTGAATAAGCGTGAGTGATTTTTTTCATTCCTGAGGTGCATAAACTCAGATCAATGAGTCATATGATTAATCATTTCCAAAAAGAAATAAAAAAAAAACCCTGTGAAAATGGAAAGAAAATAAGTTAATATAAAATATTGAATCCAATATTTGGCAATAATATAGCATAACAACAGATTTATAAAAATTTTTTTTGAAGGTCTCAATCATTTTTGACTGGGAGCATCCACAAGTGCAACAAGGTGAGGGGAAATACCCCCAAAAATAGAACAATTTAAAATGATTTGCTTCATTTATAATTGTCATACATATGGTCCCGTGAGATTTAAGGTAGTTGTATTTCCATGGAAAGCTACATATGTGGCTATCTTTGTTTATATGCAAATATATCCACTTATTATATTCAACTTATACTTTTCCCAGAAGTTTAGTGCCAGCAGAATCCCAATCAATCCAGCAGGATGGCAGACATGTCAGAGGATGAGATCACAATTAAAGCCGACCGTTTAACAGAGGAGGTAGGTTTGTGATACCATGAAAGATCATAATCTTCTTTTACATCCTCTTGTTCTTCTATTAGATGCCGTTTCTGTTCCTGTAAAATTCCCAGCTCATATGAAAGCAGCATTTTATTTCTCTAAACTAGAGATAAAACTCCTTCTTTGCCTCATCTCTATCCTTCTTTTGTTTTCACTTGTTTAGTGCTCGTCATTTTCAGGTCAAATGTGGTTTAGTGTGAGCGAAACTAGTTTTGGACAACGACAGTTTATCAGAAGTATTGATAAAATTAGTTTAGCATAATAAATGTAATACAGTAATGATTGACTACTTTTATTTGTATTTGTTTGTCAGTCAGCGGCTAGCTATAAAAGAATGCTACAAATGACACAGGAGGTAAGTTGTCTTATTTCAACCAGTTAAACCAATGACACATGGATGCTCCTTAAAAGCATACCTCAAATAACATATACTGCTATTTGAAATGTAAAAATGCAACAATTGCAATTTGCTCATTGCTTTACTTTGACCTTGAAGCATCTGTGTATTTGCAGACTATAAACGTCGGGGGCAAAACAATGACTATGCTGGATGATCAGGGAGGTGAGTCTGTTATCTCAGTACACCTGATTCCTGATGTCTACTTCAATATCCCACAATTTTGAGGCCTTTTCACACATTAAATAATTTCTGTATATTCTTACAGACTGATATATTCTTATATTCGTTTAGACTGTGTACACTTTTTAGTAATTAGCCATGGAATGTCTCTTAAAGGGTAAGTTTACCCCAAAATTAGAATTCTGTCATTAATTACTCACCCTCATGTCATTCCGAACCCGTAAGACATTCTTCGTAACACAAATTAGGATATTTTTGATGAAATCCGAGAGGTTTATGAACCACACATAGGCAGCAACGACTTTTCAACTTTCAAGGCCTCGAAATGTAGTAAAGACGTTGTTAAAATAGTCCATGTAACTACAGTGGTTTAAACTTCATGTTATGAAGCGGCGAGAATACTTTTTGTACGCAAAAACAAAACAAAAATAACAACTTTATTCAACTATTTCTTCTAGTCTGTGTCAGTTTCCTATGCTGTTGACATAGTGAACACAGTACAGTGCTTCCAGGTTCTACATCAGAACGTCAGTCTTTATTTTTATTTAGTTTTTTTGCGCACAAAAAGTATTGTCGTTGCTTCATAACATTAAGGTTGAACCACTGGAGTCACATGGATGTCTCATGGATGTCTTTACTACCTTTCTGGGCCTTGAAAGTTGCAATGACATTGCTGCCTATGGCTGCTTCAGAAACCTCTCTTAATCTTAATTTGTGTTCCGAAGATGAACGAAGGACTTACGGGTTTGGAATGACATGAGGATGAGTAATTAATGACAGAATTTTCATTTTTGGGAAGCCATTTAAAAGTAGGGTAGGCAATTGCCCTTTAAAGGTAAAGTAGGCAATTTTTGGAGAGGCTAGCAATAGCAAGCTAGCTTTAAAAGCAAAAGATTCCACCCACCCTTCAGAACGTTTTCCAAAACCACGCCTCCTTCAAAACACATGAATATATACAGCAGGGAGCAAAACTAATGCTGCGTTCACACCAAACGCGAATAGAGCGTCTGGCGTGAGTGATTTCAATGTTAAGTCAATGGAAAGGCGCGTAGACGCGGGTCTGGAGGTCCCACGGCGCGGAAGGCACGTTTCGCGCGGTGCGAAGGACGCGAATCCGCCTCATTCGCGTGTCCAGTTCGTGCGAATGACGCGAATTGGACACAAATTGAACTGCCGTTAAACTACCTCATGTCTCAAAGCACATAACATTACAATAATAATGGACATAAACAACTTTCAGCACTGACCTGTATCACATGACTGCTGCAGATTCATTTCGCCATTGATAATGTTGACAGAAATGATTGGACGAACATTTTATGGTCCTATACCTTCCACAGACTATATATATATATATATATATATATATATATATATATATATATATATATATATATATATATATATATATATATATATATATATACTTACATGTAGACCACTTAAAGCTGCAGTCCGCAAGTTTTGCCTCTTTGTCGCCATCTGTTTGAAACCTGCAATTGCAGTTATTTGTGGACTTATCGTCTTTACGTGGGTTGTGCATCGTCACGGCTCCTCAGCGCAGATGAATTTAATGTTTCGAGGAGTTTGTGTGGCTGTCAGTCACTGCACCGGTGTGGACACTGTACTTGGGAATCGCAGATTCTACGTCTTGAAAGTATAAACAAAATAAGAATTTTCATGGGAAAATGTCATCTGAACAAGTAACATATCTGCCACTTTTGTTCAGAACAACTAAGAAAAAAGGCATTACAATAAATGGCACTAACAACTAGGGATGTCACTGTACCAAAATTCCAGTAGTCAGTACCAATACCATCAAAATTTTACGGTACTCGGTACCAATTTCGGTACCACAGCAACATTTTTTATTTATTTATTAAGTTTATTATTTATGATGATAATCATTAGTAAATAATGCATAAACATTTAAAGGCTGTATGCTGTTTAAAAGTAAACAATGTTTATAAAAAAAAGATCAAGTGAAAAATAATCTACCATCTAGGCATAATTATTATTATTAGTAGAGACATATTGTTATTACTTAGAGACGAAGCTAAATCTACTGTAGGTTACAACAGTAGCCTAATATATTCTGTCAATTTCTTCATGTTAAACAGAACTTTTATTTTGACGGGTTGCAGTGAAGACCTTTGAGTGTCTGTGTTCATGATATGACAGTTTTCTCAAATGAAATGGTAAATTCTCATGAAGTGACTGTTTTTTGCGTTCGTGTACTCATATAGTGACACACGGAGAAATGCTGGTATCGTCACATTTTCATAATTTCAGTACCGACTTGGCACCGAAGTGCCGGTACTTGTGACATCCCTACTACCAACGGTGATTAAATCTAACGATTGTTTAGCTCATATCACATCAAATCGTTCAAATGATTATTGTTATACTTTGTTCTCAAATTGTTAATGTTAAGCAGCATTGCTTGCCAATGTGTATTTAGTGTGTATTAGCATTACCTGTAGATTTTAATTTCTGTACAGTCTAATCTTTTGCTTTTGACTACGGGTGAATCTCCAGTTGTCACTGATGATTGTCATTTGGACGTTTCTGGATTAAAATTCCTCCATCAAAATGATACGTTTAATTATTCTAGCTGCTGTGAGAAAAGGTTATAAATGATCCGCCACCTGCAGCATCCTCACATGTGATACTACTACTACCCGGGACTCCTTCTTTGTGTATACAGACTAGGGTTGTGCCGATGGACGAAACTAAAAACTTAGCAGGGATTGCTCTGTAAATTAAATTGAGAATGTAACTAATGCATATATGCTATTTAGATACTGTAGTCTATGCCAGATATATATAGCCTACATTTGGAAATCATTTGAGGCTGAAACATCCATAAGCATGCGTGTTTATTTTAGCACTTCCGTCAGTGAAACAACACAGCCTATAAAACATTTAAACGATTTTTAGTAAAGAATGGTTACCTCAAGAATATAAGAAAATTAAATATTAGTTAGAAAAATATTTGATTCATACTATTTCCCCGCAAAGATGTACCGCGTCATGTACCGCTCTGCGCTTTGAGAGGAATGGGACACAAGCTGGATAGACACCTTCTCGAATATCTTCATCTTCATGTTTTCTCCTGATGTTGCAAGGCAACACTTGTTGTAAAAGGTCTGAAGAGCGGATTTTATCTTCCACAAGGTCAAGACATTTAGGCAATGTTTGATTATTCACTGCCAGAGAAAACGAAACTAAAATCACCGGCGTGTGTGTGAAATGCCCTATTCAAATAAACCAAACTTGACGCACCTTACCAAGTTTAATAACAAGAACAAACTGTGTTAAATACAATTTGAAGTAAAAAAGTATTCGTCCCACAGTGTTTTGTTATACTTTCCCGCAGTAAAGGATGTGAATAGTTAAAATAGACTTAATTATAAGCAAACGAAAGGAAGAAACGTTTATAATCCCCTCCAAAAATGGGTGCGACGTGAGTGAAGACTTGGGAAAAGAAACGAGATGTCCATGTCTATTGGGATAAAATGGACTAGGCCTATTGTTAAAATTCACGAAAAATCGATTGACCAGATCCAGATCGCAAAACAGAATGAAAAAGTGCTCTCTGACCATTATTTCCTTTGTAGGCTAAACAAAGCTTTGTGCTTCACTCCTGTGGTAATATTCACGTGAAACAGCATTCACATACAAAACACTGGGTTAGTAAAATAACAAAATTAATTTTTAAAAGTAGAAAATAGTATTTATGTAAAGAGATGTATGAAAATAAAGAGCTCAACTCTTAAGTGGAAGGAAGCTATTTTTCCCCCTCATGTGCAACCTAGCGGATGAGTCATTATTTGGGTTAGTAAAAATAACGAAATGATAGTTTTAAGTAGAAAATAGTATTTATGTAAAGAGATATAGTATATTATCTACCTATTTACCTAATCCCCCCCCCCCAAACGACGATATCATCGACCATCACGATGTTTTACTGTAAACATCGTCAACTGCCAATGTAGGGGACATTGCCCAACCCTAATACAGACGTGACTTAATGACGCAAAGATGAATGGCGGCATGCTCAAATTTCCTGCGGAAAGCTACCAGTACCACACTAATTATGACATATTATTACAAGTTTACCGTTGTGAATCAGGCTAAGGTAAAGAGATAGTTTTGAACACTGGCTGGTTATGTACTTTCTCAAAAATTGATTTTGGATCATTTTTAACCCAAAAAAGTTACGGACTGCAGCTTTAACTTAGTGATTGCTATCAGAATGTGAAGAGACTTTCAATCAAAATAACAAAAAAAAATTCTGGAACAAATCACCTACCCTGCCTTTAAGGTGTGACCACATTCGCCAGTGCTTAGCGAATTTTTGCATTCAAAATCCAGTCATCGTGATTTTTGTATGAAGGCAAAAAAAAAATCCCCCACATATATTGGGCACTGGGGTCAGGTTGATCACCCTAATTTTCTGCGCTGACTAGCAGAAAGCTGCTTGGTTGGAAAGTGACCTCTGTGTGAGCCGTGCATTCATGCATCACTATACTATTGACAATGGACAACAGGCCGGTGAGTACCGCACCTTTATTCTCTTTCTCTCTATCTCAGAAAAACTAAGGAATGCGAAACGGGAAGTGGGCCAGATTGAGCAGGACATGAAACGGGCTCAAAAAAACCTCAACGAACTGTCCAGATGCTGCGGCCTGTGGCCATGGAATAGGTTGGTTAGAGCATATACCTTATTATATGACAATGAATTTTAAATTTGAATTAGTTAGACTACATTTCTTGTCGGAATACAACACAATTAAGAAGTAAGACTGTGGAATAATAAAATGGAATAATATCGAAACTCTCAACCAGGGGGCGGGGCCTACTAGAGGTCAATAAAAAAAACTGCATGTGTCTTGTGGAAGCACATTGTAGCCGGAGCTACTTCTCTCTGTTTATGTATCTGAGTCACGCAGGTACTGCGCTACTGTAAAATACAAAATATAAACACTTATTCAAAATCTTGGCTACATCATTCCCCATGCTTATTAGTCAGAAATAGAGGACTTATCCTATAAAGAACAACAAATGTTTTGTTTTGGATGCTAGTCCCCAAAGTGAGATTCTGGTCTATTGATATCCCCACCTGGTTTCTTAACTAGCTTAACCAGCAAGACTTGCTTGGTCAACCGGGAAAGACCATGCTGATCGAATGCTATCACATTTTGTTGGTGAATAGCCTAGCTATAGTGCTCCACTACTTAGATCAGCACCAAAGCAACACTATGCTGGTCTAATCTGACTTTTTCAGCAGGAATAATAATAAACTAAATTGGCACTTTTAGTTTGTGGTTTTCACCTCAGTGCTTGTATTTGATCTATCTCTTTGGATCTGAATGGCTTGTTTTTTAGAGTGAAGTCCATCAAGAGTGACAGGAGATATAAGCAGGGTAAGGAACCAAAGAAAAGTAAGCTGAATGTGGTGTCCAGCCAACAGCCTGCCATCCGCAATGGGCAGGCTGTTTCTTCTGTGTCAGCAGCCCCATCCGGCCCTTACATCAATAGGTGAGATATAGAGATTTGCGTCATGCATTGCCATATGGCACAAGCTGTTAGACATATACATATGTTTATCTAATAGATGTATAAATGTCTTAGCTGGGACATTCATGGTTTTCTTTTTGTAAGAACAACAAATGATAATGAGAATCTGAAGATGGTGGGCCGCAACATTGGGATTCTAAAGAGCATGGCGGTGGAAATGGGCAACAAGATCAGCGATCAGAACCAAACTATTGAGGACATCACTAATGGGGTAAAGTTACTCTTATTAAATCCGGAGGTGATTCATTGAGGTAAAGTGCATTTGTGGCACTAGAGATTTAGATGTAGCTGGCAATATACACTGTAGTGACAACTTCTATTTTCCATACTTAAGTTTATTTTAATTAAAGGGATAGTTCACCCAAAAATGAAAATTAGCCCATGATTTACTCACCCTCGAGTCATCCTAGGTGTATATGACATTCTTCTTTCAGACGAACACAATCAGAGTTATATAACAAAAGTCCAGGCTAATCCAAGCATTATAATTGCAATAATCGTTGCTCTGTTTTTGAAGTCCATAAAAATTGCATCTGTCCATCGAATAAAGCGCTCTACGTGGCTCCGGGGTGTTAATAAAAGCCTTCTGAAGCGAATCAATGCGTTTGTGTAAAAAAAATCCATATTTAAAACTTTATCAAGTAAAGTTCCAGCCGATCGCCTTCCATGTAAAAGTGTTGAATGTTGAAAGTGAAACTCAAGATGCGTACGTGACATCATGACGAGCGTACCTGGTCGCGTTAGTCTTTCGATCGGCAGAGGACCTTTCAACACTTTTTCCATAAATTGAACACGGAAGGCGGTCGGCTGAAACTGTACTTTAAAATTAAGTTTTAAATATGGAGAGTTTTCTTACACAAACGCATCGATTCATTTCAGAAGGCCTTTATTAACACCCTGGAGCCGTGTGGAGCACGTTATTTGACGGACAGATGCATTTTTATGGACTTCAAAAACAGAGCAACTATTACTGCTATTATAATGCTTGGATTCGCCTGGACTTTTGTAATATAACTCTAATTTTATTAGTCTGAAAGAAGAATGTCATATACACCTAGGATGACTTGAGGGTGAGTAAATCATGGGCTAATTTTCATTTTTGGGTGAACTATCCTTTTAAGTTAACAAATATAATTATAAAATTGTAAGATTTAGAACTCAGAAAGCTCTGAGAGGAAAAATATTGAACTTAACTGAAATGATCTGTTTTTTACTTGGTAATGATAGATAGATAGATAGATAGATAGATAGATAGATAGATAGATAGATAGATAGATAGATAGATAGATAGATAGATAGATAGATAGATAGATAGATAGATAGATAGATAGATAGATAGATAGATAGATAGATAGATAGATAGATAGATAGATAGATAGATAGATAGATAGATAGATAGATAGATAGATAGATAGATAGATAGATAGATAGATAGATAGATAGATAGATAGATAGATAGATAGATAGATTGATTGATTGATTGATTTTAGACAGATATGTGAACTGACTCCTGTATTGCTGTTGTTGTTGTTTTTTGCCAGGTTACAGATGCGACACACAATGTTGTTGCTGCAGAAAAACAACTATCCAAACAACTCCTGTGATCTCATGTGAGTGACGGATTGTCCCACCATCGCTCCAGTAAACACATCATCAGAGAAGAGAAGAGATGATGCTGCAAGAGGGAGGTGTCACATCTGTTCTGTGTCTGGCACTCTGTGGGACTTTTATGTTGATGTTTATCTGTGTATTGTCAACAGGGGCCCGTTCTTCGTACCTCGCTTAATATATCTGAGATGATTTGACAGATCCCAGATCTTTTAATCGTGATAACTGATGTCTGGCTAATTTGATTCTTCAAACGAATTTGCGGATTGGATTAAAATATCTCGATTAAATGATCTAAGATCACTGCGCGTTCTTGTTTTCCCTGAAGAGGGCAGATGCATCGATACTCGAAACCATGATCAGCAATGCAGCGATTGGCTGGCGTCAAGAGAGCAACGTAATGACATCATATAATTAAAAAAGCCACCTGGCAAAAAACTTGGCAAATTACACAAAAAAACTCACGAATATCTGGACCTTTATAAGGAAACAGCTAAACGACCAAACCAACATAAAAGTTATAATAGATCAATGATAAATGTTTTTTTTTACATGATTACCAATTATTTATATTTTCGATTTTATACAGTATTTGTACACCCTTTACATTTTTATTTCAATGTTGTAATTCAATTTTTAATTCAATTTGAAGCAGATTTGTAACGTGACAGTATTAAAGTTTCTTAAGGGTCAAGATCAAATTCTCTGCATCTCCTGCGCTGCATCAAGCCATCCCATAATATCCGTCACTTAAATTAATGTACGGCTCAGATTAACTGTACAACATGTGTGCAAACTTCCAATAAAATTATAAAGTAATTATTCCATCACAAATAAATCGCTTAATCAAGTGTCTATAGTATTATACACAACATTATAATATTAGGCTATATACATTCTCATATACATATACAATTTAAAATTTGTATATTATTATTATTTAAAATGATTATTATTGCCCCTGGTTCAGTAATGAATTCTTGTAATAAAGTAGCAGTGGCTGGGACAGATTTTAAGTATCACCTCAAGATGCAATCCTGTTTACATGAAATAAGCCTGCTCATGAGCAGGTTTAAGCTAACGGACCTGTTGCTATGACAGCAAGTCCAGGATGAGCGTCGAAGAACCAAACAATCCAAGATCATGCCAAATCGTCAACAATCAAATCCAGCTAACTGAGTTAGCGAGGTACGAAGAACGGGCCCCAGGTGTATGTTGTTCCCTGTTACCTGTTCTCTGTTCCCTGTGTGTGTTTTTTCTCAGTGTTTTTTGTTCCAGATTTTTTATCTTTATTGGTTTTCATCATTAAATTCTCCCTAGTGATGGGCAGACAGAGGCTTTGGGTAGCACTGAAATAGTTGAAGCAAATGTGCCATTTTGTTTCAAACTTTGAATCAATCCGGTACTCGTCTCTATGGCGACACCTAGTGGTCACTTGCATGTGTTGATCTGAAATAACCTTGACAATGATCCACGTAAAAATAAAAAATAAAGTTTTTAACATCTGTCTGACAACTACATGATCTTGGTTTTGTAACCTGTAGCCTCCTCATTGTGAATAACTATATGTTTTTTTGTTTTTTTTTGGTCATGAAAAATTAACATTAATAACATAAATAAAGCCACAATGTTTCACACTTGTTACATAACATTTTTAATCAAAAATATTATTTTCTCTGCTGTTGAAGGACTTAGCCTTTCATAATCCCTTTATGTTGTACTTTGTGTCTAAATGACCAGCAGAGGTTGCTGTTAGACTATTTTGAAATCCAACCACACAAAGTGCTTCCTAAAATGGAGGACTCAAAAAGCATATTGTTTACTTATGTAGGAGAATTTTCCCTCAACTGATTATATAATATGAAAGCAAAACAGAACCATTAAAAAAAAAAAAAAAACTATCCAAGTCTTTCTAGCTACCATTTTTCTATCATCATTCAAAAAGGTGACTGCAGTGAAGGAAGGCTGTCTCTCTGCCTCTACAGGTTGATTTGCCAATTTGTTTATTCGAGAATATTTAATTTTTTACAATGATAGAGGCCATTTTAACAATCTTGTTAAATGGGCCCTATAAACTCATATGTCAACTTTGCTTGCAGACTTTTTGTGTACTTAAAAATGAATTGATGAAATGTGTACTTGTAATGTCTAGTGTGTTGTTCTGTTTCATGTTCACTGTCCATGCTTCCTGTTTGTCATGTGATCATGTCATGTGATTCCCTTGCCCTCATGTGATCTTGTCATGTGTTCTGTTGTCATGTTCTGTCATTGGTTTATTGTTTGATCATTGTTCACAGGTGTGTCTTGTTTAGTCATTAGTCTTTGTGTATTTAAACCCTGGCTGAAACCGAAATCGCCCCCTATACCCACAAATAGGGCACTATTTGAAGGGACAGCCATTTGTAGTGGTGTCTGAAACCATAGTGGACGTTATTGAGTGCACTCATTCAATCCCACTTTGCACCGCAATAACGAGTGTACAGCCGATGTACACACAATGGCTGTCTGAATTCACTAACTTGTTTTCATTCACTCCTTCAAGTGAACTATATTAGTGGACTAACGTATGGAATAGTGAATGAGGGTTTAGGGGGCCATTTCGGATTCAGCCCCTCATGTTTGCTATGTGTTCTTGTCGAGTATTGTTTCCTGTAAACCACTGTTGGTGAGTTCTCTGTTCTAAGTCAAGTCTGTGCCTAGTCAAGTCTGTTCCAGTTCAAGTCAAGTCATCGTTTCCGTTTGCTCACTTTGGATTCTATAAAACTGCACTTGGGTTGCCATCAGTGGATCATACGTTACAGTACTTAAAGTATATTTTAGTGTTTTCCCTGCAATTTATTACACTCTCATCCATGAATTCTAACACCTTTTTTTTGCTTGTGTTTTTCTCATCACATGGTCTTTGTTTTTTTCTACTTATTTATGTTCTGTAGTTGTGTTATTCGGCCTACCACATGATTTTCTGTGGCTAAGTGCAGCAGAGCTTGTTTCTGTCTTGACAAGTAGGCCTATATCAAGCCGTTCAACACATGCCCAAGCTGTTTTGGAATTTTTTTTTTCAGGCATCTAATACACTGACCACTTTTCAGAAGTAAATCTAGACGGCATTCTTGCATGGAGTGAAATTCAGACCAACAAAAATTCGATATTTTGCATATAATATAAAAAGATGTTAAGACTGAAGAAGTTCTTAGACAAAATATTGCCACAAGTCTATTTTTGCTGTTAAAAAATAGTACAAAAAAGAAGACAAAACCGGATCAACCAATGTGCAACTCAGTAGTGAGTTCAGTATAGAGCTCCTCCTTTAGGGGGAACCTCTAGGGCAGGGGTGTCCAACCCTGCTCCTGGAGAGCTACTGTCCTGCAGATTTCAGTTCCAACCCTGCTCCAACACACCTGTCTGTAATTATCTAGCACCCTGGACACCATAATTAGCTGGTTCAGGTGTGTTTGATTGAGGTTGGAGCTAAAATCTTCAGGGTGGTAGCTCTCCAGGACCAGGGTTGGACACCCCTGCTCTAGTCTAGGGTATGCGAAAAAGGCATTATATGTAGGGGGTGTGTGTGTGTGTATATATGGAGTAAATATATAGCTTATATATGGAGTATACCACATAAATAAGTGTTAAAGTTAAATAAAAGAAATCATGTTGGATTTTGCGACAGGTTGTATTCGGTTTACAGTACTCGATCATTCATATGGTCGTAAAGCGACCATGTTGAGAAGTTCTTTGAGGAAAACATTCCAGGATTTTTCTCCGCATAATAGACTTCAATGGCAACCAAAATGTTGAAGGTCCAAACCAATGCAGTTTCAAAGGGCTTCAGAGGCTCTGTACTAGCCTGACAAGCCAGACCCACATCAAGATGTTGGGTCTGGAAACTCACCATTAGCAGGGCTCAATCTGAGGGGCGGGATAAACGGTTGTCTTTCAAATTCCCTTTGCACGCAATTGGATAGCGCCACCAGAGCAAAGAAGAAGGTGAAGCGGAGCTAACGTTAGTTGATAGATTAAACTATTAAACTTAGTATCCGGTCGGCAAAACTCCGAACACATCTTCTTGTCTTAAGAATGACTTCAGTGCCGTTCTTTGTTCTTTTCTCAAAGAAAAGCTTAACTCCAAGTCTTCCAGAGTCACAGCAAAAGCCGATTCGAAAGACTGCTCTTCGCCAGCTTTTTTGTTTACAAGTAGCACGTAGAACCTCCACAACTCTGCCGTGACGTGCCGTCATTATGTTAAGCCTGCCCACCGACTCTATACACGATGTGATTGGCCTGACCAGAGTTTGTTTTTTTCAGCTCGCAGGTCTACCGAGAGTTGCTAGACTACACTCGCGGCAAATTAGATTTGCTGCCACTAGGGTGCGTCTAGATTTCTAGGCTAGCTCTGCACGATTCCAGACAAGGAATAGGGTCTTATCTAGCAAAACGATCAGTCATTTTCCAAAAAAAAAAAGTAAAATGTATATACTTTAAATTGCTCATCTTGCGCTGCTCTGCGGCTCGCCACGGATTGCAGAATCACATCGGAGAGTTCACGCTACACATAGGCGGAAGTACCGCCCCAAGAGAACGTTGTGGACAAATACAAGCGCCCTTTACCAAAAAACACTCCATCTTCAGCTTCAAAATTGTCCAACATCGTTGTTTTACCTTTTTTTTTTTTTTGCGAATGTACGTTTGTATGTCTTCGCATGTGCGCTTTGTAAACACGGGGGCAGTACTTCTGCTCTGTGACAAGTGTGACTATTTCACTAGATAAGACCCTATTCCATGTCTAGGATTGTGCAGAGCCTCTAAAGCCCTTTGAAACTGCATTGTTTTGGACCTTCAACATTTTGGTTGCCAATGTCTAGATGGGGAGAAAAATCCTGGAATCCTTAATTTCTTTTCGACTGAAGAAAGAAAGACATGAACATCTTGGATTATATTGGGGTGAGTAAAATATCAGAATTTTCATTTTGAAGTAAACTAATCCTATAAAGGCTCTTTCCTTTTAAGTGGTTTTCAAGCAGCTGGACAGGGCCCACTAGGGGACCTCAGCAGACTTTCAAGGGGCCCTCAAGATGACTTATGATTTAAGACAAAACAAGCTTTAAATGAACTAAAATCCACGTCTCCTTAGCTGATATATTTCTTATTTTAATTTACGCATTCAACAACTGTTACTTTTAATGTAAAACCAAAACCTTGATATATGAATGAATTTAAAGTGTAATTTCTAGACTTGGAAAAGCAATTTGTTTTGCTATTTGTGAGAAAATCACAACCACACTAGAAAAGTAGAGTAATTTTAATTAAAAAGTGTAAATCTTGAAGAACATTCAGATATTGAAACTTCTGAAATGTAATTATTTTACTTTTCTGTAATTATTGTAGGTATTCAACTATTTTAATCTATTGCTTTTTGCTTTGTTTTTGAAAATGAGCAGCAGAAGAACCAGAAATATCTTTGGAGGTCATCTTAGACAATGGACCTGGAGTCAAACAGGTTGAGAACCACCGTTTTAAGATATAGTGCATGCTATTATTTTTTAAAAGCTCGTCAACAACAGAGTGGTTCTCACCACAAGTGCTCAGTGTAATTTACGTTAATGATCTTTAAGTGCTACATCTTCTAATATATTTTTATCTAGTGCCAAATGTGCTTCATTCAAGCCTTTTTCACTCCATGCACGTTGCTTCTCTCGCTCTCGCTTAAGACTTAGGCCCCGTCCACACAAAGCCAGAACTTTCCCTATCCGATCTTTTTTTCCCCCTCGTTTCAAGAAATATCTGCGTACACACGAGAGCATGAAAACGGCTCAAAACGATGTAGTATACATGCCAGGCCAGTATGTGGCACTGTAATTCTGCCACAGAAATACACTAAAAACGGAGAAGAAGAGTTGTGGCTAGAAGGGGTACGGCAACAGTCGGAGGTGAGGTAAAATCTCACAATAAAATAACAATAAATACATTTCCTACTTACCAGATGTGTTTTATTAACGCATACACCTACTCCAACCCTAAACATACCCTTACAATAATGCAAATACAGTAATTAAACAACGCAGTATTGATGTGCGCATGCCCAGTGCCCGTAGTTGTATGCCTTCTAGTCTTCCCCGCGCAGGACGTGGTGTGATGACATCACCGTTTCACAAAATATACGGATTGGCTGTATACACGAAACCGCAAGGGTGTCGTTTTCAGATTTATCCACTTTAGGACCCGGTTTCAAAAAATAGCGGTTTCAGTCTCCCAAAACGCCGGATCCATGTGGACGAAACGCCAATACAATAAAAAAATTTATACGTATACAGTGATACGCGTCTCCGTGTGGACGGGCCCTTAAAGCGCCACATTAAGAGCTGCAGATGAGTTATTTTAACAACAGCAGCAGAAACACGGCGAGCGGCAAAATAGATACTTTTGCTAAAACGAGAATGCAGCAAATACTTTTTAAAAAAAAATTTCATACAGATGATTCAGACCGTTTAACTAAATCAGGTTTGTGACAAGTTAACGCATGGCGCCTTGGCTCTAGATATTTAGTTTTTTCCCATACATTTAGCTTTATTAATCAGCATAAAATTATTCTGAGATAATAAAAAAACGAAAAAACCTTTGTAATTACTAATTAACTTTGTTCTGTCCTCATGATTAGAGTTTTGATTATTAGATTATGTACATTGTTCATTTTTAGTACTTTGTGTAAATATAAAATTGTCCATACTTTTCATTTCTATATACAGTGAGGAAAATAAGTATTTGAACACCCTGCTATTTTGCAAGTTCTCCCACTTAGAAATCATGGAGGGGTCTGAAATTGTCATCGTAGGTGCATGTCCACTGTGAGAGACATAATCTATTAAAAAAAATCCAGAAATCACAATGTATGATTTTTTAACTATTTATTTGTATGATACAGCTGCAAATAAGTATTTGAACACCTGAGAAAATCATGTTAATGTTAATATTTGGTACAGTAGCCTTTGTTTGCAATTACAGAGGTCAAACGTTTCCTGTAGTTTTTCACCAGGTTTGCACACACTGCAGGAGGGATTTTGGCCCACTCCTCCACAAAGATCTTCTCTAGATCAGTCAGGTTTCTGGCCTGTTGCTGAGAAACACGGAGTTTGAGCTCCCTCCAAAGATTCTCTATTGGGTTTAGGTTTGGAGACTGGCTAGGCCACGCCAGAACCTTGATATGCTTCTTACAGAGCCACTCCTTGGTTATCCTGGCTGTGTGCTTTGGGTCATTGTCATGTTGGAAGACCCAGCCTCGACCCATCTTCAATGCTCTAACTGAGGGAAGGAGGTTGTTCCCCAAAATCTCGCAATACATGGCCCCGGTCATCCTCTCCTTAATACAGTGCAGTCGCCCTGTCCCATGTGCAGAAAAACACCCCCAAAGCATGATGCTACCACCCCCATGCTTCACAGTAGGGATGTGTTCTTGGGATGGTACTCATCATCATTCTTCTTCCTCCAAACACGTTTAGTGGAATTATGTGACCATTATGGTCTCATCTGACCACATGACTTTCTCCCATGACTCCTCTGGATCATCCAAATGGTCATTGGCAAACTTAAGACGGGCCTGGACATGTGCTGGTTTAAGTAGGTGAACCTTCCGTGCCATGCATGATTTCAAACCATGACGTCTTAGTGTATTACCAACAGTAACCTTGGAAACGGTGGTCCCAGCTCTTTTCAGGTCATTGACCAGCTCCTCCCGTGTAGTTCTGGGCTGATTTCTCACCTTTCTTAGGATCATTGAGACCCCACGAGGTGAGATCTTGCATGGAGCCCCAGTCCGAGGGAGATTCACAGTCATGTTTAGCTTCTTCCATTTTCTAATGATTGCTCCAACAGTGGACCTTTTTTCACCAAGCTGTTTGGCAATTTCCCCGTAGCCCTTTCCAGCCTTGTGGAGGTGTACAATTTTGTCTCTAGTGTCTTTGGACAGCTCTTTGGTCTTGGCCATGTTAGTAGTTGGATTCTTACTGATTGTATGGGGTGGACAGGTGTAACATTACAGGTGACATTAATTAATTAAAATAAACTATGAGATGTGCTGCACTGGTGGTCAAGACTGGCTCTGACTGGTGTTTAGTGTCCACCAGCAGCAGTAGCGAGCATTCCTTCAGCGCAGCTGCAAGAGTAATGGCCTTTTTACACCTGTTAACTTCATTCGTTTTCTCTGATCAAATATCTATATTGTGAAGAGATCAGGAGTAAATGTCTTCCGAAATTCTTTCGAGGCGGATTTAAATCGATCACTCAAACAAATCAATTCAGAAGGTGGTTGGGACGCATTTCAGACAAGACTGGACAAGTGTGAATGCATCTGGTTGTTTAAACCACATATAAACATTTTATTCCTGGCAAATTGTTAAAAAATAAACATGTTAGAGCGTGTTTTAGGCTATATATGACAGTCGGCGCTACTGCAACACGCATCACCGCAAATGAGTAGCCTATCACTAAAGCATTAAGCCAACATGCAAACGGCCGCCAGTGAAACTGAAAGTAGCCCAAGTCTCAGATGCTCAAAAACACAATCATCTTCATTAAAACTAATGAGACTAAATGCTCTTACCAGTGCTTAGATCGCTCTTTTGTGGCCTTTGATCTTGAAATGAGCTGATGATAAATAAAATACTGCTTGAATCTTTTGCTTTCGTTGACGTGAACTGCCACTGCTGGCCGCTTGGTCGTTACTTTAAAAAACAAAAACTTTAATTTAACTAAAAGATTGCTCCAAAAAAAATTTCTTAATTAACTTAATAAAGAAACTAAACTAAATATAACTACTTTGACATTAAAAACAAAGCTGAACTATTTTTATGGCTGCAACAATGTGTAATAGAAAAAAACAGGCTCCAGTCGGACTCAGGACACTGGAGTATTTACATGTCATGTTATCATGTAGTCCTATTCATTTTAAATATTGTGGTTATCGCCAATACCGGTATATTGTCACACCCTAAATTAACACTATGTCGATATTTCGTGCTTTAAATATCACGATTATCGCCAATACCGGTATGTTTTTTAAATGGTTAAAAAAAAAACTAGACATCGTTGTCTCTCAGGGCCCAATATTCTCATTTTGAGTGTTTAGGATTTTTTCCTTTAAAAATGTACTATGGCTGCCACGATGAAATGTATAACTGTTCCAAAAAAATATTGTCCGGGCCTCCACTTGGATGGAAATATAGAGGCCAGACCTCTTGGAACTTTAATTAAATACCCCTGGTTTATATTATGCTGATTTTGCTACTTATTTTACACTTACTATACACTAGGGATGCCACAATTCTCAATATAATATTGAACCGTTCGGTACGGCATTCACGGTTCAATACACGCTTGTGAATTGCGGTTTTCTCGGTTTTGCATTTAATTAATTATTTTTCTACAAATTCTATAATTTGCCTCCATCCCAATACTGAACAACGCGACATACATTCACATCACACGTTAGTGTGTAGAGTTATACTCACGGAACACTATAGTTATTCACAATCAAGAAAGTTCATTATTTGTATGCGTTTTAAAGCCTTGCCGGCTCATTCGCGTGCGCGGTTTTAACATGCGCTTTTCCGAGCTCGCGCACTAAAAGCCTGTCAAACACGTGATTACTGAACTAAGTAGTCATCTTACTGCGCTAATATTGTCAAATGCACACAAGGTTAACAAACACAGTCGGTTATGTCTAAAGTGAAAGTAAAATCGCGTGCAAGTCTTAAATTGACAGCAGTGCAGTAGTGAACACGCTGTCCTTAAAGGGACAGTTCACCTGTAAAATTGTCATTATTTACTCACTCTAATATTGTTCCAAACCTGTATTCATTTCTCGATGACAGAATTTTCATTTTTTAATTAACTATCCCTTTAATGTTAATACAACAACTAAAGACAAAGAGAAAATCACTCGCTGCTCTTGACTAAAAAACGAATACAGTAGCTTTAATAAGAATCAATGTATATTTTATAGTGAAGTCTATGTAGTGTTTTATTTTTACATTTATTCATTCAATTTCATACTTAAATGCTGCTGTACAGCTCTGAGCTGCCAGTGTAAATCTTTATATATATTTATTTCATATTATACAATACACTTGGAATGTGTACAAGGGTTTTTTTTAAGGTAAAGTTTTAAGTTTAAGTAAGGTTTTTCAATTCTTTTAAGTAAAATAAAAAAAGAGAATTGCAATAAAAATAGTCTTTTTTCTCCTTAACCCCTTGCAGTTCCTGTCGCCTAAGAATAGAATAGCAAAAAACGAATGTGACAAGCCATCAGAACCGAACCGAACCGAAAACCGTGGTTAAAAACCTAGGTATGTATTGAACAGTGGTCTAACTGTATTGTTGCATCCCTACTATACACTCTAAAAAAAAGGTTCTATATGACACCAAAAATGGTTCTTCGTCGTAATCATAGAGGAACCACTTTTGGTGCTATATAGCACCATATCTTAACATGTTCTGTATAAGGTAGCGGTGCTATATAGCACCTTAGTCAAAGAACTGGTGAAGAACCTCTGAAGAACCACTGAAGCACCAAAATTGGTGCTATATAGCACTTTAAAATGTTCCCCTATGATTACGAGCCAAGAACCATTTTTGGTGCCATATAGAACCTTTTTTTTTAGAGTGTATGACTGGAGATATACTGCAACTATGTGTATATTTGGTATATTTTCATATGCAAAATACTGTTCCCAAGTCTTGAGTTTGTAAATTAAAATTGTTAGGTTTAATAAAAAATATACATTTAAAGTTGACTGCTTTCACAACAGGAGTCACGGAGGTTGGTATCTACTCATACAATGACCCTGTCCCATATGGCACCATAAGTTGTTGTCCAAACTTTCATGATGTAATGCTGTTTTGACTGCACATTGCGGGAGCATAGCTGCCCCACCCTTCGGAAACTTAAAATGGCAATTGGAGGACCCTGGTTTTGTGTAGGGATGCGCATGCGCACATGTCGGCCACTGTAAAGAAAAGAAGGAGTAGCCGATAGATCTCCACCACTAATGCACAGACTGACAGGCAGACTGTCTGGAACACGCAAACACAAAGCCAGTGCTGTTGGACTGTTACCGCTCAGCCAGTTAAATTCAAGGACAAACTAACTGTTGTATACACTAAAAATGCCAGCTATTGGGTTGTTTTAACCCAGCATTTGGGTTGTTTTAACCCAGCGGTTGGGTTAAATGTTTCCTTAAAACAACCCAATTGCTGGGTTAGTCCATTTTCAACCCAACTTGGGTTATTTTTAACCTAGCATTTTTTTAGAGTGTAAAATACTATTTAGGACCTAATGCTAATAATTTCCAGTGTTTGCATGTATTCATAGTGTATTGGGCAGATTAATGTTCCTGGACTGCTGAATTGAGAAATTCCTGTGGCTGTGTGAAGCTGTGTAAGTGTTCTTCCTCTGGATGCAAAGCTAGAGTGATTTGGGAAGTTCCATGCAGTGTTTCTGCTGAAGTCGCAGCAGCTGTGAGAGCCGAGTGGAAACAGTGACTGAGTCTCCTGGATGCCAGGAGTGAGTCACCCCCCCCCCCCCCCCCCCCCACCCCTTCCAAGATTCCACAGTAGTCATCACTTGAGCTGAACCCAGAACAGCGTCGCCATTTTAACTTCCACCCCTTTTTCTTGTTTGCACAACTCATTATGGGTCTTGCATAACTATCAAGTTATCAAGTGACAATCACTCAGTTACCACAATTATAGAGATATTTCACAATAGAGAGATAGAGAAGATCTACAAAGCAGGCACTTGGGGCATTTGGGTCAAGGAGACGATCTTCTTCTTCTTCTTTGAGCTCACTCACTTGTGGAAGTCACACCTCACTAACAGGAAGCATCTGTTGACAAGCTCACAGGTTCACTGTAGCCTAGTGAAGCTCGTACAAACAAACCTAGACAAATTGATTTGTCATGCAAAGCATCAGGCTTCAGCAGTTCTTTTAAAATTCACTTTTTTTCAGTGTACACAATTTGCTGGTCTGAACTTATATTTTCATAGTATTATCTTAGTGCATTAACCTGCAAATTCTTCACGCTCTTCAAAGTTTTGAGAGCTTTTGAAATGACAGTCAACTGGTTTTTGGTTTTGGTTTTTTTAATGCAAACAGAAAATGAATCGTTTAAAAGTGTATTACGCTTGGCAGCATCAAAAATATGTTCCCCCCTCCTGATGGCTCTTGAACAGGCAGTGCAATGTAGATGTTCTTGAGGACACTCTTTGCAAATATTTTGGGGTGGGGTGGATGGGATGCCATTCGCTCCCAATGGTTAAACTAACCATATGTTGGACTGCAGACCTTATGGAACTTCTTTTAGGGGTTCCTGAGCATCTGGAGTTGTTTAACTTCAGACACTTTCAGACTCTAGCGGGGAGGAGGGAGGGAAGTTCACTCCTCACAGCTCTGTTTCTGGGGTAAACACATCTGCGGACATTGTTTATGCTGCGTTCACAATGAAAGACGCGAGACGGAGAAGCAGAGTGTAGTGTGTTAATGTTTGAGGTTTATCTAGCACAGCTGTGTGTGAGAGAGAGTTTGGGGGGCGGTAAAGGGTTGGCTGACCACTCTGGACAGCCCCTTCCTGACTACATCGCTGACAGGAAGTTCAGAAAGAAAAAGAAAAAAGGGGACGTGAATTTTTCAGTTTCTTCTTTTTGTTTTTTTTGCATTTTAAGGATTTCGCCCACCTTCGTTCACAAAAGGAATACATAATTCGGAAAAAACGCACCAGAGAGAAAAACACAAAGAGCGAAGCGAGAATATGGAGAACAGCTTTTACTCTATATTGGGTCATTCTGTGAGGGATTATATGTGACGCCAAAGGAAGAATGTTGAGTTTTAAAACTGAATGATGAAAACAGCTGTTGGGACTCAGAACACAGAGCATCCTGGGAGTAAGTATAGCCGCATACACAAACATCCACTCAGTATATACATACACCACAGTAGCTGTCTTCCCATTTTTAACTATTTGCTTTCACTGAGCTGAAAAGGTATTTGTTAAGTCCTGAAATGATTCTGACTTTTTGGGAACACTTAAGGAGGAATAAAAAAACCGCTGGAAGTCTTCACTTTTATACTTATTTAAAAGATTAATCAATATTAATACATTTCCAAACACTTGATCTATTATGAATATCATGGGTCCAAATGTAAAAGCTTATGAAAAACTAATTTCAATAGGTCTCTAATCTGAATATGTTGGAGGATTTTGGATGTGTCTCCCACATCCAGATCTGTATTGTTTCAAATACACTTAAAGACAGATAGATTGCCAACAACTTATGTGCATTTTTAAGAAATTCTATAACAACCTTAAAATAATTTTACAACACCTATGGTGCTTGCCACTATATTTTGGGTCTCGTGACATTGGGTTCTTGTTTTATTTAATAGATATTATATTTCTTATTGTGTTTTGCAATTATTGGGCATTGATGAAATGGTCAGGTTACACTTTATTTTAAGGTGTCTGTGTTACAGTGTAATTTTACATTTAAATATGAAGCAATAATATTACTACAGTAACTACATGTAACGTGTAACGAGGACAAAGAAATCAACTTCCTGACAAATACAGCAATGTTTAGAGAGTTAATTCATAAGTTCTCATGTTCCGTTTGGAAACAATAAATATGGATAGGTTTGGCTTTACTGTCTACAATGGAAAGCATGAGGTACACACAAGCTATACATTTCCCCCAAAGCATACGTTATATGATATCACAGTACAGCAATACCAAAAGAAAAGATTTTAGCAGGAACTGGAGAAGGGAAACATCCTGGTAGCCAAGAAACAGGAAGAATGGGAGACAGCAGCAGCTTAGCTGTGAGAACAGAGAACAAAACGGCTGCTATGATGCACAAGGCTTATTTCATTCTCACATGAAAATGCTGACACATTCCCTGTTGCACAACTTGGACATATTGGCACATTTATTACGATCATATGACATTCTGAATTGATCTCATGTTGTCAATGGACATCATTTTTAAAAATCAGTTAAGACTTCTGTTTTTCCTTCTACCGTATGTTTCTGTGGTTATCTTGTTGTTCTTGATTTTTTTGCAGTTTTGTTATACTGAGATTTTTGTATGATCTTTCTTGTTTCTGTAGGGTGATCTAAAAGCATTCATCGGATTCTTCTCAAAGTTCTGTGTGTCCCGCAGTATGCACTATGCTTTCTCCTGGCCCTTCCACAGCACCTCCAACCCTCTCCAAACCCTGTTCCCCACCCATATCTTCACCTATTCAGGCATCTTTCCATTCACAAACCCCCCCTCTTCCTCCTAGTCCTCTTTCTTCTTCCTTGACTTCTACTTCAGCCTTCCCATTGGTTGATATATCTGACAGCCCTTCCACTGACATCGCCTCCCTTCCACTCCCTACTTCACCCCCAATTTCATGTCTACAACCTTCCTCTCCTCAGCTTAACTCCAAACCATCCATTCCTCCCCACAAACCCATGTCTCCCCAGGCCCCAAAGCCACCTCTCCCAGCACAACTTCCCTCTGCTCTTCCTAAGAGCTCCTCCTCAGCCCTGCCTAGACCACCTCCACCTCCTGTCACTAGGCCCTCGTCTCCACCTCAACCCAGACCACCTCCACCAGTAGTCCCAAAACCACCAGTCCCTACATCTCCAGTGAGCAAGTCCAATAAACCTGTTCCCCCTGGTATCAGCATCCTGGAGAAACTGATTAAGACGTGTCCAGTGTGGCTTCAACTGGGAATGAAGCAGGACAGAGCCATGCATATACTGAGCAAGGAGTTTCTTGGGGTGAGAGAAAAAACACAGGAGATTATTCACATACGTGTTTGACCATTGTGCCACGCATGGCTTCTTTTTCAGCACCTTACAAAAGAACACCTTGTATTTAATGTCGCATCAAATTCAAACGAATTAAAAATGTAAACACAAAGCGCGTACCAGCCTTCAAGTGGACCAATCAGAAAAAAATGCTGCATTCACACCGTGTCGTAATTACCATAAATAAAAGATGTGTTCACGCCATGTTGTAATTACCGTAATTATGAGATTTCAACTTGTAAAAACCATTCCCATCCTCATAGACCCAGTACAGCTTGTAAAATGGGAATTTTCAGAGAGCTCCTACTTGTACCACCTGACCGCTGCCATATTGCCATAGAAACGCATAATTCCAAGTCCGAGGATGTGTACAGCTCAGAATACAACGTTGCGTGTTGTCATCTCGAGACTATGGTAATTATGACATGGTGTGAATTCAGCAAAAGCTCCATATGCTTTCGAATTGCTCTCGTGGTACTTTGTGTCATAAACCGATTGGTCTGCATAGCGCTGCTTCAAGTCGAACACACCTTAAAACTGCAGTGTTCAGGTGGTACAGCGGCCACTTGGTCATAGCTCTTGGAAAATTACGAGTTTACATGTTGTAATTACAAGTTCTACAAGGCTTTTTACAATCCAGAATCATTACGGTAATTACCATAGATATATGTAAATGCCACATTCAACCGATCCAGACACGTTGGCGCGCCTGCCATCTTGGAACGGTCAACATGTCGTCAATTTTTGGGATTGACAACCGCATTTAGTTACAGGTGTGAGTCTCGAAATGTCTCGTTCACACAGCAACTTACAGTAGCATCTCGAATACTGTTTGTATGAACGTCTGCAACAAGAGTCAAGCCTGTATTCTCTTACCAGTAATCATAGCCACAGTGACCAAAGTAATATCAAAGATGGCGACGTCGAAAACATAGAACCGGGGGAGAACAGTGACTGGATCTAGAAATGTCAGATGACACACAGCTCGCTAGTTACCGAAAACGAAACCACACACGAAACCCCTCTCGCACTGTATGTCGTTCACACAGCGGGGGTTTCCGCGAATGCGGTTGTGAATCCTAAAAATTTACGTGTGAGTTTGTTTATAGAATGCGGTTGTCACTCCCGTAAATAGGCCTAAGCGTAGGCTTACTGTGTGTGAACGTAACCGAATTCAAATAGGATTGACAATTGTATTCTGCGGCTGTGTGAACGTGGCTATATAACAATCGATTATGCCACAACATTGCGCAGCTTATGGTTGTGAAACCACCAAGATTAAAATTACTGAAGAAATGGGATAACCTTTCACAGGCGGGAATGTGTTGGTTTGTGTTTTTATATGTATTTACTCAAAATTACAGTTTTTTACAATGGTACTTTTTAATGTTGTGTTAGCTTACACTCGTCTTGTTGTTTTGTGTTAGTTTAGCAAAATCGTCTGCTGAAGTCTATTGCAGATACAGATATTCATACAACCAATATGGCGGACGGTTTACGTATAGCGGCCTATAAACCCGCTAATGAGGCATCCACTTTTGCTGAGGATTATTAATTATTTATATATTTAATTTGTTTTTCTTTTTAGAAACAATAGCGTTCAGTCCTGCTGTTCGGTAACATCTTTTATGCCATTTTTTAATTTTTGGCCTGAGCACGTCTCCTAAAAGTGTGTCTCATACCCCTGTATTTTGCATAGCCTACTGCTCTGTTTTACTATTTCTCAGCGCTGCGTATTGGGTTTTAAATTCAAACATGCGCTGTGTGTTCCTTACAAGTTAATCTCCTTACAAGTCCATGCAAACTAATTACCCCGATACGATTCATTTACACTCTAGTACTGCCGAACTGATTGTGCCATTGGTTTGATTTTGCAGATATTTTTAGTCAGGAGGGAAGCCAGTCAAAAAACTATGGTACTGGCTGTACGTCTTCCTGACCAGCTGGGGGAGCCCCATGTCAAGGAACTGCTTATAAAGGAAGAAAAGTCCTGTGAGTTCTTTTGCATTGAGAAATGACTGTGCTTTTAACTTTACTCAAAAAACAAACCGTTTCAACCCATGTTTGGGTCAAATATATTTGACCTAAACATGTGTTGAAACAACCCAGCATTTTTTTTGTGTTGATTTAGAAATGTTTAATGTCATAATGCCTATGTCATAGACAAACACACACACAAACACATTTGCATACAGACCCTAACACATCCACACAGACAGGCAAACACACTGATACATACCTGAAAACATCAGCATATATATGTATAGTGCGTACAGATATATAAATAGGTCCTTTAGGGTATCAAAGGTGTTTGACGGTGGGGGTTGCGGCCTTGTGGGCCACAGGTTTCCTGTTCCCAGGCCTGCATTGCAGTAGTAACTACAGGATGTCCTGCACTGGCCTCTTATAGCTTCATTTCCTGGTGTGGGTGTGTGTGTGTGTGTGTGCGTGCATGCATGCGTACATGTGGGTGTGTGTGCATGAGTACATACATGTGGTCATTTTCACATTTTTACAAAGCAGTCTTGTCTGGCCAGCTGTTACAAAGCTATTGTTTTCATCTTTTTTTGGATGAAATAAAAGTGTTCGTCCCCCGTTCGGGACATGTTTATTTACACATCGTCATTCATTATTATCCCACTTCCCACCATTACAGAAATCACACAATGAGTTCTGTTTTAATGTTTCTACATCATTAGGCAATAAGTCACACAAACAAACTTCATGAACTAGTGCCACCGCTAAATTGAAGTATTACAGCTAAGAGGAAACGTCAAGGACCAGATGTGTGCCTAACATTAACATGTCTGTTTCTTTTATTCACTGCAGTGTTGTACCTTGAAGGGTCTGTGCTGGTGTTTGAGAACATTTTTAAACTCATTGCTTTCTATTGTGTTAGCCGGTAAGATGAAAAACAAAAAACACAATCACAAACCCCCACGCACACGTTTTACTTTGTTTAACTTTTTGCTAAATATTCAGACTTTTCATCTTTTTTTAAATAGGGACATCCTTCCTTTTCCTCTGAAGTTACCTCAGGTAATTCAAAAGGTAGCTAAATATGAGGACATGGAGGTGATCTCTTCTCTAGGTTCAGGTAAGACAGAACAATAGTTTTTCTTATATAATATTAGTTAATTTTATATAATTACTCAGTAATTGTTTGCCTGCAGACTTGTACTTTCTGTGCTGATTTCAGAGTAAATCTATGGTAAATATATAAAAACGTTTTAAACCAAGCTTTTGATCAGTAGCGGCCCGACTCACATGCTGCCCTATAGACGAGAGGGGTGGGCTGAACGGAAAGTGGTCGCGAAACCATAAACTGAGTTTCTCATTGTGTGCATGTATACGTGTCCCATGCCACCCCATGTGAATGTGCAAGGGGTGGAGTATGTGTGGGATGCGTTCCAATTCCGGAGAAATCTGCTGAACATCTGCACACATATTTTAGGTGGGACTGCAGGTGCTATTGTAAAAAAAAAAATCTCTTTTAGCAATCAGACATGATTAATAATTCCAAGAACGAAAAGTGTCCAATAACAGGGGAGGTACAGAAAGCAAGTCGTATTTGACTGGTCATGTGAATTTCTCACCTCCTACACAAGATGCCCTGCTCTATGTAAAAATAAAATTATTTTTAACGGATTTTATCAGTACTTTTATTTAGGTACTGATATGACTCTTATTCTCCTTTAAGATGACTTTTCAATGATCTATCTTATTGTGTAATTTAAAAAAAAATGTAAATAGTGGAGCTTTATAGTCCTCAACGATCCAAAATGTATATGACAATACTTGCTGTACAATCTAATGGCTAAAAACGTATCGCCTAATGGACACAATCTATTTGGTAGTTCATCTAAACGATTCATTTGCACCTTTTTTCATGTCATCAGACCCTAAATTAATATGAATTCAACTTCATATGAACTCAGTGATGAAACGATGGTGACAGTTCATGGAAAATAAGTGTAGAATGTAGACAGCAGTTGATGCTGTAAAGGTTCATTAATGCTGACATGAACATGTTTCTTATGCTAACACAGAGTTCTGGAACTCCGCTCTGAATAGTCACGAGGAAGTGGAAAACGTTGCTGGTGGCTGTGATGCTTCAGATGGACATGGGCAAAGCAGCTCCTGTGAAATCCAGCTTTCCATTGGCAGTGACCGGCTTTGGTATGTCAACCCAATTTTCATAGAGGAATGCAGCAACAGCTCGTCGCCCACCTCCACTACCCCGGTTCTGAGAACCCAGAGTCTCAACGCACCAGTCCAGGCTCCGCCCAAATTCAAAAGGCCGCCACCCCTACGCCCTCGTCCTCCCAGTGCACCTGAATGCGCTACAAACTATGCATTAGCTAAGCCTTCAAAAGGGGATTTTAAGGTAGTTCTTAGTTCTCCTCCCACTTCAGTCAAGAAAGGGGAAGGAAGTGACTGTGAGCATGTAGACAGAGAACAAGAGAGACAGGGAACTCCTGCCACAAGCACTGAGTGTGACAAGCCAGCTGTCTTACAACCAGCTCAGGGCACAGAAGGAAAGCAGCTTTCTAATACAGCTTCACATCGAGTTCCTCCAATACCAATCCGAAGGAGGTTATCTGAAAAGCAAGCTTCAGAGGAACCAACGCAGAAGGAAGTCCACACCAGCACCTCCAAAGAAGCAAAGGACGATATTCCACAAATTCCTGTTGCATCTCTCATTTGCTTAGATGACAGTATAGAAGAACGGGACAAGCCTATGGACCCAGATACTCAGCAACTTCAGGAGATGCCAGAGGAAGAGTCTGAGATAACTAATGGAGCTCCAATGGTGACTCGAGAGGTAGCACCTCAACCGAAACGGCCCAATGCTCCTGTGGCACCTCCCAGGAAGAAAAGACAATCTCAGATTCTGACGGGACAAGTCTCCCAAAGCTTTGGAAACTCACTTGCGCCAATTCCCCAAGGGCACACTTCCATTGTTCCTTTGAACTCCAGCAGCCCCAGTCCTGTCCGCCACTCGCTCTGCGTCAACGCCTGTCATCCCAAAGTCTCAGATGTTTCTCTATACTCTCCTGAAGGTGGCGCTCCACCAGACCACGACTCCTACTCAACCAGTAGCACAGAAGAGGAGGCAGATACCAATATGTCAACAGGTGCTGCGATAAAGAGGACCCCAACAATTATGCTAGACCGTGCCAAGCAACGACTATCAATGGTGTCCATGGCGAACCTCTCCAATGTCCTCACAGGCTTCATGAATGCGGACCGCAAGTTGCAAAAACGCATTGTCGAACTGTCCAGGGATGGAAACACGTACTTTGGGAACCTTGTTAAGGATTATCGAGCTTTCACTCTGGACACCATGCGGAAACACGCCTCCAGCACAGAGATGCTCCAAGAGATCAGGCAGATGATAACCCAACTGAAAAGCTACTTGATCCAGAGCGCAGAGCTGCAAAATCTACAGGAAGCAGTCGCATACTCTGAGGAGAAACTGGGTAATTGACCTCGGCATTATATTTACTGTCAGAGCTGCTGCTTTTCAGTATCTTAACAGTTATTTGTGAAAATGTTCAGATGTCAGTATGTTTCCATCCAAGCAAATTTGATTTAAGAACAGGGACCAGTTGCATAAACTTAACCATTATGTTTAGACTGTGTCTTAAGAACTAATTTGACACACTAGTAATTAGTGAAGAAGTAATTAGTCTTACTTTTCTTATTCAAATTAGACCAATCTAACTTTTTATGTAACTGACTTTAAAAAGTTTAGAACAGTCTTGAAGAAAAAAATAGACGACTAACTTTTAAGACTAGTCTAAGCAGTTTATGCAACTGGCCCCAGCTCTGTGATGAACAATTATTCAAAAGCAAAAATAATGTTTTAACAAATGAAAACTCAAGCAAGCTCACACCTTGCTGTATCCCATCCAGCATTTTATCATCCTAAAATTAGCATGAATGCAAAATGTGCGAATAGAACTCGTCTACTGTCTTTTTTGTATTGTTGATGTAATTACTTTGCGAGGCTAGAATCATCCGAGCAAAGCACCTTATCCAAGCAGAAGATTGTTGCCACCAATCTTACGTTAAACTTAATAGACCGCCTGTAAAGACTGAGCTTTCTCTACTGTGCTTCTCAGATCATAAAAAACAAAAAAAAACAAATGAAGTAACAAGACCACACTAGATCACAATAACCTTTTATTATCAATTCACTGTTCAAAGTGAAAGCCATCTTCCTGCATTCTTAAAGCAGCATTAAATCATCAAGTCTAACTAGTGATTGGGGGTGTATTATGAAGAAAGTTTCATATTTACTCACGCAATGAACGCTCTAACGCACTTACACACAATATATGTTTGCTGCTTTTCCTTCTCTGTAGCACCAGAGTATTAAAAATGTCTTATGAAGATTTTCACAGTGATATAGGCATATAATATTTGAAGCCATATCCTCATAGATTTCTAGGATTAAAAGTCAGACACAAATAAATAATGCATAAAGAATATATAAATAAATATAGCTTATCTTGGAGATGGTATGTCATTTTCCTTATGTTTATGCATATATATTCAGATACTTATGCTGTGTCTGTTTCCCCCCTCTTCAGAGATCATTATTGAAGCGGCACTATGCAAAAGTGTCCTGAAACCCTTGCGGGAGGCTGTGTATAATGGACTGAAGGATATCCACACCCGTGCAGGAAATCTAAAGAAATTAAAAGAGAACCAACAAGTGGTTCAGGGGACCACCACCACAGACCTGGGGGTCACTACAAGTGTCCCTGAAACGGTCATCATGGAGAAAATTCAAACAAAGCTCAGTAACCTACACCAAGAATATTCACCTCAGAAGAAGATCGACCTGCTCCTCAAGACCTGCAAAATGATCTATGAATCTATGTCTGTGGGCTCTCCAGGTGGGTTTTGATTTGCAATCGTATACTTATGTATATGATGCCTGGCTTTCATGTTTATAAACAGATACCACAATGTTAGAATTTTGCATTACAATACATTATAATACAGTACATACAGATACACCCTTAGTAGATCCTTTTTAGTTCTATTTCATATTCAATTTTTATATTATATTATATTATATACTGTCAGAGCTGCATTTCCCCAAATGCATTGTAAGCCCTTTTTGGTAAATGCAGCCCTTTTTTTTGGTAAACGCATCATTACTCATCAGTTCTAGAGAATATGGAAGAAAGAGCACAACCTTTGAACAGAGAGGGACAGAAACTACGTAACCAATGTTTCTAGAGCTCAAACTCCGCCTTTTCCTCCTCACCCCAAATTTAGTCCAGATTACATTAAAGCTGTCATTAATGCCTGCAAATAAGGAAGTGCTACAGCTGTCGTGTTTGGAGCTACAGCTACAGTGTTTGGACATGCATAGTATTTATCATAATATTTATTCTCAAAGCTTTTGTCTGTTTGTATTATTCTGCATGTACATGCAGAACAACTGAAAGACTGGATAAACCTGTTCTTAAAGGCCACCCCTTCTTTTTTTTAGTTATGCAAACAGTGCGCTTCACTCTCAGGAAGTGATAGTGTTATAGTGTGCCGTGCTTTTTGTATTATCTATAGTCCTGTGTGAATTTGAACCAAAAAAAAACTGCTAGGTTTAAGTTATCTAGGCTTATTTGGGCTTTGTTTTTTCGCCAAAACTATGGTTGCTACAGTGGTTTTCATTTGGTTGTGCTTGGCGATCCAAATTTTACACTGGCCAAATAAAAGTGAAAGTAAAAAAAGCCAAATAAAATTCAACAACTGAAGTGTATTAATATTATCATGAACTGCTAACAAAATACGATGAGTGCTATAAATAGGTTTATTAATATAACATTAAAATTGACAATTTTGTGAATACAATAAACTTTAATTTAATTTAAAAAAAATGACTATGTAATTAAAAAAATTAATTTGAATAATGTAATTTTAATCGTTTTCAGCAACCGATAATTCACAGAACAAAACAGGCACAAGCCATGACCTTCAATGAAGCCATAATTAATGTAACCTTTGTCATATTTTCTTTTACCTTGCATAGTTCTGTTCATGGTTTTCAAACATGAAGGCATGACATGCAACCTGTCCATATTGGCATCTGTCTAAACTGGCTGCTTCTATCAAGTGACGTCTGAATGCTGTTCGGAGAGAGTTCACATTTTCTCTATTTTACAAATGGATGAGCCTATTTATTTTAGTATCCTAACAACTCACAATTATGCAGTTGCATTTTATCATTTATATTTTTCTCCTTGCTATCAGAACAGAGTCACGACCCAACTTTGGGTTGCAACACACCACTTGAGAACCACTGATCAGCTATATTTCTTTTTTATCCTTTCATACACACCATTCTTGTTTCAGTGTATTCTTTAATAGGTATTCATGAGCACTGAGATTAGCCCAGACGAGCTTTGCTTGCAGATCCCGAGCTATTATTCAAAGAATCATCCATCTCAAAGAACAGTCACAAATGAAATCCATTTCCTCTATTACAACTTCCAAACCACAATCTTAAGCAATGGTTTGGCAACACTTTCTAGCCTCATGGGCATCAACAACCCTTTTCCAAAACTGTTTGCTCAGGCAAACTTCCTCAAAAACAAAATGATCAGTGATCAACAATGACAATTAATTGAACTACAGATAATTCCAATGGGTTTATTGTCTTAACTGTGTAAGTTGGAAAAGATAGAAATTTTGGTTCTGTAGTTTTTAATACTCTCATTTAGTTCTCATTTAGATTGTATTATCTTAAATTAACCTTACTGTATCACACTGCAGGTGCTTTTTTTAGATCCATAATAAAAGGACTGGGTTTCCTGTGGGAATGTAATGCTGAAGTAATGAAATTTACATCTAATGAGACAATTTACTTGCACAGAAATCACTATGTCGCCTCTAAATTACCAAGATTAAAATGCAACGCATTGCAATGCAATTTTGTTTTGAAATTGCATACTTCATTTAAATGCATAGCTCTGTTTGGAAATGAAGATCTGAACAGATGAACTCCCAATGAATCATTCTTTGAAAGCTGAATATACTGCAGTGAAGTTATATTGTGGTTGTGTGCGAGCCTTTGTATCGTCATAAAAACATTGAATTATTTCAAAGTGAACAGGTAATGCAAACTGATAATAATAGCCGTTTAGCTTTTGGCAATTTCTGATGATAATGGTTTTAATTTCTGAGTATAATAATATTACTTGATGACTATGAGTGGTTAAAATTACTTGATGAGACCTGTTTTGTTTTACAACATCAATTGCACACATATAAACCTCAGAGTGCATTTTGTAACCGTTGAGTATTGAAAAACATGAGTTGCTGACAAATTGCTAAATATGCACAACCTTCAGGATTGTGTCTAAAAAGCATGTCCAGAGTTAGGTCAGCATATTTTTTTGAACCTAGAACAACATTCCTGTCCGAAAATGTAATCCCATCTCTAATCCGTATCTCTAATCTTAAACCTAACCCTACCCATAAGTTATCTCTTAAATTAGAGGGAAATAATAGGTGAATAACACTGATGTAGAATCACCTAACCATGGTTGTAGGCCTAAACTTGACATAAACTGTAAAATTGTCCCTTAAATCTGATTGGTTGATTGAAATGTTATTCGTATAGATATTGATCCAAGAACGTGTTGCACTTGGTGAAATCAGATTCTGCGTCCAAGACATTAAAATCTCTTCAGCTAATGTAAACCGCACACTTTATTTTACTCAAAAACTGACAACCACCACACTAAAACATGAGGGGAAAAAAACTCCTAAGGGGAACCCAGGGTGAATTAGCCTTCCAGTTTGGCCAACAAATTGACAGCTATTTTATTTACAGTCTACTTCACTGCGCCAGTGATAAAGCTAGCGCACAAACATAGACACACAGCGACAGAATACAGGAGGCTAAATTTGCTACTGACTTCATCTTTCATATTCACAGCTGCAAGCAATGTTTTTCACTATTTAAATGAGACAGATGTCAGTTTATTGTTGATTATATTTGATAAGTAATGGACATAGCCAGCTCATGGATATGCAGTTACAGTACAAACCAGTTTTCACATCCAAAATATGTTTCTTCTGTATTTGTTTGACATATTCATTGTCGAATGTCCTAATTTAAGCATTAAAAGCCTGAAGTCTTTCGCCCTATTGCTCATACAGAATATAGTCAGTCTTATGTTGCTTGTTGTAGTGTACAGCACAGCTCTCTCAGCATATTCTAAATTGTAGTGTATTGGCGGCACTCCAGACGCAGTCTAGGGTGCATTTCTTTCCTGCATATATTTCCTGTTCTATATACTACAAATAAAATACAGGGAGAGCAAATAACTAAACAGGAATCCGTGTTGCAATGAATGCGTTGAGGAATGAGAAAGTGTTCCCTGTTAGTGGCCAGCACATCGATCTGCCCCTAAACAATGTGGCAGCATTATCCACAATGCAGATTTTATCCTAAAAGCAACAGATTTCCAGATACTGTGAGAATGAATTCCACTCATAAGACATAACAAAGTGAGCTTGTTGTATTATTAATGTAATATGAATGATTTAAACGGTTTTATAGTTTATTAATGAATGTATTTTGATTATTTCCTGATTGTTATGTAACAGGAAAGACTCACGGGGCTGATGACTTCCTGCCTGTGTTGATGTACGTCTTGGCTCGCTGTAACATCAGCTCTCTGCTGCTGGATGTAGAGTATATGATGGAGCTAATGGATCCGGCTTTGCAGCTCGGAGAGGGTGAGGATACACACACACACACACACACACACACACACATCCAAGCCACAGTGAACGCACAGAAAAACCCACGGATGCTGTGATCATGTGCATAGTATATTGATTGCGTACTTTAAAGAAGAATTATGCCCGTTTTCACTTTGAAAATTTTTAACTTTTCCACCACATCATTGTGTTTAACCCCTTACCCCACAACCCCCATTTTGGCAAGTGGGGCAAAAATGACATACCCAAAATAAAAAGGTTGCGGCTCATAAGTCATTTTGAATAGACACATAACCAACATATATCTAGAAAGCCAACACTTGAGACTTTTCAGTTCAAGACTTACTATTAATTGTTATTAATATGGAGATATATAAGCTCAAACATAAAACTATATTTTTTAAATGTAGGCATGTAAAATATGTTTCTGTGTTGTAGAAACTTAGAAACAATGAAGCTGAAGCCTCATGCTTCATTTTAAATCTGAAGAGGTTATCTGTAAAACTATGAATTTTATGAAACATTTTATAAGACCATGCCATGTGAGTTTTTAGAGAAGGCTGATAAGATGGTAATAAAATATTTGATTGCCCTGTAAACACACATTTGCAGTCTATTGTCTAATGTCTGGTGAGGAGAACTGTCCCATTCATGTTTCTATTGTTCTCACACTTAACAAACCTTTCACACTTCTACCGTGAATGAGACCGAATCTTCGTTAATCTTTTATCATTATTCTTTTGTTTGTATTTAGCCATTATTAGCTTTTATTCTGGCATTACATGACTTGCCCATCTACACCAATTTGATCCCACATTAATCCACCTATTATCTGAATTCTTTCTAGAAAACAAAAGAAGATTATTCTTGGGACCTTATGTGAATTATTTTAACAAATTAGTTTATGAAATAGAATAGCTCCTGGCGTGACATACACTCTAAAAAAAAAGGTTCTATATGGCACCAAAAATGGTTTAGAGTGTATGTAAAGTTAACCTTTTATATGCAGCTAGCTACACCCGCTTAGCATTTATAATGTAAACATCTATTATTGATATGAAAAGACAATCCTATGAAAATCACACACAAACCATATACTATCGTAATCGTGTGTTTATTAGCTTCTTGTTTTACGTGTAGAAATGTTTCTTTAGGTTTGTTTTTCACAGGGCTTAGAACGAGGAATTGTACAGGACAGCGTCGTCCAGAAAAGCAGAAATTATGGTCACGAATTTGTACTGTAATCATCATTATTATTGTATCCCTTCTGTATTTTTTATTTTATTATTTTTTGTTTGTTTTCTTGTTTTGTTTGTAAAATGTTCAAAAAATAAGAAATAAATAATAAAAAAAAAAAAATTATGGTCACGTAATATGATTGACAGCTCCAGATCGAATGAGCACTCAAGTCATAACACACGCAAATCCCAGAACAGGAGAGACAGAGCACGCTCTGAACGCTCTTTCAGCTCTTCGGGTTGCATAATTAAGTGGGAAATGAATAGAAATTATATTCTGTATGACAAAATATTTTGCAAACGTGAGAATAAATCAATATTTCTCCAAATAAGCACACTTTTAGACTAAGAGCCCTAACGGATGCTATCTAGTGCATCTGTGAACACAAATATCAAAATATCAAAAATGACAGATTTATTGTTTTGCACTCCTGACATAAATTAGGAAATGAATGTCACTGCAACCTAGTTTTATTACGAACAGTGGAGTCTTAAATCTTTCTAATGATATTCAGTTTGTCCAGATCAATTAAGAGTGTGATGTTTTAACGTGCAGTGAATGTTGACTAACAATAATCTGAGGCTGTCCGCGATCTTTCTATGTAAAGGAGTTTAATGCATTTTGTGGGGGAAATGACGATGGTGGAAAGTACATTTTTTTAACAATTGGGAAAGGCAGACCTTTGCTTGCTGATTATAAACACATAAAATAAAACAATATTTTCACACCTTTTTCCTAACTTAACTCTCAGCTTGATTAGAAATAGTGAAGTAAAAAGTCCACGGGTGATATTTATCTTGATTTTTATTTCTTTACACATGGTCTAATTGTTTATGTTTGTTCACTCTTTTGTTTAGATTGTCACAGCTTCAACAGTGTAATAATTTTATGATTCATTTTCATATTTAGATTACAAGTTTGGATCTAATGAGAGTAAAACAATAAAACCTACAAATAAAACGCATTTGAAATGTAGCAAATGCGTTAGTTTAAAAAAAAAAATCAACCTCTGGGAGAGAAGAGTGCCATAGTTGAAGACCAATAAATAACATATTTTACCATTTTTATCATTTGCTGAACACTGAACATGAACTAGCATGGCAAAGTTAGTGCTATATAACCATTACATATCTATATTCTTCTAGGTTCATATTATCTCACCACCACTTATGGAGCTCTGGAGCACATCAAACATTTTGATAAACAAGCTGTGACCAGACAGCTAAGTTTGGAGATCCAGGACTCCATCCATCGCTGGGAGCGTCGCCGCACCCTAAACAAAGCCAGAGCGTCACGCTCCTCTGTACAGGTATTATGACAATGGCAAAAGAAAACCATTGGTCAGTCAATGTGAGTATTTTTCTGAACATTGTTCCCCTTTCCTGTCAGGACTTCGTTAACGTGTCCTTTCTGGAGGCTGGCTCCAATACCAAGACCCTGGGAGTGCGTCCCAACACTAACGCTCAGGACCTGTGCAATCAATGTGCGGAGAAGTTTGACGTATTGGATCCTGAGTCCTATTGCCTAAGTGTGCTGGTGGAGGGCAATTACAAGCATTTGGCTCCTGAAGACTTACCTCTCACGATCAAATCCACCTTGCACCACAGTGAGCCACGCATTGAGTATTATTTTGTCTACCGCCATGGTCGCTGGCCAGAACAAGAATCTGTGGACCAGACGCCAACTTCACCAGCACCCGAAGAGAGTTTGATATGAACTAATGTGTGTGCGCGTATGATGTGTCAGTGAGAGGTGGGTCTTTAGCAGAGGGTTTGAGCTGCTTGAACGGACAACTTTAATATACGAAAGAATGTAAGTGGTGCACAAGAATGTAAGCTGAAATTACAATGCCTAACCACATAGCAGGATGTGCTATTTGCTGAGGGAAATTACATGAATTCAAAGACTGGCTTAAAGGTGAGTGGCATTTGCTTTAAAAAGCTTGCTGGAAATGTCCAGGACTGGAATCCGTTTTGAAAAGATCTAATTTTTTTTCTCCCAAAGGAGCATAGTGATCCATGAAAACATTCATTTTTTGAGAGTCAAGAATATCAGCACACACACAGCAGATATATCCTTCACCTTAGTTTAGCCTTTACTTCAGCAGATCTGATGTTCCCAAGCGTTATACAGTCCTTGAAAGTTTCATGATTTATAAATGAAACTTTTAACTTTCCAACAATGCAAATCCTTTCACATCTCAGGGCTCAGCAGAGTGTGACTCATACCCTGTTTCGGTGCTGTTTTTTTTCATATATACGTTGCTTAAAGCAATGCGTTGTTATAGACCTTGAACTGGTTATGCACCTGCATTGCTTTCATATTATATACTCAGTAATTTGTCATACAGATATGCCTTCTGTGTTATATTTTCTTAATATTTGGTTCATTTTTGCTGCATTTTATATCTCACAATATACAATAGTTTAGACATAAGCTCTGACATTATGGCAAATTATTTTAAGCAGCATGAATGCATATGTATCACACAATATGTGAGTGTTTCAATGAGCACAACACTTTGTCAAACCAAAAATTGGTGTTTGTTATATTAAAAATGTATACTGATAAACACTTTTTACATTATTCACAGTGTGTTTACAAATGGAAAGAGCAACTTTAGTTTTAAGTGCGCCATTGTGTGGTAACCGGTACAGATCAAATCAGATTATGTGAATTTAAGGGACTTTACAACTACAATAACTCAAATCTTCATGTGATCCCACAGACAGTTTTTTAAAGGAACCCTCACATTATTAGTATGAAATAACAATAACGAAAGCAACGTTCTTGTTTGTACATGAACAAAAATAGAAGGGGGTGTATGAATACCTGTCATATTTAAGACGGCACCAAAGCTTTAGCTCTAGACTGACACGTGTGGGAAGGATATTTGCGGTTTTATCAAACATTGGAATTCTGAGTGGTGGAGCCTCTCTGGAGGCAGATGAGCTCAGCTATGTTTATGGCATATCAATGATAGAGGAATGTGGCTGGGTAAAAATGAGACATTGATGCTGACTGTTATACACATGAGATGATTGCAGAGGTGTATGATGCAAATGTGTGATGTCATGCTGTTCTTCTCTTCCAGATGTGACAGTTTCATTAACGCATCCCTGGAATCTGCGCCTGATTACGGCGTAATTCCATGAAACCGTTTGTGCCCGCCATATCTGGTGTACTAAATCTACACTGAAAAATGGTGTAAATAGATTCACTCATTAACTGCTAGAAAAATGTAACAAACAGTTACAAAGAAACTTGAATTAAACATGACATTTTGAAGTAAAACAACTGAAATTGTATTTTCTTGTAAAATATACTCCAACAATCTTTGTGTTTAGGCTACAAAATGAACTATTATGTGTTCTAAAAGCTTAAAACATATTAATTACATTTAAATGATTATAAAACAGGTCTGTTCAAAATATTATTTACTGTGTTAATTGTTTTAAAAAATATATACATTTTTCTTATACCATATAGAAATTCTTACAATGAAAGAATAAAAATTGACGGCAAACTTTGGCAGTCCACGCTAGATCAGTCACCAATAGTGAAGTGTCCTTTTTAAAGACATAATAAACAGGAAGTGACATCATCGGAATTATCAGGTGCACCTGCCATCTGGGAATGACCAAGGTGTCGTCACTCAGTAAGAATCAATGATGCCACAATATTGCACAGCTTCTGGCCGTGAAACGGCCGAGATTTTAATTCCCGAAGAAATAGGATAACCTTTCACAGGTGAGAATGTGCTGGTTTGTGTTTTTATATGTATTAGCTCAATATTACGTTTTTTTTAAACTATGGTAACATTAGGATGACCATATTTTGATTACCGAAAACCAGGACACTCGGCCTGGCAATGAGATACTCAAATGATACTCAAAGTTTACTCAAAGATTCCATATTAATTTCAATACGTTTAAAGTATGCCCCCTCAGTCTGTATGGATATAAAATTGTTATATTAGGGCCAGGACAGGACTTGGAAAACAGGACGTTTGGTCACCCTAGTAACATGTTATCTGATGCCTTCATCTTGTATGGTGTTAGTTTAGCAAAATTATCTGCCAAAGTTGATTGCAGATATAGACATATGCGTCTAACTGTGGGTGCAGACTCACAGTCAACTTGCTCTCTAAATGAACCAGCTCTGACTGGTCCAATATGGCAGATGGCTTATGAATCACGGTTCATAGAAACAGCTGCTAATGAGACAGCAATGTATATCTATGGGTTGAAACACGGACACAAAAACATAGCCTAAATAACTGCCACTTGAATCTGAATGTTGCCATAACAACATAACAGCAAATGTAATATCAGTTAAGATTACTGTGGCAAATCAAATGTTTCCATTAAATGTAGCCTCTTTTTGTCTTCAATTCAAGTTTACAATATAATAAACATTTCCCGTTGGGATTGAAAATTACATCAGCTTTCATGAATGAATCCTACAAATGTGCCACCCACGATCACATGATCGTAAATGGCAAATGACTTCCCTGAAGTAACCATAACATGCCCTGGCTGACTGGCTTTTAATAGGCACTTCATTAAGGATTCACTTGCATATCATCACATTACTGTACATAGACTGTTTTTACTACGTATTTTACTATTATATTATAGACCTTTAGAAAGAACATTAGACCGTATTATTGTCTCAGGGGGGTCAAGGTTTAGCTTGTTAACATGGCTGCTGTTAGCACCTGCTTTGTAGATCACATACATAATCTGGCAGCAAAAAAGCATCTTTTTGTGTTGGCTGTTGAATGCTAATGATAACCTTGAAAATAGGAAAAGCAGGAGCCGTTTTTTAAACATGTTCCACCCTTCACTTTCCCCTCATAAAAGTTCAGAACAAGTACTTTTACATTTTAATGTTTTGATAGCTAGCTAGCCACAGTGCTAACCTAACCTGGTGACTAAAGTGCTAATTGTGTCAGATAGAGTTTAGAGTTTACTTTAACAATAAACACTCCAAAAAAAATCTCTCTTCAGAACAAATGACCCTTTTTTTCAGTTTGAGAGAACAAAAAAATCCCGAGGTTTGTATGAGGATATGAAAGACCTAGGAGGTGAGGAATAAGCGAGAAGAGAGAGTGCTTGCTTGTGTAAAAAGAGCTCATGACTCACACTTGCGGTTGACGCTGGATGTTAAAACTGGCAAATCTATGGATTACAACCAACATTGAGGCCAGAGTTTACTAAACGTCTTCAGCCTCTCGCCGCTGAATCCCCCTGACCTCATCGCCTCACGCCCTGATTCTTTCCTTCCACGCTTTCATTCTTGTCCCTCCACTCATGTCCGACGCGACCGGCCCACGTCGCCGTTGTCGTGCTCTATAATGACTGTCAGGACCTGCTCGTCTGAACCTTGCACTCACAACCGATGCCCATTATTTTAAATGAGACCATAGCTAAAGTCCACTTCGGTAACAAGCCTCCCTGTGCTGAATGAATATGAATGTTTTCTTTCGCCGGATGTCGCCTATTTTTACATGGTCTGATTAATGTTTACACTGAATTACAATGAAATATACAATAAATACACACATTTTAGTTGGGGAAAAAAGAGACGTTCCTTATGTATAAAAAATAATATTGTTTTAGCAGTTTGTCAGAATGTTTCTGAAGCAAAAACCTATGTGGTTGCGTAAAATGTGACAAATTGTCTTGTGGGGGATTCAGTGTGTTTGACAAGACCTTTCAAATTTAATGAGAGTGACGTCTTGCTTGGCCTAGAATCCAAACGTGTGCGTGGGCTGAACGAGGACGGCAAGCACGCCACTTCAAATTCGGTTCAGGATCCTCATTATCGACCCTTATCTCGTAACTCATGATCTTATAGGTTACGCCCAGCGACAGGTAGGTCACGCGGCATTGTACGCCATAGTACGGAAACGTGTTTTGATCATGATTTTGTGATCATGTGGCACTTTCCAGATTTATCTTTTTCCTTTTTTGAGACCTCATTAGGTGCTCTGACATCCAAACAGTTGTCTTTTCTCCTCTGGTTCTTTCCTCTATTTTAAGGCTCCATCCAAACAGGACATTCAGGGGTGTGGCCTTCTCTGTTTCAGCTCGGTTTCCTTTTCACCAAGGAGAATGACACATGCCTTTTTATCTTTTTGTTTCCCCCTACAACTTCTGACAAAAAGAGAGGTATATATAATCCCACACAACCAAATCCTGTATACATTCACACTGGCACTTGACAATGCATGAGTTTGAGAGGTAGAGAGACAGAGAAGTTGATGAAGCAATATATATAAAGAGGTACCACAGGCAACTTCTCAACAATTAATTACTTACCTAGAGCGTTAGACAGAAATATTGGACAATCACAAACCTCTTTGAGACATTGCATGGAAGATTTGCAAACCAGCTCGGAGTCACACAAGACTGATTGGATTTTTGACTCCACACACTGGAGACAAAAAACTTCACCACAGCAACACACAGCCAAGAGGAAGAACTACTGCACAAAGGTACCATAAACATAAATACGAATTGCAAAATATATTATAAATATAATATAACACATGAATATATATATATATTAAAATATGGGCTATTATTAAACAATATGCATGTTATTTTAATAATAATAATAATGATAATATATTACTTTTAAATTGAATCTACTAAAATCTTTTTTTATGCATTTAGTAACAACTCTGGGTGGGAATTTTTTCATTCTTTTAGATGTTATAATTTTGAAATACTGCATTCACTTTTATTATAAAACTTTGTATAATATAAAAATGCAGCTATTAATATGTACCTTTTTGGTCTGTTCTAAAGTACTGCTGTATAATGTAAGTGAGTAAAAGTGTGTAAATAATGTATTTAGACGTTTGAAACATATCTGATCGGCTGATATATGAGTTTAATTTCAAAGTCGCCTGTAGTCAGAACTATCTTCTAGCAATAGTCAGCATCCCTCATATTTCTGAGTAAATTACATTTAATATCTACATTTTGAATGTTGCGCATTTATATTCTCTACCTCTCTCATCTGTACAGCAATATTTTTCTAATATTCTGTCTTGGTCAACATATTTATCTGTAGATGGTGGCTTTATCCTCGCCTCCTCGTCCTGCCCTGTTGTTTTTAGTCCTCATGAGCGTGACTCTGATGACATCGGCATTTCCCCAGCCCCAACTTCGACCTCTGCAAAGGTATAACTGTCCCTCAAAAAAACTGAGTAATATTATCATTGTTGTTGATTTCTGATTATTGTTATTGCTGTTGTTATACCTCAATTTGAACAGCTATAGCCTTGTATCCCTTTGGCGAAAACTCACCAAATTTTGCATGCATGAAGAGTCTGTCGTGAATTACATTTTGTTTAATTATGGGATGGATTAGATGTGTGGTTATTTATGAACTAGTGATTAAATGTGCAATATTTAAAACATCAAACCCAGAAGTCTATTTGAGCATAGAGGCTTAAAATTTTACATGGAAGTAACTTGGAAAAATATTCCAGTTCTGCCAGGGAAACCTTAAAAAGATATACTCTATTTGTCATTTTTGGATATTGCATTTATAAATTGGCAACATTTAATAGATCACTGAGTTATAGAAATTGCATCCCCAATTATGGGTGTAAATCTTTCATTGTCCATTCAGAGTTATCATTTCATATAATTTCTGACACTTCTTTCTTCTAATCAGTAACTTGCCTGGTATTGGTCAAGCGGATTCCAAAGGTGAACAGTGGGAAATGCTGTTCCCCTCCATCTCGCTCCGTGATTGGAGCATTCAAATGCTGAGCGCCCCAGATTTTGGAGCAGCTAAGGCTGGGACAGAACAGCTGGTGGGGGATGATTGGCTTCCGCTCAGCCAGTCACAGATGGAGGAGGAGCTGGTGAAGGGCTGGTCGGGCTACTGGCCTTCACGGGTGGGTCACCAACAGAAGAGAAACATTGTGGTGGCAGATGACGCTGCGTTTAGAGAAAAGAGTAAGCTTTTGACAGCAATGGAAAGACAGAAATGGCTCAACTCCTATATGCAGAAACTCTTAGTAGTTAATTCAAAGTAATTATAATGTTCATGTAATTGTACATTTATAAAATATTTAGAAAAACGTCGCATCTCATGTGGGAGAAAAAAAGCATTTGATCATAACTACATGACATAATGTAACCGAGTTAAAGGGTTAATTCAGCCAAAAAAGAAAATGCTGTTGTCATATACTCATGTCATTTTAATCCCATATGGTTTTATTTTTCTGCATGGAACTCAAAAGGAGATTTTTAGTCCATACAGGGTTGGAATGACATGATGGTAAGTAAATGATGAGAACTTTTTGGGTGATCTATCCCTTTAAAAAACTTTATGTAAGATAAAGGTGCTTTCTTTTCTCTTTCTTTTTAGATGATCTTTGAAAAAAGAAAATGCATGATGTGATTGTTGGTCTGATCATGATTTGAATAAACACTTGAAAACAATATGTTTGAGCAATTTGCCTTAATGGGATGCACATGATCGGAGCTGCCATAATAGATTTCATATTTGCTGAAACGGTGAAAGTTCTTCGGTTTATTGGTTTGTTCATTTATTGTAAAATACGAGATTGAATAAAACCATTCACATACCAGTTCAAAGCTGTTCTGTTAAACATTTTAGTTTTTCAGTAAAAAGAATTGCTTCATAACCAATCCAATATCAGGGCTCACATTATGTTAGTTGATTTTATGAATGAAATGTTGTGTGATGAAAGACACATGCTTAAACATAAAGCTTTCCAATTACGACTAGATTTTAAATGACTCGCACATCGTTTTTTGCACCATTTTAGTCCCCGTCTAGAGCCCTCCCACAGTTACAGAGCAATATCAATGTATCGACCAAATGTAAAAGTTTGAATAGGAAAAGTATATAAGAAAACACACTGGTAACAGGTTACCTACATGTTTGACAGTAGATTACATTATCTTGATAAATAGATTTTTGAGGCACTGTAAAGGTACCATGAAGTGAACCAAGCTGGTAAATTGAGCTGTGTGTCAGAGGAGATAGGACCTCCCATGATGATATTAGTAATTTATCGCCAAGCCGAATTATGATGTGCTTAAAATGGAATTTTTAATGTTCTGACAGCAGAAAATTAAATAGGGCCATGGTTAAATACACCCTCATGACCTCATTAGCCTCGAGCTAGCAGGCGATTAATCAACTGATTGGAGAGGCTTTAAGTATGAGCAAATCTCTGACGGCACACTGCGACAGCTGAATCACTGCTCCAGGTTATTTGTTAGAATTGTATGTTTATTTCCTTTACCTTTCAAAATGGCTTTACAAAGGTCAAGTCTCGCAAGTAGGAGGGGTTGTTAAAAAAATCTTCTCATGAATCCCGCATGGATGGTAATGTATTCAGTGGATGGTTAGGTAATTTATAGTCAGTTTGTTGCCATTGTTGTCATTTCAGCAGAAAGTGATTGACTCGCACAGTTCCCCATTTATCTCCAGTTGTCAAAAATATCTAAGTGTCAGTTCAGAAGTGCAGAGAAACAATTTATTGCTCTTATGGAACGCACCTAGAAATAGCATCTCTATTAGGACTGAGAATTGTGGTATCGGAAATGGTATCCTCATGGTGAGGAAGCCTATAGAAACTATAGCAGTGAGATGGATGAGAGGGCTGAGGATCACAGGAACTGTAATTTATCACTCCCTACAGCTGGCCTACATGGCAGCCAAAGCCAATCAGCAGTAGCCAAATTGCTTTCTGCACCCCTTTCTCACCAAGTGGAACTGCGTCTCAAAGCTCATGTAGAATCACCCAGTCTTGCCGTTTCTCAGCGGTTCTGGCACAAGTGTTGGCTGGGTGTGGGAGGAAATACTCTGTGTTTTATGTTTGTGCTGAAGTTCAATGTAAGCTGGATCTGCATTTGCTGTTTTAATAGGCCTATTTCAGCTGTCAATGTCAAACACACAACAGTTTCAAGATTATGGAGGTTTTATTACACTTTGCAACATTTAAAATGTCACATGTAAAAGAAAAGAGATACCAGATAATAATAATAATTAATAATAATAATACAATGATCCTCTTTAAAAACATGATTGTATATTAATTCATGTATTATCATCCAATATTATCCGTATTTTTCTAATGAACTCTTCTCTTCCATTCTATCCACCCACACATACACGCATAAAAAAAACGTAAGAGTGAAAATAGTTTTGGCAAATTATGCAAATGAATCCCCAGGAAAGGAATCCTGTGAGAGTTGTTTTGCTTTAAAACATGCTCGCATCTTAACACACAAAAAATAATTTTCACTTTCAAATCGCACGAACCTTGAGAACATAATTTGAAGTTCACTTGAAGTTCACTTCTTGCTTCAGATCTGTTTACCGATTGTGGAAAGTGAGTGGACTTGACTACTGAACTTTGTACGCTTCGTTTCTCATTTTCCACTCCTCGTCAGCTTATTTTATGCACAGATTTAAACATGGTGAGCTAAGATTGCTGGATTTTGATTGATAGCTGAAAACATATTCAAACTAGCCAAAATATTATATAAATGAACACACAAGGGGCAGGGCAACCTTGGAGAACTTCGAAAACGACAAGCATTCAGATTCTACAGACATCTGTGCAGATTCCATGTGGGAGCAAGGTGAGCCACCATCACATAAATCTCTTTAGAAACACCCTATATATCTAACATCACAAAACAGCTGCTTGAAATTACAAAATCTGTTTAAAATCAAGATCTTGTGAGCTGCCATTTGTGCATCTGAGCATCAATGGCCTTTGAACACTCAGCCTAGATGAGTAGCACATTATAAATATTCTTCAAAATAGTAAACTTAGGGCTGAACACCTTGCTCAGTAGTAAAGGGACCAGAAGAAAGATACTTCATCTTTTCCTGGTCTGAACTAATTAAGGTTTTCTTCTTTCCTCCTAACACTAAAGTCTTGACATTTTTGTCAGCTCTGGTCACGTGTCAATGACTTCACGGGCTGGTGAGGGTTCTTCTGGGAGGGTGGTTGTGGCGTTCGGTAGAGTTTGATTGTGTGGCATAGAGTTCTGCTGAATCTCCATTGCAATCCCAGCAGGATCTTGCGGGGGAAACTCCTTAACTTGTCGTCGGTACTCCAGGAAGGTGCAGGCCTTAGTGGCGATGGCAACGACATTCTTCCCAATGAAGATGGTCGAGACCCGGCTGTCTTGGAACAACACCATGTTGACACCTCGGATGAGGATGGTGACAATGTTGATGGTCACCAAGCTGAGGACCGGGTAGAGCATCATCTTCTGAGGCGACACGTGCTCGCCCTGCACGCTGATCTCGCTCAGAGACACGCAAGGCAGGATTAGCAACAGGATGTAGCAGTAGAAGAACATCAGACCCTCGGCCCAGATGGGAAGACCTGTCCGCTGTGGCTCCCAAAGGTTAGCCTGGATGTCCAGGACATCCAGAAGGTCAAGAGCCACCCAGAATAGTCGACCCCGCATGTCCTCCTTCTTCCGGAAGGTTCTTACGTACTCCATGCTGTCGAGTGCCACCAGGACGAGGTAGAGTCCGGGTACGCAAACCGATAGCAACAAAGTCAATGCTTTCCGAGCTACCGTCTCCAGACTTTTGCGGTCAGCTTTGTAGTTCTGGAAGACGAAGTAGAGCTTGATCTCCAGAACGAAGATGTAGAGGAACCAGAGGATCATGGCATAGCCACGCTTCGCAGTCCTTACCTCAGCACCCACCCACACCGCCACATAACGCAGCACTATAAGAAAGCAAATATCTCCGACCAGGACGATGATGCAGACGCCGATTTTGCGTGGGCCCTGGTTCTGCTCCACAAGGTAGGCATCCATGAAGGCCATGCTGGTCATGATCACAATGGTGGTTAAACACACATGCCGTTTGTCGGGTGGTGGCAGAACCATGGTGCTGTCTGTTTATCTAAGTAAAAAACGAACCAATCGTATCCTTCAAAAAGTAGCAAGGTTAGTTCATGGTGTGCAAACTGTTGTCCATTGATGCTGGTGACTGAGGAGCCCGTTTTGCAAAGCTCCACACAGTCCAATTACCACTCTTTACCGCATTTTGAGCCTTACATGGCCTCCGCACTAATTTAGTATGTCAATATCTCTTTGATTCACAGTGACCGTGATATATCTGTATGTGTATCCACTGCTGAGGCAGATTGTGTCGATTTCCTACCGACATGGGCCTGCTTTTCTGTGTCAGCTGACCCATATAAACAGCATGGCCGGTCTCTTGTCGTCACTTACTCCTGCATCGGAGCCAAGAGTGCACAGGAGTATCGTCAGTCGTGAAGATGGAAGGGGAGGTCACAGCTCTCTTTCTGCTCTGCCGCCTTGGAGCATCTGTTAATTAAAAAAAGAAAAAAAAAGACTGTTCAGAGAATGTTTTTGACCTTGTTCCAACTGATGAAACTTTAAAACAAAACACTAGGGGTCACTGTGGTAATTTAGCACAATCAGGTGGAACTAACCATCCCACCAGTCCTTGGGTTTGTTTCACACTTCTCTAAAGCCTTTTATGTTGAATAGGATTTAGATGTTTTGAAGGACACTGAATTTGTCATGTTTAAATATCCAAAAAGGAATATGTTTCTGTGTGTAAAAGTAAGCATTCAGTCACTTAGAGTGGGTTAGTGGACACAATATAGCCTGAATAAGGATTTCAATGTCTTTTTTTCTTAACAACTGACCTCATTTCTCAAGTTCTTACTGTGATTGAATACTTTTAATTGAAAATTCCTCCTTTTTGTATGAGTTCTATAACTTCGATCTTGCTATGCTGCATTATTGCTCCATATAGGTATGACACTGTCAGCTACTAGAATATCATTCCCTAATATTCCTATTGAGCTCTGAGTCACCAGCTTCCATAGCAACGGTTTCTATTCAGAGAGTGATAATAAGTGATGATGAGTCTAACGCAGCGGGGAACCCTAGGATTTCTGGAAAGCGAGATATTATTGGATGTGTGACAAGCAGAGGGTGTGCACTCACTCTGATATCTAGGTGTGAGGTGGCCTGATGTGAATGACAATAATCAAAAACTGATTTTCAACTGATTCTTTGCGAGTTTCAGTATGCACGGTATAGACACAAAGTCTTCAAATAAACTGCATCACATTTAAATGCTGGCAACTTCCTGGAAGCAACTGTTTTAAGATAAAGCTACTCTTCCGACTATTAGGACTCAACTCACGGTCGCAATCTGGATGTTTCCGTGACAAGATTTCTTCTTCAGATGGAATATTAAGGAACAACACATAGATTTGTTCAAGAGATTAGCTTTGATCTAGTGTCTTTTTTATGGAATTCCAATCACAGCAACATTTTTTGCACACCACTCACATAGCCGGCCCTTCACAATCTTCTATTGCTAGTTAGTTCACGTCAATGCCGCACATGTTTGATATATATGGAAGCAAACACTGGGACTATTTGCTCACACGTCTTCTCAAGTGATTGATTTCTATCTCAAAGAGATGGAAATCATACACAATAAATCAGTACACTGAGAGAAATACATGGATCCATAGAAAACGAATGGATGTTAAAAAGAAATAGAGTGCAAGTGGCAGTATATCTTGCATTGTGTATTCGGCTGTTTCCGCGATCGTAATTTTTACCTACAGTTATCGTGCATCTTGAATGCATTTAGCTTTAGGTATTCTGGATCCACTGAATGTAAATTATGCTATGGATCAATACCTCTTCTGCAACATTATGTAAAGCAGAGATGCGACTTGATGCGGCCAGATAAATGGCCTTGTTACACATAATCGAGTTTAAGTCAAGTTTTATTTTCTGATCCCACCAATATTAAAATATTACAACATTGAATAATTTTGTTCTTGACATGCAGATCTGTTCTTTTAATACGATTGCTCTTTTAAACTCCTCAGAACAGAATTTGGTTATGCATTATGCCTCTACACTGCTTCCGGCCTCCTTCCCCTTCCTTTCTTTTCTATTCTAGTGCACAGATTTTTGTTTCTGACAACATGACTCTTTGACCTCGTGAACTTCTCTCATCTGTTCAGTTTCAGAATGTGCAGCTGAGCAGAAGATTGAACTATTTATTTTGGAGAGCGTGGAGAGAACCACAGATTGAGACTTTAAATACGTCACACAAAGCATGATTTGGGGATTAATGTTTTAATGATGTTTGACAAAAAAAAAAATACAATGAATTAATTGCCAGATACTACATCAATCCTACTACGGTATATTTGTTGCGACCACCCTGGACTGGTGAGAATAGTTCCCACTTTCCACCCAATTATTTACAGCCTTACCTCAAATGAATCTTGAATAATAAAGATTGATAACTCAAACAATATTACAGTACATGTACTCACACATATGAAAAGCTTCTTTGAATATGACATTCTATATTTTATGTGTCCAGATATTTGGTATTTGCTTTCTTTGGGTCGTCCTTCTTACTGTATGACAGATCTAACATACCTTGCAGTTTGTTCTGCACTTTCTGGGAAGGGATGGGAGTAAATTTATTGTAGATTTCTAATAGAACGGTTTGCAAAATAGAGAAAGTGTGTAAATCTGTTTCTGCCTGATACTAGATGTATCAAAACTGTATTCTATTTATAAAGCCAGGTATTTATCTATCTGTATGGCAAGTCTATGTCCACATAGTCAAGCCATATTTTCATGACTTTTTCCCCTGTTAGTGTTAAGTATCATGTCACTTTAATTGTAAATTTAGGGTCAGATTATATTCCAATTTGCTCCATTTTGCTGTCATTTAAGCCAATGTTTTAAATACTTTTCTATTTGGTTTCATTTAATTAAGTTTCTGTCCTAGGGCTCTATAAGATTTGTCTTCTATGGAAGTCTGTTTCTGACTGCCTAAGAGTAAAAAAGGTAATTTTGAGATAAGTAAAGCTGTGAAATGTAAGTCGAATTGGGAAATATAAATTTGCAGTTATACAAGAAAAAAAAAAGTTGCAATAATGAGAAACAGTCACAATTGTATATAAAGTCAAGTTGTGGATATAAAGGTTTTTTGGTAACACTTTACAATACGGGTGCACTAAAATGCATTAATTCATGCTTAACTAATGCACAGATAATAATGAGTTAATGTATGACTCATGAAGAACTAAACTATTATTTAATGATCACTGCATCAGCAACAATAAAGATTCAGTGTTATAATTAATTGATAAAGTAATATATGGATTGTTATTAATTAAACATGTTATAATGTAGCTATTAACTCATTAATAACATATAGTATTAACTAATAGTGTGAATGAATTTGTTAATAAACACAATAGGTCGAAACCATGTACTTCAACTTCCAATTGTCTGCTTTAATTAATCATTAGATAATGATTTGCAAAAATATCATTATGTATTGACTTGTTGAGGTACATGACTGACTATTAACTAATTGTTAAGTTAAATTGGTTTTGACATCCACACAAGCCATGGATATCAATTTCCAGCCCTCTACGACCGAGATTTCACTGTGCCAGATGAACTGCCGCATCCAGTACCTTGTTGTTCATGGCACAGAAATTCAAAGGCGGAACACTGGGGGGTGGATGGGGACACTGCTATTTTGTTAAATCTGTGTCTAGACCAGACAAAGACAATATGACGCATTATAATCAGTGATCCTACACTTGATGCGACGTGGCGCTACCCGACACAACAAAACCCTGACAGTAAACTGACACCACATTCTATTTCTGACGTACTCCAAGCTCTTGTGCTACTTCTGTTACGAAGGACAAATGAACTTGCAATGGTCTGTCATGTCCAGTGTAGACAGCTGTATGATGCGATAATGGTAGTGTCCAGTTTGAACACAGTGTAACAGCGGTCAGTAGTTTAGATTCTGGTGTGCTGGTGTTTGTATGCAGTCAAACTTATCCATCCTTCAAACACATTCTCTGACATTACATTCACTGTATGTGCAACTGCCCCACAGACATTTACCCATAAACATGATGACATATTACGTATTGATTAGTTAATAGTCATGTGCCTCGACATGTAAAGTCATAACATAATGATACATTTGCAAATCATTAGCCAATTATTAATTAAAACTGGAAGTTGAAGTAGCCTAAACAACTTTAACCAATTGTTGTAATTAAAGCATTAATTTACACGTTATTAAGGAATGACCGTGCTTAATCTATTATTTAAACGGGCTTAATCTATTAATCATATAGGCTCTTTATTTGTTGCTGATGCAGTAATCATTAATTAATGGTTTAGTTCTTCATGAGTCATACATTAACATGTGATTATCTATGCATTAGTTAAGCATGAATTAATAATGCACCCGTATTGTAAAGTGTTACCATTTTTTGTTTTACTTTTCATATAGGGTTCTGAGCACAAGCATATGTGACCCTGGACCACAAAACCAGTCATAATTCGCACAGATATTTGTGGCAATAGCCAACAATACATTGTATGGGTCAAAATTATCGATTTTTCAAAAATCATTAGGATATTAAAGATCATGTTCCATGAAGATATTTAGTCAATTTCCAACCGTACACTGTAAAAAGATTACTGTGAAAAATACAGTAACTTGCTGGCAGCAATTAGCTAGTAAGTTGCTGTATTTCATTTCACAGTATTCTTACTGTAAATGTAATCACAGTAACTTTAAAATTACTGTCAATTTTTTTACAGTAATAATCATAGTACTGTATTTCATAACTACTACTGTAATGGGGATTACTGCATTCATTTTGTGTACTGTAAAATAAAGACACTGTCACAAATGCCATTTATTTTCTCACTTTTAATTTCAAAAATTCATAAAATAAAAATAGTATAGCATCATTTTTTTCAATGTTACAATTTTTCTGTGAACATTTAATTTCATCACTTTTCTGAACATACAAAAAACACTTTTCTGAACAAACAAAACAATCAATATTTATTTAAATGTTTGGATAAAATTACAAATGTATAAAAATTTAATGATTTAAAAACAGCAGGATTTCAAACCTATATATTTTCTGAACATATACATTTTTTTCAATAAGTTAACATTTCTCTGTGAACAATTAATTTCATTTCAACACTTTTCTGAGCAAACAAAACAATCAATATGTATTCAAATGTTTGGGTAAAATTACAAATCTATAAAAATTAAATGATTTAAAGGGATAGTTCACCCAAAATTTTTTATTGTGTCATCATTTACTCACCCTCAACCTGTATGAATTTCTTTCTTCTGCTGAACACAAAGAAAGATATTTTGAAGATGTCGGTAACCAGACAGTTGATGGGTCCCATTTACTTCCATAGTAGGAAAAAAAAAATACTATGGAAGTCAATGGGACCCATCAACTGTCTGGTTACCGACATTCTTTAAAATATCTTTCTTTGTGTTCAGCAGAAGAAAGAAATTCATACAGGTTGAGGGTGAGTAAATGATGACACAATTTTCATTTTTGGGTGAACTATCCCTTTAAAAACAGCAGGATTTCAAACCTGAATAGTGTTTTTCTCCAAGAAGTTTTTTTTTTTCTTCATAACTATTATTCTTTTAAAACTTGACCAGGACTTCCTGGGCTGGAGTCTTCTACCCTGTAGAGGAAGAAATTCATTATTAATATAAAAGTTTAAAAGCAAGACAGATGGGTTGATGACATATACATAAAAGTTTTAAATAAATATTAGTATTTTTTTATATGCTTTGTTGGTGGTTTGTGGAGTAGCATCCCCCACATCTTTATTTTATAGCTTGAATAAAGATGTAAAATGTAAATTTATTTTCGTTAACACAAACTGTAACATCTGTAAAAATAACAACCTATTTTTAAAAGATAAAATGTAAATATTCTTATGGAGTTGCAACTCGACTCTTATTAGACAGTATTGGTTTCTGTCATTTGCCATTACTTTAATATTTAATAACTGTCTACTTTAATAATATTATAAAATTGTACATGAATATCCCACATTTCTGCCACAATACCATGTTTACAGTTAGTGATAAAACAGTGAAATTTATGGTAAATGTTTGTGAGTTGTGAATGGAAAAGTATTCTAACTGACTGGTGTTGTCACACAATGTTCCTCCTGTTTTTCATGTCAGTGTTGTTGAATCACCTTGTGTTGACGCTGTAAAACTGCATGATTTGAAAACGATGCTTGGCAGGCCTAAAGGGATAGTTCACTTTAAAAGGAAAATGCTATTATCATATACTCAACCTCAAATTGTTTCGAACCTGTATGAATTTCTTTCTTCTGCTGAACACAAAAGAGGATATTTTGAAGAATGTCGGTAACCAAACAGTTAACTGGAGCCAGTGACTCCATAGTATTTTTTTTTCCTACTATGGAAGTCACTGGCTCCAGTTAACTGTTTGGTTACCGACATTCTTCAAAATATCCTCTTTTGTGTTCAGCAGAAGAAAGAAATTCATACAGGTTTGAAACAACTTGAGAGTAAATTTTAAAGTGAACTATCCCTTTAATAGACAAGTTGCGGGCCACCTCTGACTTTCAACCACCAACTACCCACCCAAACTGGCTTCCAGTTATTCCAAGGTATTCAAGGTAACAATTAAAAGTCTCACCTGGTATTAGTTGTTCTGCCAGTCATACTCAATGAAGTCCCTGATGAATGATGCCACGTGTGGATTGAGGCAATCGTTTTTTTTTTTGGGACCACCTTCCCAGTTCGTCTGCTAATCTGGACCTTTGAATTTAAAAAAAAATGACGTTATAAATGTAATTTCGCCAGATAAGACAAATATTAATATAATATATGCTCCCAAAAGTCGGGAATGGCACTTCTAATTAGGCTATTAACAATCTAACGTTATAGTTTCTGCAGCTTGAAGGCAATGAAGTTCAGAAAAATCATGAAATTATTAAAAATATGTTAAGTAACGTTACTTAGCTGCTACCTCTGGCTGCGTTTTCTCGGCCCGCTTAACTTCAATGTCTGATTCCTCAGGCGGCAACAGCAAGCAAGAGAAAACAACGAGAGATTATTAAACGGCTACCGCGCCAATAAATACAAAAAATTACACCATTTTAAATTCATGTCATTTCACAATGCTAACGTTAGACTTTAATCAAATTAAAGACGTTAAAAATGTAATGTTGCCGGCAGGCCCGTCGCAAGGGCTGTGCCAAGTGTGCGACCGCACAGGGCCTCGCGCCTCACTGGGCCTCGCGCAGAGACGACAGCTGACTTGATAATGTAAAGCCAATAGTTAAAGTTCATGTTTTTGTCCTTCAAAATACTATAAAACATAGCTAAAAGTGTGTATCGTGATGCCTTATTATTCTGCTTGTTAAAAATGTATTATGCAGTAACTTGCAATAGCCTATTTCTCTGTGCGTGAGACTGTATGTGTGACGGTGATTTAATGCGCATACATGTCAGTCAGCGCGGCAGCCCACGTCAAGTTCATAGAGTTTTATTCCCAGTCCATTCAAATTTCAGATTTTGGCCATGTCTGAAATGGGTCAAACCATAGATATTACCTAAGAAGTTCAAGTAAATAGGCCTACGCTAGAAATGCGCGCTCATTCAAGGATGCATATTTATTGCATGAACGGAGAAAGCGCGGACGCTTGCATTTCATCTGACAGTATGCACAAAAGGTTTTTTATTTAACACTATTAAAGTTAAATAAGCGTAGCCTAACTATTAGCTACTCACCTGTCGGAGCACCAGTGAGAGCAATGGCACCGCAGAACGAGTAGCTAAAGCTACTCTATCTCTAGACGTTTAAAACGTTTTTAAATATGAAAACTGCAAAAAGCAACGAAATTGTCAGACATCAGTGATGCGCGGGTTGATCCAAAATGAGCGGGTGCCTGCGGTTACGAGTCATCCAAAAATATTTTTAATGATATTCGGGTCGCGGTCGGTCGGGTCGTCAATAAATCCTTATTTACCTTTTGAATGTTGAGCATTAGCCTATTAACTTTTGAATAAATGCTGATTTCCCAACACGTTGAACTGAGCAATGCCATTGTACCATTTTAAACGCATAGCCTATAGCTCAGTAAAGTCAGATTTATGTATTTTCTGAGAGGGGGCGGGATTTTTGCTAGGAAAGTCGGGGGAGAGACACACACTTCGATTAGACTGGATAAACACATGCAGCATCTTAATTGTTAAGAAAATTAAACGAAATAAATGAATAAATCAAGCTTATATTAGCCTACATAACACTAGGCTATATCATACAGCAGAAAAATAACAGTTTGCCTTCTCTCAGTTGACCTGCTGATGAATTCTTCAAGCAGGGTCGAAACATAAACATCGCATTCATCAATAATATGCATCTAGACAGCTGAAATGGAAAATGATGGGCCGCCTCAAGAAATGCCTACTCTCGCCGCTGCACCGCGCCAGGGCCTGAAACATTTTCTCAATGGCCCAATGACGCTACGATGAGCATTTAACGTTACTACTTTTTAAAAATGCGGGTCGGGTACAATATTTTCTTCTTCTTTTTTGCGGTCCGAGTTGCGGGCGGGTTAGTTGAAAACGTCGGTCGGGTGCGGGTTGTTTATACATTGACCCGTGCATCACTGTCAGAGATCCATTTAGCGCATGTTCACAGAGGAAATACTGAAAAACAGCGCTGGTCCTCTGAATACTGTCTGTTTATTTTACCGACTGAGAAATCGATTCTGATGATTCAGTGAGAGAGCAGTCCAAACGAATTCAAGTGGATTCAGGCTGTTTTGCAAACGCGTTTAACCCATTCATAATTTAGAACATAATTTTAGCGTCAAAATGTGCCCAGTTCAGTTACACAGTTTAACTTCTTGAACCTGCTGTTAAACTGAATATACGTGTTTTTTTTTTTGGTTTTTTTTGGGTTTTTTTTAAATATCCACACAAACAACAAATTGTTTGTCACTATAGCAACAGTAGACCCCAGTTAATATACACCCGGGCCTCGCACATCACGTTCGCGCAGGGCCTCGCACCCCCCTTGCGACGGGCCTGGTTGCCGGATAAGACTTATCTTAATACAGTAAGATAAGTCTTATTGTATGCCATGCTCCCACAAGTTTGAATAGCATTTCACCAATCTCGTTTCTGGGGGTTTACGTTCAGAAAAATCATGATGAATCACTATGAAAAAATAGGTTAAGTATTAGGCCTAACGTAGCCTACCTCAGCTGTGTTTTCTTTCAGCTCGAGACCGTCGAGAGTCGGCAGGCTAGGCTCACTGCCTCACGCGCAAGTGGTGACAGGAAAAAAAAGTGATCATATTATGTGACGTATCTGCACCAAAAGAGATCACACACACAATTCCAATTTAATTTTTATTTAACAATGCTATAAACTAATGACGTTATCAAATGTTGCCAGATTAGAAAATATATCGAAATCATGCAGAAATATATATTTGTGGTAATAAAATTATAAAATGCACACACAACATGAGACGTTTACTACGAAGTGTGCTGCTCATTACTCTTTTCTCTCTCAGTGCACTCTTAAAGTTGAACAAACAGGTGACTTTACCAGAGTAAACTTTGGAAATAAATTATGTTACCTTTCTGAAGTAAAAAATTCAGATGAAAGTGGGAAATCTCGTAGCTTTCCTTGGCTGAAAAAAAAATCTTCTAGAAATTGCTGTATTGTGATTCACAGGGGGGAAAAAATTACTGTAGAATTTACCCACCGTTGAAAAAAGACCATGATGCTTTGCAGATCTACAGCAACATGCTGTATACAGGTTCTACAGTAAGTATTTGCTCATTTTACAGTAATAATGCTGTGAAAACTACAGAAATTTGTTACAGTGTAAATATATATAAAAATGTAGTATTAGTAGTAATATGTATTGCTAAGGAATTCATCTAGACAACTTAAAGGTGCTCTAAGCGATCCTGGGTGGAGTAACTTCTTGTTGACGTTTGAAGTGTTGTCAAACAAAACAGAGGCCAGTTAGACCCTCCCTCCGCCTCCTCCCCCTCCCCTCCGTGCTTCCTGATTGGAAGCCCTTCTGCCGCCGGAGTTCTTGCCACGTTTCGAAGGCTTTTCCGATGTAAATTCGGGAATTTGCGCGTTCCTTCTCCTTTTCGCTGCAAGTTGTTCATCAGAACGTTGTCTCTTTGGTCGTGTGTCGGCCATATCAAAATCATATAATTCGAACTTCCCTCTTTATGATTCTCTCTTCTACACACCCCCTTCACATGCACGTGCACTAACCCCAAACCTCCACCCCCAAATCATTCTTGTCGGTTATTGGCTGGAGCACTGTTTATTATGTTTCGTTGTCCAGACTGCCCAAGCTTGTTTTTGTTGCCGTTTGTGGAGCTTGTGCTGACTACAGAGACCGTGTTTTTTTACAGTGTGTTCAGGGGACAGGCAGCTAGCGGACAGTGAGGAGAAGTTTTCTGTATGTGACTTAAAATGTTTTGGCCTAAAAAACGTGTGACATCGCTTATAGCACCTTTAAAAGGCGATTTCCTTATCTTAACAAACCATACATCAATGGAAAGCTTATTTATTTGGCTTTCAGATGATGTATAATGAATATAATGTATCAAATGTATAAATCTAAATTTGACCCTTATGACTGGTTTTGTGGTTCGGGGTCACATATAACAACAACTATTTAATATCGTCTCATCTGATATACCATCAGGACTTTTGGTAGAAGATCTGTATTTTCGATAGCTGGTTCTGGAATAGTTCTCAGACACACAAGCACATGCACACACATTCCTCCCCCAATGTACTGTACTGTAAGTGAAGAGAGCAATGGAGTGAGAGCATTAAATCAAGAGTTTAATTAAAGTGGCAAAACACATGGGAGCAAATAAGTGTCTGGAGTAGTAGAGAGCGAGCTCATCAAGCCAATCAATACGCACATGAGGAATATTCCCCTCCTGTGAAGCAGACAAACCCTAGACACTCACAGGAGCCAATAAGGCAAAGCATTACAGGCAGTGCTCTATGCTTGCAATGGCTGCTGCATTAAAGCTGCAACCCATATAAATAACAAATGAGACCTCTATAATATCTTCCGTTTCTCCTAGACAGCAATGGGAATAAAGGATGCACAACAATCCTCCTTCTCAGATGTTTGTTCCTTGAAAAATACCCCAGTGATGACCCCAGTTGCATCTCCATTAGTTTCAACACATTTACTAAATACATCGAGGTAAGTCTGCAGATATTTCAATATGAACTTAAATAGTTCTCATCAATTCTTAAAAATCAAAAGATCTGAGATATGCTATTTACATTTTGGAGAAAAATGTTTATTTCTTCAAAGGAATTTTTGGAGGAACATCTGAGACAAGTTAAAACAAAAAATACAATAAAATAATAATTTAACTGGCAAAGTATTTATACATTATGGCAGGCCCATCACATTTTTAAACTGAGCTGTCTGGCATCTTCTCTTGTTATTTACACCTCCGTTTCCCTGGCTGACACACAAGCTTAGCAGAGAAAGTATGGACAAGGCTTACTAAACAGTTCAAACATGGAGTAATTTGCATTCTGCATCGCGCCGGAGACACTTTATTAATTTTCAATGAGCACACAGCAAACTTTCCCGAAAGATATTTTCGAGAGAAAGTTTATAAATGATGTTTAATGTTTAATTTCTCATGCATACTTAACAAATAGAAAAACAAAGTTGATTTAAAAGCCAGAATCATGTGGCTCTGTCGCACATTCGCTGACAGCTCGGCAGTTAGTGAAGGGCTGAATATACAGTTATGTATGTGTGTGTGTGTATATATATATATATAAGTCATCCTTATAGGTTGCTGTGGTAACAGGCATCAATCAGACCAATACGTCAGACCCCCAATAAAAGAAAACAATAATGAGCGTGACTCTTATTTCTGCTCAGTAATGAAAAATAAAAAAAGACCCTCTGTGCTTCAACTTGAAGTGGAGGATTTCGTGCTCTTTCCCTCTTTTGATCTTGTTGTTATTACAGCAAAAGACTCTGAGATCAGACCGACCCTAGTTTTAAACCCTTTCTGTGGAAACAGAATAGATATATGGCCTAGTATTGCAAAACATAAACACAGACTGCTGTTTAAACATACCCAGCGCATCTGTGTATTCTGTGAATATTGCGCATCTTCACTGCGAGTATAAAAAGAGATTCAACTAATCATTATATGAATCAATTTAACAGTCAGTTATTCTTATAGAAATTGATTTAACACTCTTACAGAAAATGAATCAACTGTTAATTCTTATAGATTTCATGAGAATGTGACTTCTGTCATACACAAACTGAGGTTGTCCTTGTATCTCCTCGCCTCTCTGCCCACCTTCATCTGGTCCGTCATCCCCCAACCCTCATGAGCCAGGTCTCTCATCCTCCTCCATCTCTTTGGAGTCCTCTCCAGGGCTGTTTCATACTCTCTTTCAACTCTCCTACTCATTGATTGACCTCTCTCCCTCTTTCCACTGCATTCCTCCCCCTCATTCACTTAATTAAAACGGCGAGTGTCTGAAAATCTGAGAGGGGCTTTGTAAGGTAATGAATGAGCATGCATTCTGCTCTAGTTGGGAAAATCTTACAAAAAACAAATCCAGGACACATTTCACATCAAAACAAAACTGTAAGATATTATTTTTTCACTAAGAAAAATGGGCTTTTATTATTTTGGCTTTTATTTAAATTTTCTAACACAATTGTTTTAGACAATTATGCGCATTTCCCTCTCCAATTTATTTCCTCCCTAATTTTGCATCTGTATACTATACTTTTGATTTTGTATAGTTCAATATACATTTCTGTTTTTTTATTTAAACATTTTTCAGTCATTCACCTTGTCTGGCTATCACTAGACCAAGCTCAATTTAAGACTGAACATTGGTCTGGGGAGTCTGCTCTGTATTTTCTACTGCACAAGAGGCCTGATAAACGAGCATAATTCAAATGACTCTGTATGCAATTGGATAGTCCTTCAACCAATCAGACCACAAGAGGCGTGATCAACGGGCAACGACCCATCTCTTCTTTATCCATCATCGTGTTAAACCCGCCAATAGCAGACATCCCAACCTGAAAAAAGTCATTTCAGGGAGGTATCTCTCCACCCCACACACTTGACCCAAGTTCTTGTCCCACCCACATACAATGGTTCCGACGCCCATGTATAGGCTATAGTGCATATATTTAGCGAAAGAGTTGATTTCTCTTGTGAACTAATAGCTGTGGACACTATAAACACATGTGAAACACAGATTGAGCAATTACACGACATATGATATATTTCAGTAAGTTGTAATGTATCCTCAACATACCTTAAGAGATATTAATTTATGTTTATTCTTTGGGAAGAGATGATCGCGTTCACTCGCGTGCTGACGCTTGAAGTTGAACTGAGGCGTCTATACAGCGCCTATACAGTCACGTCACATTAAAGAGTGTCAAAACTGTATTTATCGTTTGAATTTAATGATAAAATGGACTCAATACTTAATATGTTCTTGTGGGAACTCGGATTGAAGTCTGTTAAAACAAGCTGACTGTTAATTGTTAAAGATTGCATTCGGAACCGGAACCGAAACGGTTTGATACGAATACCGTTACACCCTTAATATATATATATATATATATATATATATATATATATATATATATATATATATATATATATATATATATATATATATATATATATATATATATATATATATATATATATATATATATATATATATATATCCTCCTGGGACCCAGAAAAAAAAGTGTTTTGAATTTAGTATTTTGTTATGTCATTACATTGTTTAGAGCATAAGAAACAAATGGAAAAAAAAAAACATTTTTGAAAAATGATATTTTATTCATATGTTATGATATGTCCTCTGCAGTTGACACCAGGACTGGAGTTGTTTAAAAAATAAAATGACATGAAATTGCATGTATAGGCAAAAACAGTGGGATTTAATTTTAATTCACCAATACAGTTTTAGGTTTCAGGATTTTTTTTAAACAAACTTTGTTTAAAGACGACGTTATGAAAGATATAATGGAATGCATTGATATACCATTTTACTTCATGAAATATGAGGGTAAAATGACCATACTTGGATTTTCCCATTACACGCTGCATGTAATTTGCATATTAATGTGTTCTTGGTGCAACATGTAATGAAAATAGAAGTGTAATAATGGGAGTAATAATTGGCAACTTTTTCATAATAATATCTAAAATTTCATAGGAATGTTGATATGTAATTTCTTTCCCTATTCGTCTCCAGAATGCCTGATAAACATGATTTGAGTCCTGGCGTCTCTACAGTGGTCATTTATTAAATCAATGCCCTGTTTTGTAACAGAAAGTCATATTTTGATCAGAAACCCCATAACATTTTCCTGAAATGTTGATTTATAACAAACTATTTGAAAATTAATCCGATTTAAATTATAATTAAAAAATATTATCATATTTCCATAAGAGTGCAAAATATTAATGTCAGCCATTTTTAAAGACCAAGAAGTTGTTGTTGTCCTGGTGAAACCTCCAAACATTTATTATCTCTCCAAAGCCCCGAATGTGCTCTTTAAAGGACATCCAGACTGTGACATGTGACATGTATGATGTCAGAGAAATTCCCTAAAATATAACGTCCACTGCAGTGGACAAAAGTCTATTCGTGGGTCCCAGGAGGATATATATATGTGTGTGTTGCATATATATATAGATACAGTATATACACTTTTTTTTACACTGAAAATGTAAAAGATAATTGTGACTTATTATGGAGTAAAGAAAAAAATTTAAAAAGGTAATAACTGCGACTTTTATCTCACAATTCTGACTTTTTTTCTCTCAGAATTGAGTGATATAAACGTGCAATTACGACTTTATAACATCAAGTGTGAGTTTATATGCAATTCTGACTTTAACACGCAATTCTGAGAAAAAGTCAGATTTGCAAGATATAAACTCGCAATTGTCCAAAAAAAGTCAGAATTGTGAGACCGTTAATATCTAGCAATTCTGACTTTTTTAACTCACAAGTGTGCATTAATATCTTACAATTCTGAGAAAAAAAGTCAGAATTGTGAGATAAAAGTCGCAGTTATTACCTTTTTTCTTTTTTTTCTTTATTCCATGCCAGAAACAAACTTCAATAGAAACCCCTCCTTAAAGGGGTCATGAACTGCGTTTTTAAAATTGTTTTATGATGTTTCCTGGGGTGCACTTATAATGTTAGAATTCTTTTTACATCAAATTTTTTCATAATTTATAAATTTTCCTTTTTCCTACCCTGATTTTAGCCTTCTGCTCTGAACGCTCCGTTTTAAGGGGCGTGTCCGCTGGAGACTTCAGTGTAAACACCCACTGCTGTGATTGGCTAACGTCTTTGCATTTGAAATATAGTATTACTCCCTCTTTTAGCTCGTTTTTACAATTACAGCTCTCATGGTTAACTAATCGTGAAAAGTGTTGCATTACATTTAGCTCTATGGCATTATATTTAGATCTATGGCATTATATTAAGATCGTGGCATGAAAGGTTGCAGTGATGATCATTGTAGCCGATCACACACATGCTGAGCGCAGGAAAGCAGCGATCTTGTCATTGCAACTCAGTTTCGGTACACTAGCGAATGCTTTCATCTTCACTAACAGTGCAAACGTGATATAGTTAAAAGATTTGTTAAATAAAACGGGAGTCACTGATAAACACGTCATTGATAAACTCTACTGTTTGATTGACAGGTTCAGCGTGTGCTTCTAAAACGATTGCAAAGGGAGCTTTCTTTGATCGCTTTCTTTATAGAATTGAATCACTGTTAAATAACAGATTATTTTCATCCTACTAAGAGAAACAACGCAAGTTGATGTTTAGTCACTGGTCTGATTTACTGACACACAGACAAAGAACATCTGACTGTACATGAATTATCACATTTCAGATCAGGCATTAGAATGAACAGTTACTTACATGTTGCATTACTGTTGAACCCAGTCACTGCACAATATTTTGTAATCCTCAACGGCATGTTTATTGCTTTGTAGCTGGAAGGTTTAACACTAAGTCTATGTTACATGCGTGAATCGGTGGGCGGGGCTAAACAGGCAGTGATGAAGTAGGCGTTGATCTTCTTCTGCTGAGGCGGTGCTTGCCTCCCTCTGACGTCATAGATCCCCACTTTGTCGTTTCCTGGGCCTGGTGTCTATAAAAGCTTTTCTTTGACTAACAAGGAAGTTTTCAGCTCTGCAATTTACAGGATATTCTCATATTACCATGACCGTTTATATATCAAAAGCTCAAGGGAAAGTTGATTTCTCAATTCATCACCCCTTTAAATGTTATGAAAAAAATGGCAAAATGTAAAGAAAAAAAACTTAACTGGCTTAGATTTTTTTTTTCCAAGTAAAATAAAATGTCTTCTTTCTTTCTTCTGATTTTGAAGATGAAATATGTCCCAGGCACATTCTTGACATTGGTTTCCTCTGTAATTTTTTCCCAAGTGACTGTGTATGTATCACTGGCCCTGTGAATGGACTCTGTGAGTAGGTCAGTCAAGAACAGACAGGGCCAGAGGGGAGGAAACAGAGCTCAGCAGAATCAGATAAAGAGCTTGACAGCCTGAAGGCCTCTCCAGTAATCATATCAACATGTTCATCCAGCCTGGCAGCCGCAATGAGCAAGAACTCCCCATGGAGCTATATCAGCAAGAGCAGTCTGAGCTCAGCAACAGACTCATAACGCTATCTTGTCTCTGCTCAGAGACAGGCCAAGACCCATCCTTTAAGACAAAGAGGAGGAGTCCCCTCTGTGGGTTTGGGCTATTTTAGTGAAACGTCAGTTCATCTCCCATTTGATGTTTCGGTTTCTTGGTTAAAGCCGCATGGAACAGCACTTCTGTTCTTTTAAATATCTGCGTTAAAAGAGCATGTTCGGCTGTTTATTGAAGCTGATCGCTGCAGCCTATATGTCCAGTTTTCGACGTAGGTTCTTCCTTCATTTTTAATTTGTAGCTGCTGTTCGAATGGTAGCTTGATAAATTTGTTGCTGATCAAATGCTCAATATCTCTACTCTCCATTATTAAGGTAGCTGGTACATTGTCAGCAGTAGCAGTTCAAACTTATTTCACATAATTAACATCTCTACGATGATTGGTTGATATACCAAGGGAGGCAAGCCTCATCTGCAATGTAATTTTTCTCATCACTAACCGCTGAAAGTGAAATACTCAATGGTTATTGGCAAAAAATGTTTTACCAACGGAGGCAAAAATCTCTGGCTGTGGATTTTGCCCCCCTCTTCCGGTCAAAATGACCAGGCCACAACATGACATGACAAGCTCAGGAGAGCAACATGACTGCATTTAGTTATGGGCTTGTTTTTTTTTTTTACACTTTAAGGCCATTTCACACTGCACCAACAGACGCCAACCCACACAGACTATCACCAGATTACTGCACATCACTTCTAAGACATTCCAATCCGCGACCAGACAAACGCTGATTCAACATGTTGAATCTGCGAAATCAAGCTCCAACAGAAGCAGACAGGGGTAATGCAATGATCCGACAAAAACAGGGGTGTTATATGTCTTTATATGTCGAATAAATCAGTCCTTACTTTTGCGCTTACAACTGGTACAAAATGCTGCAGTTTTCTGTCTTAGCCTTGCTTCATTGGTTGCCAGTAAAATACAGAAATGATTTTAAGATTTTATTTAAAGTTCTGTGTGTACCTGCCCTTATTTATATTTTGGATCTTCTTCTCAAAGAACTTTTAGATCCTCCTCTCAGATGTCATTAACTGTTCCACAGTCACATTTAAAAACCTTTATAAAGCCTTTTCAGTACTGGCACCAAGGCTTTGTAATACTTTACTCCTTTCCCACACATCTACATTTTAATCATCTCTTAATACAATTTATTTATTTTCTTACTACTTTGTATTGTATTTTATGGTATTTTTGTTTTTGCACTACGTCTAATGTGCAGCACTGGTCATGTTGTTTTAAAGTGCTATATAACATTTTATACTTTGCCCTAAAAAATACAGTAATAAGGTCTCATTTGTTAACATTAGTTAATGTATTAACTAACATGAACTAACAATGAGCAATACATTGGTTACAGCATTTATTAATGTCTTTGTTAATGTTAGTTAATAAAAATACATTCGTTGATTGTTCATGTTAGTTCACAGTGCATTAATGTTAACAAAAACAACTTTTGATTTTAATATAGGTTGAAAAGTATTGTTCATTCTTAGTTCATGTAAACTAATGAAACCTTATCGTAAAGTATACGCTTTTATTCTTAAAACTGGCCTGTTATTTATAGTCACCTTCTTTTTGGACCATTAGTCAATAATCCTCAGCCAACACCGCAGGCAGAGAATGGCAGGAAATTGCAACTTTAGTTTAACACAGCTCAAGAGATCTCATCATGTTATATAGTGGTGATTATTTTCTCATATTGTTTGAGAAGGCATTCTGTATTATCAGAGAAAACACCTCTGGCATGTACACACGGCAAAGTTTAAATGAATCAGCTAAATTGCTGTGTATGTAAAGGACAAGATCAAGCACACATGTACAGTATCAGTGCACATGGCCAGAGAAAAATCTAAAGAACGACTTCTATGAGGGAGAGATAGCAAAGGAAAGCCAACTCCCACCAAAAGCCTACTACATACAGTATTTGAAAAAGAACGCAGCTGTTCTCAGAACTGTGGCATGAGTTACCGACTTGGCACAGAGTGCCTAAAGCTTTCAATATTTTGCACATTGGAACACAGAGGAGTGTAAAAAAGAGCGCATTACGTCTGTCGGGATGTGCCCCAAGCACTACTTCTGCTTCCCTCTTTCTGCCGTGACCCCGTTCATTCTGTCCTTTAATTGCCTCACTTCCACTTGTCTCACTTCCTCTTGTCTCTATGGCTGCACTCAGAGCAGCTTTATCCCTATGAAGTGTGCTGTAACAGGATCTGTGATGACTGGTTCCGCGAGGGGGACCCTTAGGGGTGCTGCTTACTACTGTTGCATGTTCAAGGCTCTCTCAACAGCCTGGAAACAGCAGACTTGATGCCATGTTGAATCCCTTTCCACGGTTTAAGCACCAAATGCTGCTTGTCATCTGCCTGAAATAATCAAAGTAAGACCTCCCCGGGTGCCAACCAAAGCTGTCTGACAGTCTCCATGGCTCCTGAAGATGGTTGACCTTGCAGCATCTGCTGGAGCGAGGAAGAATGGGATGGTATACCACGGAGATATGAGAAGATGGATATAAAGTCTGCATCAGCATACACTCTCAGCAGGACCAGAGTGATTGTGCGGAGTGCGCAAAGAAACCTGACTCTACAAGCTTGTGCAGCACAGAAGGCAACAACCAGCACATGGATACTTGATGATACTATACTCATTCATGCAAACATTAATATTGTTGTTACTAAATTATATTTCTAAGTTATCACATTTACAGAAATCCCTCAAATTTACAGTAGGCTACTGTTTTAAAGTTTGGGTTCAGTACGATGTTTTATGTTTTTTAAAGAAGTCTCTTTTGCTCACCAGGGCTGCATTTATTTGATCAAAAATACATTTTAAAATGCTGTTTATTTTATTTTAAGGTGACGTAGTTACATCGTACTTACTTAAATAAGTATGGAGTAAAATTATTTAACTATATATTCTTACTAGACACTCTAAAAAACACTGGGTTAAAAACATCCTGTAACGGCGTTGGATCTCGTGCCGGAGCTTGTATCATGTTGAGCAGGGAGACCTTTTAACTTCTGACCAACCGCCCTACGTTATAGCTGAAATATGCTGTGCCAAACTCCAAAACCTGCCCATAAACAGCGAACAGCTCTGAGGACATATTTTAACATCCTAGTATCATACGTAACCATACCCCTGTATGTTGCTTTGCATAAAATTAAACAATAAACAGCACAAAAACGAATTTAGATCAAATAAAATGTACACAAACCCATGGGCGTCACTAGGCCCTTTTTAGGGGGGCTTCAGCCCCCCCTAAACTTCTGCCCAGCCCCCCTAAAAAAATTGTGATTAACCTTTATAACTTATGAAACTGGCAGGAGGCTTCGGCTTCGTCCCATCTTTTAATCAGCGTGTTCTTCAATCCGCAGCAGAGGTATGTGCGTTGATCTGAGCCTCATTGGTCTGTCACCGCTCGTCAATGTCCACATTTTTGAGAAAACCAATCAAATCAGAGCATCTATGTACGCACAGATGCTGCCGAGGCTGCGTGAATTTTAGCAGCACAACTCGACGTCAAGTGCGAGATATGTAAGTAGCTAAACTAAACATTTCATATTTGACAGCTGCTTCTTTAAGTCAGAAATGTTAAACAAATGACAAAAATATTCAGGCAAATTAATAAATATTTATAATATAATTAACAAACAAGAAATTTTAACCAAGCCGTTTTCTTCAGATTAGGCATACGATTAATAGTAATGAATGTGTGCATATTGTAAATTAATGTAATTCCATTTGTAGCATTCAGTAAATAAAAAACCTCAGCGTTTTTCAGCCTGTGGGCATAAGATTAGTAATGAATGTGTGCATATTGTGAATTAATTTAATAAATTTAGTTAACTAGCTTTCCTGGTAGCCTTCAGTAAATTAACATGTCTATGAAAATGATTCATAAAACATATAAATATCAGTTAAACATATATTTTACTGTCTTCACTGACGAAAATGGAAAAACTTAATCAGTCATATCTGCCCACTGACATGGTTTTCAAGCTATGGATATCTAATGTTTTGCCATTCAGAACATCTTAAAATGCACATGTAGATCATGGAAATCAAAATTTTCTCGGGGGAGTAGGCCCTCGAACCCCCCTTACTACCTCACATTTGGGATCTCAGTGATTATAAACCAGCCTACATTGTATGATTAAAGGAACTCGCCGACTTTGTGGGACTTTATCTTATTCCCAGTGTAGCGCTCTGCTAATTTTATATATTGTTTATTTTATGTTCTGGTTAACAGAAATACAAGATATTCTGAAGTATGGGTCAGTTCTATTGTCCCTGGTGTGTAACTACATTTTTTTATTAATATGTGTTAACGCAGTTATAAAGGGGAGGTGTTGAAATATCCTCTGTTGTGAGTAACCTTTGAACCCTCTGTCATTTTGTTTGTATTGGATGGCTAGCTGTCAGTTTGTTTGTTATCCAATCAGAGCCATCCTGAGAGCAGTTGGGCAACCTATCGGGTTGTTAAAGGGGGCGGGACGAAAAAAACGAGTGAGGAGAAAAAAAAAAACGGAGAGATATTATGAGCAAAAAGTTAGTTCTAAGTTCTGTATGATTGATATATTACTGGTCATCAAAGTTGAGAGCCAAAGGGGGAATTTTTCTTGGTTTTTGTCACTGTGTAACCTGGTTAAAACGGGAGAGTGAGTTTAGTTTGGAGCTGGTTAAATCGATCACGGAGATTCTTCTGAAGTGAAGCCAACGTCAACCATGTGCGAACTGCTAATAACTAGCCATGTGGGAATTGCTGCTTTATAGTCAGGAATCCACTTTGCCACCGAGTTTCTGAGTGAGTATGGACATTGTGAACTAAAATGAAAATGACATTTTGGACAAGAAATAGTTAAGCTCATTTAATCTTGTGGACTTTTGGCTAGTGTGCGTCAGAGGCTGCCACCCATGTTGCTGCAATAGATGTGCTCAGGATTCGCGCTGCAGGCGGGAGGTGTTGCGTTTGCACATGAACGGACGGAGTTTCTGGATGGGTTTCATCATTGCGTATCTCACCATTGGACGGATCAGAGTGGATAGACGGTCACTATAATCTTTCTGGTATCGAGGAATCGTGAGTACGGACCATATTATTTGGAACGGTTTCAACTGAGCTCCAACAAGCGCGCCAACGTTGTGGTACCACAAAACTGAGACATAAAAGAAAAAACCCCGGGGTATTGTTCATTGTATCTAATTTGGAACATGAAGGCATGTTAAAAGGTTAACTCATCTAGTTCTAAAAAACCAACAACAATATAAATACATTTTGAGTTTAACATTCAACCGTTGTGGTCTGATATTTAAGTGTGTGTGATTGAAATGTGATTGTGATTTTAGTTTCAACTTTGCAAATAAGGGTTATAGTGGCAAATTATATGTGCATGGGAGTTTATTGCTCACAGCAAAACACAACAAACAAACACAGTATAGCTGTATTCAAGTTAACCAGGCCTCTCTACACTCTAGCCAGAGTTGCATAAAAAAATTTAGTTGCTGTTAATACATCCCGATTTTCAATTCAAGTAACCTCTCACAAATTCATTCCCCATGCACATAAAAAAATAAATAACTGGAATTGTGTAGGAGGGTTACACGTGGGGGCTCGTCCGGGATTGTTGTTTACTGTTGTTTTGTTTTGTGAGCAGGTTTATAAAATATAAACCTAAATGAGGTAGCTTAATAGCCTATAGCCACTAGTGTGTGTTTCAGAGGATTTTTTTTTTTTCCGCATGTAAAGCTAATATAACATGGATTCAGAACAGATTTTCAAATGGTGTAAAGACAAAGGTATTGATGCAGGTAAAGCCTTTGTGCTTAGTAGGGTGTCACTTGGTGTCACTGATGAGACTATGTATAAGGTACTGGATGAGGTTGAAGTTTTCGGTCCCTGTAAAATAAGAGGAAGGTGTGTAGAACACTTCAGTAAAAGCCAGTTAGTTTTAGTCGAAACTATTAAGGAAATAACTAAGACTGACATACCTGAACAGTTACTAGCTGGAGATGACTTTGGACCTTGGATAGTGAATGTTACTGAGACCCAGAGTGTTCCTGTACCTGGTAAAGGAGATTTCCATTCCAAGTTGCTGTCATTCTTAGCAAATGAAGGGAAGACACTAGCTGATGTCACAGGCTTACTTACCTCTGCTTCTGCTCCACCCATCGCTCCAGACCTGAACACAAAGCTGGTGAATGCCATCTCCTCACTAGTTGAAAAATGTCAAGCCACGCCTGTAGATGGACCGGGCTATCGCAAGCTACGCATGTTCTCAGGAATGAAACCCACTCCACATGGAGAAGAGGAGTATGACGCTTGGGCGGAACAGACCACCCACATGTTGGACGAGTGGCAATGTTCTGATGTTGTCAAGAGACAGAGAGTAGCTGAGAGTCTTAAAGGGCCAGCAGCAGATATTGTCCGAGGTTTGAGAGTCACTAATCCCCAGGCCACTGCCAATGACTACTTTAAAGTCCTTGAAACAGCTTTTGGAACCACAGACAGTGCAGCTGATCTCATGGTAAGGTTTCGTAATACACTCCAGCAAGACGGTGAGAAATTATCAGCCTACTTACTCAGATTAGACAAACTATTGCATGCAGTCCATCGTAAAGGTGGAATTGAAGTGTTTGACATGAACCGAGCGCGCATTGATCAAGTTGCTAGAGGTTCTCTGCCTCATGACCTTGTTGCCCTTCGTATAAGACTGACTTACAAACTCAAGCCTCCTCCCAGTTTTACTGATTTGCTTCGGGATGTAAGAGAAGAAGAGGAGATGATCCTTGAAAGACCGATGGTGAAGAAGGGTACGTCTTTAGCTATTGGTAGACGTGCAGAGTGTGCTACAGCCTCAGTTGTACATGTACTGCCAGAGCCTGCGCCAGTTTGTGACGTAGCAGAGAAAGATCCTGCAATAGAGAGTCTAAAGAAAGAATTTCAAGGTCTCAAGACTGATGTTGCACGCCTCCTTTCTGCCTCCGTGACTGCATCAGCAAGCGTGGCACAGCAGGTAGACCAGAACCCCAGCCAGAAAGCTACTGGAAACTCGTATACACGTGTGAAGGAGAGGGCTCCCAAACCTCAGTATCGTGCTGATGTCTTTTGCTACAGATGTGGTGAAGATGGTCATTTCCAGCGGGAATGTCAAAACCCAGAAAATCTCAGAAAAGTGAACAAGCGTCTCTTGAAAATAAAACAGCCGACGGGAAACTTTCCAGGGGCTCAGTAGAGGAACGGCCTGACGCTCCGGGGAAGATACGTTCCACAAGGTGTGACACGCTACCAGAAAAGATGGCTAACTTGCCAGAGGGTTTAGTTGGACCTAGCTCTATTGTCTCAGTGCAAATTGAGGGCATTTACGCCAAAGCTTTACTTGATAGCGGGTCTCAAGTTACCCTACTGTATCGCTCCTTTTATGATAAGTATCTGAAGCACCTGCCTTTGACCCCTATCGAGTGCCTGGAGATTTGGGGCCTCAGTGCAAAGGAGTATCCATATAATGGTTACGTGTGCTTGAAGCTTGAGTTTACTGGAGATGTAGTGGGAGTAGCTGAGACCGTAGAAACACTTGTGCTTGTGTGTCCAGACCCGGTCATGAAAGGGGATGTTTCCGTCGTGGTCGGCACAAACACCTCTATAGTTCGAAGACTGTTCCATTCATGCAAAACACATGGAGGAGATCATTTTCTTAACACCCTGTCTGTTCATCCAGTAATAAAAGAAGCTTATGAAAAGTTTCAGGAAACTCCTGACGACACAGCTGAGATAAAAAAAGGAACAATCTGGTTCACACGAGACAAGCCTTTCACTATTCCACCCGGCGGCGCTGCAACGGTTGTTGGTATTCCAAAGTTTCCTGGAGGTCTCTCTAGCCAAGCTGTTCTCATAGACCGTCCGGAGGAGGATTGTTTTCCCGAAGAGCTTCTGGTCATGCCGGTTGTTGAAAAGTCCATTGCTGTTCACAGTCGTCGCATCACAGTCACCCTGAGAAATGTTTCCAGTCATAATGTGACATTAAAACGTGGAGTTCCTATTGCTCATCTATTCCCTGTAGATGTAATAAACACAGTTCTTGAAAAGGAGGGTCCTAAGCTGTCAACACCTAAATTGTCCCCGTCTTCTTTCAACTTTGGTGATTCTTCTGTGCCTCCTGAGTGGAAGGAGCGACTCTGTCAAAAGATGATGGAGAGAAAAGAGGTTTTCTCCTGCAGTGAGTTCGATGTGGGTTGTGCAAAGAGCACACAACACAGCATTCGGGTGACAGATGATCGACCTTTCAGAGAACGTTCTAGACGTTTACCACCAGGTGATTTGGAGGATGTGAGGAAGCATCTGAATGATCTCAAAGAGGCCGGAATCATTTCAGAATCTAGAAGCCCCTATGCTTCTCCAATAGTTGTGGTTCGCAAGAAAAACGGCACCATACGAATGTGTGTGGACTATAGGACGTTAAACAGGAGAACGATTACGGACCAGTACACAGTCCCTCGTGTGGAAGATGCTTTGTCCTGCCTTGGTGGTAGTCAGTGGTTCAGTGTGCTTGACCTCAGAAGCGGCTATTATCAGATCCCTTTAGCTGCTGTTGATAAAGAAAAGACAGCCTTCACTTGCCCAGCAGGGTTTTATCAGTTTGAACGGATGCCGCAGGGGATTTGTGGGGCCCCGGCCACATTTCAACGGATTATGGAAAGGACTGTTGGTGATATGAATCTACTGGAAGTGCTGGTGTATCTGGATGACGTGATTGTTTTTGGAAGAACATTAGAGGAACACGAGCAGCGCCTTCTTAAAGTCCTCGACAGATTGAAGGAGGAAGGATTAAAGATATCTTTGGATAAATGTCAGTTCTGCTGCCCCTCTGTTACATACCTTGGCCACATTGTGTCTAGGAATGGCATTGCTACAGACCCTGCAAAGATTGAGGCTGTGAAATCATGGCCACGCCCAGAAAACATCACTGCTCTTCGTTCCTTCCTTGGCTTCTGTGGATATTACAGACGTTTTGTAAAGGATTTCTCCCGAGTCTGTTATCCACTCAACCAGTTGCTTCAGGGCTGCATTGTGGCTGGAAAGACAGGGAAAGTGACAAAGAAAAAAAAGAACATCGAAGAGCAGAGGAAAGCACAAGCAGGCACAGCAACAAAAGATTGGTATCATCCTTCTGAGACTTTTGGTGCTAGGTGGGATAAAGACTGTGAGAAAGCTTTTGAGGCTTTAAAGAGAAGTCTTACAGAGGCGCCTGTGCTGGCAATCGCCAACCCAAAACTGTCATATGTGCTGCATGTTGATGCAAGCAGAGAAGGATTGGGAGGTGTCCTTTATCAGGATCAGGGAGAAGGTTTGCGCCCAGTTGCTTTTGTCAGCAGAAGCCTCTCTCCAGCAGAAAAGAATTATCCCACGCATAAGCTCGAGTTTCTGGCATTAAAATGGGCTGTTGTTAACAAATTGCATGATTATCTCTATGGAGTTAAGTTTGAGGTCCACACTGATAACAATCCGTTAACATATGTTTTAACTACGGCTAAATTGGACGCAACAGGTCATCGATGGTTGGCGGAATTGTCAACATATGATTTTAGTCTGAAGTATCGGCCTGGGAAACAGAACGTGGATGCGGATGCATTATCACGCCGTCCTCATGCGAATCAAAATGCTTCACATGAGAAGGAAACACTGCTTGCCACCACAGTCCAAGCTGTCTGTCACATGTCCAAAGTCAGAGTACCTCACTGTTGCCGGTGCAGAGCTGTGGATCTCATGGGCTCATCCAAAGACGGGGTGCCCAGAGCCTATTGCAACTTGTCTTTCCTGAACACTCAACAGTTGCCCAAATTGAGCACAGCAGAAATCTCAAATTCTCAGCAGAAAGACTCATGCCTTGGAGAAGTGTGGCGTGCTATCATTCAGAAGAATGCCAACTACGCCAGCAAAGAGAAACATCCTGATGTGTCATTGTTGTTAAAAGAGTGGGATAAGCTATTGATCAAAGACTGTGTTGTATAGAATGAGCCATCCACCAAACAAACCAGTTCGGCAGCAGCTGTTGCTCCCACAAGAGTTCAGACCAACTGTGCTCCAGTCGTTGCATGACCAATCGGGCCATTTGGGAATTGACAAGACATACGGGCTGATACGAGAGCGGTTTTACTGGCCTCGCATGAAAGTTCAGGTTGAACGATACTGCAAGAGCTGTCCGAGGTGTATTCAGAGGAAGACGCTGCCTAAAAGAGCTGCTGAGTTGTCACATCTTAAAGGTCCCATGGCATGAAATTTTCATTTTATGAGGTATTTCAACATTAATATGAGTTCCCCTAGCCTGAATATTGTCCCCAAGTGGATAGAAATGTTGATCGGTGTAAACCCGAGTTCTGGCTGTCTCTCTCTGCCTTTGAGAAAATGACAGGCCAGACTAGCCAATCCTGAAGCCTCCTGGTTTGACGTCCAAGCAGGAACGGTTTCCTCCCTTTCCCCCGCCCAGAGAATCTGGCACGCCCATGCAAGCGCTCGAGATCATTAACGTTACTTGTGAACGAGTGAACTGGCAGTTTCTCAGTGTTTGGATGTACAAATGAAAACAGAAGTCTTTCTTCAGTTCCTTCTGATCTGTGATCATTGATTTCTGATGTGTAGCTAATTATTTATTATTCGTGCACACGCTGCGGCTTCTCTCTCTCCCGACAGAACGGTGTTTTCGTGTTTTCTATCTTGTGAGTCAGTGTTTTGTACGTCCTCGTCGCGTCTATCTGTTCTAAAATGTGCATACAGTCTTTTCTGTTTAACATCAGCAGTAACATCTTTAGAGATAAACCTCACACACGCCGAAGCTCGGCCTTCAACATCCCCGACCCCCAGTACTGCATCTGGCCCACAGCGGAGGCACCAAACGCGGCGTGAGATTAAGCAGAAGGGGGGTAAGCGTGAGGGTATCTGGGCTAGGCTAGCCAGCTTTCCCCACAATAAACTGGATTACATTCGATTACTGCTGTTGTGTCTTTGTTTGCGCTGTGTAAGTTACTCAATGCGCATCACTGACGCTATTCATATGATTGGAACATATCTAGAAATAATGCTTTAATCAAACTTACTAACTCGTTCATCTCGCTGTAATGGTACATTGCATGTGTTACAAAGTTGGTAGAATAATGATGAAGAGGACTCGGTGTGACTGGGACTCGTGTTTATTCAGAACTCTCAGATACAAACACAATAAACTCGCGCTGACAGACAACGCTCTCATAACTCAGTAGTTACTATAAATAACTTTGTTAGCAATCGCTCCGTCTCCGTGATGTCCTGTTCGCGAACGAATCATTCTTTTGAATCGGTTCTTTTTAGTGAACCGAACCAGTTCACCAAATCGGACTGAATCGTTCTAAACGGTTCGCGTCTCGAGTCAGCGCTGATCCATAATTTACTAACTTTCTGACATGAGTGACAGCCCCTCTGACTAGAAATAAACTAATAACCTGAAGTATATTCTAGTAACTACAACAGTTCACCCTGAACTGAGACATGCTGAGAGAACTGATGTGAAGTGAACACAGGTCCATCTGTCTCTGGCAGACTCGTGCCTGCTCGTGCCTCGTTAAACCACGCCCCCTCCGCTCATATAAAATGCAAAGATGTCAGCCAATCACAACAGTGGGCGTTTTTCCTGAAGTCTCACAGCAGACACGCCTCTTGAAGCAGGGCAGTCAGCCACAGGGCAAACAGCAGTATAGAAAAAATGCCTTTTATTTCTAAATTATGACATTTTATGATGTAAAAATCATACTAACAATATAAGTACACCTCAGGAAACACTATAAAATAATAGAAAAATGCCATGCCATGGGACCTTTAACAGTGATGGACCGATGGATCTCGTCTGTATGGACTTTCTGACGATTGAGCCTGACTCCAGAAATATCGGCAATGTGCTCGTAGTTACAGATCATTACACCAGGTATGCTCAAGCTTTTGCAACTAAGGATCAAAAGGCATCGACTGTCGCTAAGGTTCTGTGGGAACAGTACTTTGTTCACTATGGTTTGCCAAGAAGAGTGCACTCAGATCAGGGCAGGGATTTTGAGAGTCGCCTTATCCATGAACTGTTGAGCATGCTTGGCATAAAGAAATCCAGGACCACTCCCTACCACCCTCAGGGTGACCCACAGCCTGAGCGTTTTAACAGAACACTTCTTGACATGCTTGGAACTTTGGAGACACAAGACAAAAGTAAATGGAGTAAACACCTCAGCCATCTTGTGCATGCATACAATTGCACAGTGAATGAGTCAACAGGCTATTCTCCATATTTGTTAATGTTTGGACGAGAAGCCAGGCTGCCAGTAGACGTGGCATTCGGTGTCTCAAGTGATGGCACCTCCACACAATCCTACTTGAGGTATGTCAAAAACATGAAACGTGAGCTTCAAGCGGCCTATCAGTTGGCTGAGAGGATGGCAGATAAAAAAAATGAAGGGAACAAGCAACGCTATGATCAGAGAGTTCGTTTCTGTCCATTAGGTTCCGGGGACAGGGTCTTGATCCGAAACCTGGGTTTACAAGGGAAGCACAAGCTTGCTGATCGGTGGAAAGATACCCCTTACATTGTGGAGAGTCAACTGCCTGGTTTGCCCGTGTTCAAACTGAAGCCAGAGAGTGGACATGGGCCTGAAAAAATACTGCACCGAAATCACATTCTGCCGATTGGAAAGGAAGTGCAGCTGCGGCCTGAGATGAACAAGGAGCTCCCGAAACGAAGGAGAGCCAGCAAGCGGCTCAAAGCAAAGAGAAAAGAGAACAATGATACTCCTTGCTTACCAGTGCCTGAACAGGATGATATGAGGGAGGTAGCATCTGACTCCGAAGATGATGAGATGGGTGTATGGCATGACTATTGTGTACCACGAGAGTTACAAGGATCAGAACCTCAAAACATTGACTACTGTGAGCCTTTTAATCTGGATTTGGATCTGGCTGTTTTGACAAGTAACTCAGAAATGGATGAGACCGCTGACGAACCTGCCGTCGTGGAGGAGGATGACCATCTGGTACAAAATGTGACTGCAGAAATTGGGAAACGAGACAGAGACACAGAAATACAGATGTCAGACGAAATAGCTGAGAGACTAAGCGGTATAACAGAAAGTCCTGACAAGACAACTCGACCTCAGAGACTAAAGAAAGTTCCAACCCGACTAACTTATGACTTTCTAGGGACCCCGACGTCAGTAGCTGTTGGTACACATAGTGCTACCGTAGTTGAGGTAAATGACCAGAAAGATTCTTTAGGCCTATCTCCTATTAAGAGATATAAAAGTTATTTTTACAAATGGATAGGTTAAGGGGAAGGTTAGTCATTTTCCTAACACAGTCTTTTAAGAAAATGTGTTTATTTTCTTGAATGTGATTTATGGTGTTAGACATGTCATGAGGGCATGACCATTTTCTTTCTGGGGGGAGAATGTAGCGCTCTGCTAATTTTATATATTGTTTATTTTATGTTCTGGTTAACAGAAATACAAGATATTCTGAAGTATGGGTCAGTTCTATTGTCCCTGGTGTGTAACTACATTTTTGTATTAATATGTGTTAACGCAGTTATAAAGGGGAGGTGTTGAAATATCCTCTGTTGTGAGTAACCTTTGAACCCTCTGTCATTTTGTTTGTATTGGATGGCTAGCTGTCAGTTTGTTTGTTATCCAATCAGAGCCATCCTGAGAGCAGTTGGGCAACCTATCGGGTTGTTAAAGGGGGCGGGACGAAAAAAACGAGTGAGGAGAAAAAAAAAAACGGAGAGATATTATGAGCAAAAAGTTAGTTCTAAGTTCTGTATGATTGATATATTACTGATCATCAAAGTTGAGAGCCAAAGGGGGAATTTTTCTTGGTTTTTGTCACTGTGTAACCTGGTTAAAACGGGAGAGTGAGTTTAGTTTGGAGCTGGTTAAATCGATCACGGAGATTCTTCTGAAGTGAAGCCAACGTCAACCATGTGCGAACTGCTAATAACTAGCCATGTGGGAATTGCTGCTATATAGTCAGGAATCCACTTTGCCACGAGTTTCTGAGTGAGTATGGACATTGTGAACTAAAATGAAAATGACATTTTGGACAAGAAATAGTTAAGCTCATTTAATCTTGTGGACTTTTGGCTAGTGTGCGTCAGAGGCTGCCACCCATGTTGCTGCAATAGATGTGCTCAGGATTCGCGCTGCAGGCGGGAGGTGTTGCGTTTGCACATGAACGGACGGAGTTTCTGGATGGGTTTCATCATTGCGTATCTCACCATTGGACGGATCAGAGTGGATAGACGGTCACTATAATCTTTCTGGTATCGAGGAATCGTGAGTACGGACCATATTATTTGGAACGGTTTCAACTGAGCTCCAACAAGCGCGCCAACGTTGTGGTACCACAAAACTGAGACATAAAAGAAAAAACCCCGGGGTATTGTTCATTGTATCTAATTTGGAACATGAAGGCATGTTAAAAGGTTAACTCATCTAGTTCTAAAAAACCAACAACAATATAAATACATTTTGAGTTTAACATTCAACCGTTGTGGTCTGATATTTAAGTGTGTGTGATTGAAATGTGATTGTGATTTTAGTTTCAACTTTGCAAATAAGGGTTATAGTGGCAAATTATATGTGCATGGGAGTTTATTGCTCACAGCAAAACACAACAAACAAACACAGTATAGCTGTATTCAAGTTAACCAGGCCTCTCTACACTCTAGCCAGAGTTGCATAAAAAAATTTAGTTGCTGTTAATACATCCCGATTTTCAATTCAAGTAACCTCTCACAAATTCATTCCCCATGCACATAAAAAAATAAATAACTGGAATTGTGTAGGAGGGTTACACGTATCCCCCAGAGTTAGATAAGTCCATAAATACTATTCTCATCTCCGTGCGTGCCATATCTCTGTCTGACGCACCCTCCCGCTAGCCTAGCATAGCACAAAGACTGGAGGTAAATGGCTCCAGCAAGCCTACTGCTCAATACCATGAGTGCAATGATATTACGCAGTGCCTAAAAAAATAGTCCCCAGCACTCTTTCTGTGTGCAAGCAGGTTGTCACGTTGGTTATGTTGATGGAAGTTAGCCAATTTTCAGGTGCTGTGTAATATCCTTGCGCCGCTGCACTCATGGTACGGCAGAAAAGTTCCTTGATTATTACTGAGCGAATAGTTCCTAGCCATATCGGCCTAGAAAATCACTACTTTTCATTTTCCGTCGGTCTTAGCACACGATGTAACTATACACATCTCAACATGTAAATAGGAAAATGTTGGTGTTATTTTGTCACTTAAGCCGCGTTTCCACCGCAGGAACTTTACCCCGGAACCAGGAACTTTGTGGGGGAACACGGTGTGTTTCGACCGCAGGAACCAGGGTCTAAATTAAGTTCCGGGTAAATATTTCCCCCTCCAAACGGCCCTGCTTGCGAGGTGGTACTTTTGAAAAGTTCGCAAACTTTCGGGGGTGGGACTTGGGCGCTGAACATGCTGATTGGTTGAGCTCTCGCAGCATTTTTTTTTCCACCGCCATATTTACAAGTCTTTTGCGAGGTGGGTTTCGTGGGTTCTGCGTTCAGTAAATATTTTCTTTGCAACAATGGAGTTCAACAAAAAATTTGACCGATTTATTCGGCTTTATTGAGCATGTAAGCGGAGGAGGACATCCAGCGGGAACTGGAAACGGCGACCCGCAATGGAAAGGTATAACGTTACCTGAAGATATCGACTCGGTTCCAGTCACACTGGAAAACAGTGCAGAGAGAAGTTGAAGAAATTAAGACAAGATTACAAGAAATTAAAGGATAACAACCGGAGCGGTTCCGACCGGCGTATTGTTGGGACAGAAATTTTTTGGTACAGCGGTAACGAAAGACTCGGCTAGTGCGTTGTTGGAAACCATCCAGGAATCCGAGTGGGTTGAAGGTAAATATCTCATCTTGGTATCATCTATTAAACTTGTTGCAGTGTTTAAACACGTTGCAGTAACTTTTTTCAACGTGCTTTTCCAGGTGTAACGAGTGGCCCTGATGAATTGCAGGCAACGGAGACCAGCGTGTTTTCCCCCGCGGTCACCAGTACGTTAACCCCGTGTCTCCTGCCGAAACACACACACGCAGAGGTATAAAGCTGACAAAAATGTGTATATATTTAAAAACTGATGCGTAATCCTTAATGGTTTTGAGTAGTTTTGTTGTTTTTAATTGTAAACTTAAATTGCCCATGATAAAAATGGCACACTGGGCATTGTTCAAGCTGGGCAAACAATTGTTCATTATTTGTAGTGAAAACACTTTAAATAATTAATTGATGGTTTCTATTGTTTCATGGTTGCCTTGTGTATTAATTTCCATGTGTTTCAGTGCAATTTTTCTACTTAGAGAAAAGGAAAAGGGACTGTGACTTTCTTGATGCACTGAGGGACATGGAGGATGCTAACCGGGCCGTCCTGCAGCATGGACAAGAACAGCGAGACCAATATATTCAGCTGTTACTGGAGAGCCAGGCCGAGGAGAAATGAGGAGGCAAGAGTTGGCATTCCACCAGTCAGAAGCGGAAGAAAGCAGAGGGACTTTCAGACCGGGTTTCTGTCTGTTCTTGGACAGTTTGTCCAGTCGTTCAAGAAGTAGCCACAATGACCAGCCGCTTGAATGAAGCATTTGCACTACCACATTTGTACTTTATATATTGTACGTGTTGGCACAGCTCTTGGACAGGTTACTGAAAAATACACTTTTTTTTATATTGTTGTTTTCACATTTTATATTTTCATTTTATTGTTCTAGTAATTTATTTGTCTTTGCACACTTATTTTCATTTTGTAAGAACTAATCTGTCTAAAATAAAGTCAAATGTGTAAAATGTCACTGTGTCTTTAATTTCCACATTCTAACTAACCACATTCTAATTGTATTCATATAGTGTAGGAAGCAAATAAAAGGGCTGCTGCTCGCAAGTCTTTCTGAATATGCACATAAACATATCTAGAAAACCCAAATATTATATTTTTAAATGTATAACTATGTGAATGTAGTATAATAACTTATAACCACAACTTAAGTGAAGCCATAAGTGTGGTCCTGCTTCATTTCAAATTTGAGGAAGAAGTCTCTAAAATTATGCATTTAATGAAGCATATTGTAATACTAGTCATGTGACTTTTTTTTTTGTGAATGTTAAGAGATGTTATTGTGATAACAAATAAAATACTTGCAGTCTAGTACCTAATCTTTCAACCGCTTAATTCAGTCTATTGTTTTCATTCAATTAACTTTTCACACATCTGTCATGAATGACTGAAACCTCATTATCCTTTTATAGAAAATATTTTGTTTTGGAATTTAGCTATTACAACACATTCAGATTTTGGATTGCCCATCATCCCATTTTGCATTAAAATGGTCAAACCAGGTGAAAGTGCACGTTTAAATAAGCAGTGTTGGTAAAGTGTATGCAAAAGCAGCACTGCTTGCATCTCCTCCACTTGTTATTGTTGCAGACAGTATCGCGCAAAAGTGATTCATGTCTGTCGGTGACTGGGAGAAGCAGTTGCGCGCATTCCCACGTCACCGGACTAATTTGCCTAATCTCCCCGGTACTTTAGACAGCGGTGGAAACGCAGATTGTAGCAGGTCTGGGGGAGAAAAAGTTCCTGGGAAAAAAGTTCCTGGTACAAATAGTTCCGGGTAATTTCGGTGGAAACGCGGCTTTATTGAGCAGTAGGCTAGCTGGAGCCATTTACCTCCAGTCTTTGTGCTGAGCTAGGCTAGCACTAGGTGCGTCAGACAGAGTTATGGCACGCACAGATATGAGAATGGTGTGTATGGACTTATCTAACGCTGGGGGATATGGGGAATAAGATAAAGTCCCAAAAAGTAGACGTGTTCCTTTAAGGGATGTACAATATGTTCATGCGAATAAGGCATTAATATTTGCTTTATAAGTAATAATAAACAGCCAATATCCTAATGTGCATACTAATAAGCAACTAGTTCATGGTGAGAATTGTACACTAAAATAAAGTGTTACCAAATAAAGTGTTACCAAAGGCTCAACCCAGGATTTGGGTAGAAAAAATAACCTTAGAGTTAAGTTGCTTGTAATTATATATAATTTACTGTTATTACCATAGTAAGTACATGTAATAACGTGTAACAACGTCACCTTAAAATAAAATTTTCCTAAATTATTCCTGCGATAGTAAAGATTCATTGTCACATGATCCTCCAGAAATCATTCTAATGCTGATTTGGTGCTCAAGAAAACAGTTGCATATTATTTTTGTAGAATCCGTGATACATTTTTTCAGGAGTTGGAATGTTCTGATGAACAGGATTTATTTGAAACAGAAATCTTTTGTTACATTATAAACATCTGTACTGTTACTGTTGATTAGTTTAATACATCCTTGTTGAATAAAAGTCTTAATTTCCCTCCAAACTCGCCAAAAAGACGAGTTAGCAGTTTGAATCAGAATACACTGCCCTATTTAATTAACAGCGTAACTTAGGGGAGAGATTTTTTATATGTCATAATTTGTAAGCAGCTATAATGAATCATAATCAAATCGAAATTAATTGTTTTCTAATGGATACCCATGTAGGGAACAGCACATTCCAGGGCCCAGTTTTACGGCTGGGCCCCACTCCAACTGTGAAGAAGTTTTCGATTGGAGCTTGGTGGACTAGCACAAAAAACACCATCAGATAAGGATGCTAGGACAACTGACAGACACTTCAAGCACGGGAAGGACAGGACTTCTCATTGGTCCACAGGCAGTTTCTGGCCCGCACCCAGTCATGAGACTAATCCCTAAGGTATGAGCCAACCACCATAAAAATTCAAGACTTTTTGGATGCAAGAGCAGTGGCTGAAACAAAGGTCCATCCAAACCATTCATGTTTAGAAACCTTAAACTACACATCCATTTCAAACTTATTCAGGGAAATAAGTATTCTCAGTGACAGCTATTCATCTGGTGAGACAAAAGATACACTGTTCTAAGTCTCCCATCTAGAGAGACTGTAGCAGATACGCCGTCCTGGGTCTCCAACGTGCAAAGGTGAGACAGTGACAATTACAGCACGGGACGAGTCTCTATGCCAGAGAGACAAAAGTGGATCGACAAAGTTCTGAGTGTCTCGCCCAGACATACAGACACATTTGCAACAAGGTTAAGCTCAGGAGAGCAAACCTTCACTTCAAAGTCCCCTTGTCTGCGTGTTTCAGATTTTTAAGAACCTTCTGTACCTACTTCAGGGCCTCAGATTTCAGGATCCTTTTCAGATTCCGGCACCTTTCCCCTCTTTGTTGGACTGCTCATTCAACCATGAAACATAAATATCACTTTACCAAACCTCTTTCCAGAGACCATGGCATTGTTGTATATTATCCGTAAATTATTTTCTAATCTACATTAGGTAATATAGCTGATGCTATAGTTCATAAATAATAATCTTTCCTTAATATGTTTGATGCATAATAAGGTTCTTCAGCTTATTAGTTTCAGAGAAACAACATCATTAATGTTAAAGATAATGTTACTCTGCCATATAGCCACAGCCAACTTAATCACTTGCATTATTAGTAGTATTTGTTTATCTATAGTATTTATCTTTTTATTCATAAAATGCATTTTATTACAGGTGTCTTCCTTGTGGATATGCATTATATCCACAAGGAAGAAACAAGTGTAATAAAATGCATTTTATGAACAAAAAGATAAATACTATAGATAAACAAATACTATGAGATTTCATAAACCTGTAGAGCCTCTTCTGCATTAGAAGAGGCTCTAAAGGTTTATGAAATCTCACAAACTCCCACCAATTTACATAATTGTATTTTTTCAACAATAATGCCCTTTTGAAGCCTAAATCGCTACACCCAGTCCTATGCTTGAGTCATATCTAGGAAGCAGAATATCATAGAGATTTAGGGGTGGGCTTTTTTGACTTTAGCAACCACATTTAACAACTTTAGCAAGCACTAAATGTATTTAGCATCATGATGGTGCAGCACTAAATGTATTCAAATTTAGTTGAATAAGTGCAAGCTGAAGCTGTATGTAGACAAGAATCAGAGCATCAAAATCACAAGACAGGGTTAATTTACTAAATCCCAAAGGCACTTTCTAAAAGCAATATCAGACGAAGACATTTCACACCATTTAACCAAAACAAAGATCTTTGACAGTAATATTTTTCATAGAAAAACAGAAAATTCAAGGTCCCTTATCGCAACAATTATTCGCAAAAGACTTGACACTTTCTACATGGAAATCTATCAAGTCTGAATGCAGCCCTGCAAAATAAGGGCTTCCCGTGAGAGTTTTCAAGTCCATGGAAAGCTTTTGTCAAAAACAGCTGTTTTTTCAGCATTTACCCCTTAACCGATTGATTTGCCTTTTCAAATGCTGCCATTTGATTTCATTTCACTGGAAGTGGAAACACCTCTCTTAATAAGCTGCACTCTCCTCATGCTGTGCACTACTCTGTGAAAAAAGAAAACAAGAGGGATTTCAAACAAAGCATTTATGTGTGTTTGACCCCCTTTAACCTTCAGAACTGCTTTAATTCTACGTGGCATTGATTCAACAAGGTGCTGAAAGCATTCTTTATTATATTATTGTTCTTTATTATAATATTGCAGTTGATGGAGATTTGTGGGATGCACATCCAGGGCATGGAGCTCCCGTTCCACCACATCCCAAAGATGCTCTATTGGGTTGAGATCTGGTGACTGTGGGGGCCATTTTAGTACAGTGAACTCATTGTCATGTTCAAGAAACCAATTTGAAATGATTCAAGCTTTGTGAAATGGTGCATTATCCTGCTGGAAGTAGCCATCAGAGGATGGGTACATGGTGGTCATCAGAGGTGGACAAAGTACACAACTCCATTACTTGAGTAAAAATAAAAATACTATTGGTTAAATATTACTCCATTACAAGTGAAATTAGTAAAGATAGATATTGTTACTTAAGTAAAAGTACAGAAGTACTTGCTTTTAAAAGTACTTAAGTATCAAAAGTAAAAGTAAATGCATTATTTTATTATTGTTGCATTGTTGTATTAATGCACTGTTCCATCATGGTGGTTTAAGCCAGTCAGTCTTGCTCCATCTGACATGCTAGCATATCTTGAACTCATTTAAATACTTGTTTAAAAGTTACAAAGCTCTTATCAAAGTCAATATCATACTAGAAAATAAAGGTTTCTACATTGTGTTTATTTGACAGGATTATGTAAAAACATATTTCTGAAAGGACTTCAGTTAACATTATTAGCTCAACTGCACTTTTGCATGCTAACTAACATCATTGTCGAATGTTACCTATGCGTTAGCACTGTATCCACAAGGCTAAGGCAACTTGGCGGGTAAATCTATAAAAATCATTTGACCAATCATACTTCATACCAGTGTTAATTTTGACAGCAAATTTGGATTTAGTTTTAGTCAGTCTTTTGACTATAACATTTTAGGCATCTGAATTGTTTTAGTTTTAGTCTAGTAAGATTTTAGTTTTCAATAGACTAAAATTCAGTACTTGTGATCTGGCGTCTGAGAGGCAGCTTTCTGTGTGCACTGCGTCTGGGAACTGCAGCCTTCTATTTTGCCATCAATTGATTGGTGTTCAAAAAATACTTGGAAATCATTGAACTTCCTGTGATCCTACAAGAGTGATTACTGATAGGCTGTCTGCCAAAAAAAAGGGAAAAAAAACGAATCACGTTTTAAAGAAGAAAACAAATCATTCACTGACTTTCAAAGTGGCTACGACTTTCTACTTCGAGGACCTTGATAGAAATGTAATGGAGTAAAAAGTACGATATTTGTCTTTCAAATGTAGTGAAGTAAAAGTCATAAGTTTCCAGAAAAAAATACTACTCAAGGAAAGTACAGATACTCAAAAAGTGTTCTTAAGTACAGTACTCAAGTAAATGTACTTAGTTACTGTCCACCTCTGGTGGTCATAAAGGGATGGACATGGTCAGAAACAATGCTCAGGTAGGCCGTGGCATTTAAACGATGCCCAATTGGCACTAAGGGGCCTAAAGTGTGCCAAGAAAACATCCCCCACACCATTACATCACCACCACCAGCCTGCACAGTGATAACAAGGCATGATGGATCCATGTTCTCATTCTGTTTACGCCAAATTCTGACTCTACCATCTGAATGTCTCAACAGAAATTGAGACTCATCAGACCAGGCAACATTTTTCCAGTCTTCAACTGTCCAATTTTGGTGAGCTTGTGCAAATTGTAGCCTCTTTTTCCTATTTGTAGTGGAGATGAGTGATACCCTGTGGGGTCTTCTGCTGTTGTAGCCCATCCGCCTCAAGGTTGTGCGTGTTGTGGCTTAAAAAATGCTTTGCTGCATACCTTGGTTGTAACGAGTGGTTATTTCAGTCAAAGTTGCTCTTCTATCAGCTTGAATCAGTCGGCCCATTCTCCTCTGACCTCTAGCATCAACAAGGCATTTTCGCCCACAGGACTGCCGCATACTGGATGTTTTTCACTTTTCACACCATTCTTTGTAAACCCTAGAAATGGTTGTGCGTGAAAATCCCAGTAACTGAGCAGATTGGGAAATACTCCGGCCCGTCTGGCACCAACAACCATGCCACGCTCAAAATTGCTTAAAGGGTTAGTTCACCCAAAAATGAAATTTCTTCCATTAATGACTCACCCCAATGTTGTTCCACACCCGTAAGACCTCCGTTCATCCTCGGAACACAGTTTAAGATATTTTAGATTTAGTCCGAGGGCTTTCAGTCCTTTGAATGTAAGTGTAAGCACACTTTGCTGTCCACGTCCAGAAAGGTAATGAAAACATCCTCAAAGTAGTCCATATGTGACATCATTTGGTTAGTTAGACTCTTTTGAAGCGTCGACAATACATTTTGGTCCAAAAATCCGCGTTCACGTGCCACAGTGACGCTGCTGACGTAAGACGCTGTGACGTGTTATCTGGTGCGATAGCAGGGGTGCGATAGCAGATACCAGATAACACGTCACAGCGTTTTACGTCAGCTGCGTCACTGTGGCGCGTGAACGCGGATTTTTGGACCAAAATGTATTGTCGGATTCAAACTAAACCGGAAGAGAAGACAATGCTTAATAAAGTCTTAGTTTTTGTTATTTTTGGACCAAAATTTATTGTCGACACTTCAGAAGAGTCTAACTAACCAAATTATGTCACATATGGACTACTTTGATGATGTTTTCATTACCTTTCTGGACGTGGACAGCAAAGTGTGCTTACACTTACATTCAAAGGACTGAAAGCCCTCGGACTAAATCTAAAATATCTTAAACTGTGTTCCGAGGATGGTCGGAGGGTGTGGAACAACATTGGGGTGAGTCATTAATGGAAGAAATTTCATTTTTGGGTGAACTAACCCTTTAAATCACCTTTCTTTCCCATTCTGTCATTCAGTTTGGAGTTCAGGAGATTGTCTTGACCAGGACCACACCCCTAAATGCATTGAAGCAACTGCCATGTGATTGGTTGATTAGATAATTGCATTAATGAGAAATTGAACAGGTGTTCCTTATAATCCTTTAGGTGAGTGTAGGTGTTGGTCTCTCTTTGGTGTTAAGACTTTGGTTCAGATCCTTATTCCAAGGTATTCTGATAACACATAAAGATCAGACCACTCATAGTGAAAGATGTAAAACTTTATTTAATACTCAGATTTTCAGAATACTCCTTTTTAAGAACTACAGCTGTGCTACTTTGTTCTTGTCTCACTTCTCTCTCTGATATTTTTCCTTTAACATCTTCTTGACACTCCAGTCAATTAATCCTAACATCACTTCCTTGTAAGTATTCTCAGGCCAGCTCATTCTAATCTGTATCTCTCTCACATTCAAAAAGTTTTCAGCTTTTTACAGTTTCCTAAACCACAGGTTTTGAAACTTTTTGATGCCAAAACCATCAAATATGATAAAATATAAAGAGAGCTATATATTTTCATGTACAAAAATGAAGACAATATATTACACATCAGAAGACTTGAAATATACAGCGTTTTGTCATATGTTGGAGCTCGACACTTATTTTCATTTGAAAAAAACACCAACAACAAAACAAGCCTGGACATGGACAGTCTACACCTCTTTCTCAAAAGAAATAAAGTCATACATACAACAACATCAAGGTGAGTAAATGATGACAGGATTTTCATTTTAGCATGAATTATTCTTTTAATAGCTTTATCTCGTCTAGAATAGTGAATCAAGCTCTAAAATCACTTCCTTACAACTTCATTCTGAGATATTAGAATAGATATTAGATATTAGAATGCAGACCCTGTCTCACTGGCAGGATTTATCTTTTAATTTCCCGGCTGCATTGTTCCACTGTCTCAGTCATTCCCATGGGAATCTCAGCCACAGAATCAGGCAAAGGCAAGAGGCGAGACCCAGAAAGCTCTAGCGCTTACTATTTATGTCTTTCTGGTTGGAGATGACAGTGAGGCTTTAAACTGCAGAACTTAGGCAAGCCGGGCATTGGGAGTCTTCTCACGTCCATGAGATTCTTTATCTCAGCGTGACACAACTGTCCCCAGTGCTGTGCTAAGAAGGAGAAGAGAGTATCTCTTCTCTTCCACTCTTGTGCCTCCTGTACTCTGTTCACATAAGAGCTGGCGTTTTGAGCAAGCCAAGGTGTTTGCCGCACAACAGCTTAGACACGTTAAAGAGAGACGGAGGACTAGGATTGTGTACAGCTGAAAGACTAGAGACCGATACGGCCCACAGTGACTGAGGAACATATATGTTACCTTTTAGGACCACTACTTAAAGGGATAGTTCACCCAAAAATGAAAATTCTGTCATCATTTACACACCCTCAAGTTGTTCCAAACCTGTATGAGTTTCTTTGTTCTTCTGAACACAAAAGAAGATATTTAGAAGAATGTTTGTAACAAAGCAGATGACTACCATAGTATTTTTTCCCTACTATGGTAGTCAATGGTTGCTCTCTCTGCTTGGTTACAAACATTCTTCAAAATATCTTATTTTGTGTTCAGCAGAACAAAGAAACTCATACAGGTTTGGAACAACTTGAGGGTGAGTAAATGATGACAGAATTTTCCTTTTTGGGTGAAATATCCCTTTAAAGGTGCACTATGTAACTATTTTTGTTCACAATAAACAAAATTTAAATGTGTCAATATACCATCAATCCTTCTTCTAAACGTGTTTTTGTCTTATCCCAATTCACTATAGTAAGCCTGTTATAAGTGTTTATATTTTAGACTGAGCAGGAAGCTTTTCATGCAAAATTGAGTACTTAGGCCCGCGTGTCCACCACTATGTCTTGCTGTGAGTGTTTTGGCGGCGCAGGGTTTTTTTCAGTTGAGACGCATTGTTTGCTATGATACAAAAAATCTGTGGAAGTGTTACTAGCATCTCATTTCACAGATTATTTCTGTATCGATCCTATATAAAAATGCTGATACAATGTAAAGTTTTTATGCTTCTTCTTGTTATCTGTTGACGTTGTACAAGCAGAATGTGGCGGTTGGTCTGTGTTGTATTTGTCCTGCCCTCCCTCCACTGTGATTGGTCAGCTGGGTAAAAAGTGACAGTGATGAGCGCTGCGTTTTACTCAAAGTTGAGCATTCTTCAACTCTCGGCAACCACTAAAGAATGCAGAATGCTCAGCGCTTGAGCGTGAAATAGACGCTCGTTATGCTCCTGCCGTTTTAAAATGTGGCGCTTTTTTTTTTTTTTAAAGGTCCCATGAAATGTTCATTTTATGAGGTTTTTTAACATTAATATGAGTTCCCCTAGCCTGTATATGGTCCCCTGTCACGAACGCTATGGTGAAAAAAAGGGGTGAGGACTCAAAATGCAGGTGAACATGAATTTTATTAACCAAAGAAACATAAACACAAAACAAAAACCCACTATGGGGTAAAAATCAAACATCAAACAGAGACAAACCAGGGACCGAGATCAGGGACAAGAATCAGGAACCAGAATACCTCCACACGTAACATAGACAACATAAACGCCCAGGACTGAAAATGGAAGGAGACTAAATAGCAGACAAACAAGGCAGGTAACAAGGGACACCAGGTGGAGCAAATTAACTAATAATCAGATAACGAGGGGTGGGGTCAAGACAGATGACAGGCGCACACAGGACAGAAATAAACCAAAACACCATGTGCTACACAGGACAAGACAGACATGTGACACTACCCCCTCTCCAAGGAGCGGCTTCCAGACGCTCCATCAGAACCCAAAGAGGGACAGACCAGGGCGGGACGGGAGGGACAGACCAGGGCGGGACGGGAGGGACAGACGGCCAGGGCGGGATGGGAGGGACAGGCGGCCGGGGGGGCAGCCCGCAGAGTTCAGGCGGCCGGGGAGGCGGCCCACAGAGTTCAGGCGGCCGGGGAGGCGGCCCACAGAGTTCAGGCGGCCGGGGAGGCGGCGCGCAGCGTTCAGGCGGCCGGGGAGGCGGCCCGCAGAGTTCAGGCGGCCCGCAGAGTTCAGGCAGCCCGCAGAGTTCAGACGGCCGGGGAGGCGGCCCGCAGAGTTCAGGCGGCCCGCAGAGTTCAGGCGGCCGGGGAGGCGGCCCGCAGAGTTCAGGCGGCCGGGGAGGCGGCACGCAGAGTTCAGGCGGCCGGGGAGACGGCCCGCAGAGTTCAGGCGGCCGGGGGTGCTTGGGCAGAGCAGGGCGCCTGGGCGGCTCGGACAGAGCAGGACGCCGGGTCGGCACGGGCAGAGCAGGGCGTCTGGGTGGCACGGGCAGAGCAGGACGCCGGGTCGGCGCGGGCAGAGCAGGGCGTCTGGGTGGCACGGGCAGAGCAGGACGCCGGGTCGGCGCAGGCAGAGCAGGGCGTCTGGGTGGCACGGGCAGAGCAGGACGCCGGGTCGGCGCAGGCAGAGCAGGGCGCCTGGGCGGCTCGGACAGAGCAGGACGCCGGGTCGGCACGGGCAGAGCAGGGCGTCTGGGTGGCACGGGCAGAGCAGGACGCCGGGTCGGCGCGGGCAGAGCAGGGCGTCTGGGTTGCACGGGCAGAGCAGGACGCCGGGTCGGCGCAGGCAGAGCAGGACGCCGGGTCGGAGCGGGCAGAGCAGGGCGCCGGGTCGGAGCGGGCAGAGCAAGGCGCCGGGTCGGAGCGGGCAGAGCAAGGCGCCGGGTCGGAGCGGGCAGAGCAAGGCGCCGGGTCGGAGCGGGCAGAGCAAGGCGCCGGGTCGGAGCGGGCAGAGCAAGGCGCCGGGTCGGAGCGGGCAGAGCAGGGCGCCGGGTCGGAGCGGGCAGAGCAGGGCGCCGGGTTGGCATGGGTGGAACACGGACCACCAGAACAGCCTTCCTCCTCCGTTTCGGAACAGGGACCACCGGAACATGCAGCACCGAAACACGGACCACCGGAATAAGGTCCACCGGAACATGATCCACCGGACCTGGGACCACCGGAACACGACCCACTGGACCTGGGACCACCGGACCACGATCCACCGGAACACGATGCACCGGAACTGGGACCACCGGAACTGGGACCACTGGAACAGGCATGGAGGGAGCCTTTCTCCTCCTCCTCCTCCTCCTCCTCCGTTTTGAGACCACCGAAACAGGGACCACCGGAACAGGGACCAGCGGAACAGGGACCAGCGGAACAGGGACCACCGGAACTGGGACAATGGTCATTGGAGGGCTGGGGTCAAGATAGTCTATGAACTCCCAGAAGCCAAAAACCCCCATCCTCCCCATCTCCTCCGGAGTGAGGGGCATGTCCAGACAAAGATTAAAAACCTCCTTGGTCTCTGCCTCACTCAGGTCCAAGTGATCGATCTCAATGAGGAAGACCCGAGCAAACCTCCTCACATCAGCTCCCTGCTGACGTAGATAACGGGAGTTCACATACCACATAGCCTCTAGGTGGGTGACAGGTTCCATGGAGAGAAACAGAAAAAACAACTGCTGAGTTATGGTTATGTTATGCGGTTATGTTCTGTCACGAACGCTATGGTGAAAAAAAGGGGTGAGGACTCAAAATGCAGGTGAACATGAATTTTATTAACCAAAGAAACATAAACACAAAACAAAAACCCACTATGGGGTAAAAATCAAACATCAAACAGAGACAAACCAGGGACCGAGATCAGGGACAAGAATCAGGAACCAGAATACCTCCACACGTAACATTGACAACATAACCGCCCAGGACTGAAAATGGAAGGAGACTAAATAGCAGACAAACAAGGCAGGTAACAAGGGACACCAGGTGGAGCAAATTAACTAATAATCAGATAACGAGGGGTGGGGTCAAGACAGATGACAGGCGCACACAGGACAGAAATAAACCAAAACACCATGTGCTACACAGGACAAGACAGACATGTGACATCCCCAAGTGGCTATAAATTTGATAGGTGTAAACCAAGTTCTGGGTGTCCTGCTCTGCCTTTGAGAAAATGAAAGCTCAGACGAGCTGATCTGGAATCTTCCCTGTATGTCGTCATATGAGGAAAGGTTACCACCCCTTTCTCTGCTTTGCCCGCCCAGAGAATTTGGAGAAAATGGATTCCGTTTATTTTAGTCGCAATGTCAGCACAGGCTTTACAAACAGACTTTTACGATATGGATTCGGCAGCACCGCCACAAACAGTGAGTAACAGTGTTCATTAATTCCTGATCTGTGATCAGTGATTTCTGTTTATTCAAGTTCACACAGACTTTCTTTCTAAATTGTTTAATACCGTTTATGCATCAGTGAATCAAGCCAGTGACTAAACGACCAACTTCGCATCGTTTCTGTTAGTAGCATGAAACAAATCTGTTATTTAAAGTGTGTTAAACTACAGAGAGCGATCAAAGAACACTCTCTTTATAATGTTCGAAGCTGTTAATCACACGTCGCGAGTGTATCTGCACACTTGCCCAAACTGCCGTTAATATGAATGACGCTGTTATGCTGCACAACGAAGCTCTTAATGTATTCATTTCAATATTGTGTTTGCTATTAGTTGCGGTCAAAGCATTTTGTGAGAGAAAACGCGCTGCAATGACGAGATCACTGCATTCACGCGATCAACAGACTGCATGTGTACTCAATGCTCATCACTGGAGCCTTTCATGTGATGGGAAAAGATCTAAACATAATGCTACAATCAACACTTTCATGATTCGTTTATCTCGACAGCTGTAATGGTTAAAAAAAAATTGTAAAAGTATTCGAGAGGGGTTCCACATGTTCGTAGAATAAGACTGGGTTGGTGTGACTGGGACTCGTGTTTATTCATAACTCTCAGACACAAACAAAATAAACACGTGCTGACAGCGCTCTCAACAAATCAGTACAATAACAACTTTCTCAGCAATCTTTCTCCATCTCTCTGGTCCACATGCAGTCCGTCTCTCTCTCTGGCAGCGCTTGCAGACCTCGCTAAACCACGCCCCATTGCCACATAATCTAATACTCATTTCAAATGCAAAGATGTCAGCCAATCACAACAGTGGGCGTTTACACTGAAGTCTCACAGCAGACACGCCCCTTCAAACAGAAAATTCAAGCCAGACGGCTAATATCAAGATAGAAAAAATACCTTTTATTTCTAAATTATGACATTTTGTGATGTAAAAATCATACTAACAATATAAGTACACCTCAGGAAACATTATAAAATAATAATAAAAATCCACGCCATGGGACCTTTAAACGCTTTGGTGGAAACACAGCCTTACGTCAATCGTCCGTGCATGTCTCGTCATATCCGTAAATAGAGAAAAGTTTCTCCTGCTACTTTGACGGTTATGTGAGAGAGACATAGGTTAGTTTTCACAATGAGCGAGAAAGGTTGAATCTTGAATCACAGCAGAGAGAGCAACCATAGAATACCATAGTATTTTCCCCCCTACTATGGTAGTCAATGGTTGCTCTATCTGCTTGGTTACAAACATTCTTCAAAATATCTTCTTTTTTGTTCAGCAGAACAAAGAAACTCATACAGGTTTGGAACAACTTGAGGGGGAGTAAATTATGACAGAATTTTCATTTTTGGGTGAACTATCCCTTTAATTGTAAAGCATTATCTATTGTGGAGAATCATTTCAGTATGGGTTGTTGAAGCACTGTGCTGGAATTTATTTTCAAGGAAGTATCGTGTTCATTAATGGGTGTAGCTACAGTAACACCTTCAGCTAGTCAGCTTGAGATCCTTTCCATCTAAACTGCTTATATCTCTTAATCCTAGTGAACGTTTTATAAACAGTTGGAAAACCATATTCATCCAGAGCCGAAACACAACCAAAATAATGTGCTTCAGTAAAATGCACACAGCTTTGTTTTTTAACCACTAGTCAAAAGTTACATAGTGTACCTTTTAAAATCCAAAATCATTCTGCCATTTACTTCTCCACAAGAACAAAACGTAGGTTTTGACTGCATTATGGTTCACATTTACATTTCTTGCTGAAGGGTCTAATAAAAATGTTTTAATTATGTTCATGATATTTACCTAAGCAGGTGGCTACAGAATTAATGCTTTAGGAGCATCATATTTTATTCAACCACATGGGGGAAGTTGTGTATGGAATGACACTGCAATACAGATTAATTATCAGAAGCCTGATGAACATAACCAAATATTTAAAGGGATAGTTCACCCAAAAATATAACATTTTGTCATAATTGTATGACTTTCTTTTTTCAGTAGAACACAAAAGGAGATGTTTAGAAGAATGTTCATGCTGCTCTTTTCCACACGATGAACCAGGGGACCAGGGGATGTCAAGCTCCAAAAATGATTTGTGTGAGAAATAGAATAAAATTGAAAGTATTATTCACAAAAAAAGCTTGCTTGACTGCTGTGGTCGCCATTTATTTTCACTGTATGGAATGTCCTTATATAAACTCTCTGATTGTGGTCCACAGAAAAAAAGAAAGTAAAACTCGCAAGGGTTAGTAAATAATTGCAATCTATAATTGGGTGAACTGTCCCTTTAAGCGTCATCATTTGGTCCTGGATACAGGAACATAACCACAATATTCCACCATATTCTGGTAAGCGGATAATTTGTTTTTTGTTTTTTTCAGTGGTTTTACATTTTAACATAAAATTTTACAGTATTGCATTTGTTCTCCTCCAATGTTCATTATGTTGGTCTCTGATACACTTGTTAGTTTTACAAAAAAAATATATAGAGTGAATAAATATATTAGAATAATACTTTTAGCAACCCATTTGCAATGAATTAAATCCATCCCAGTAAGCTTAGAAACAGACTCATAACTAAACAAGTCTCACCATTCTCATGCTTACTCCAGTAAGAAGCAACAAATGGAGCGACTTAGAGCTCCAAATATGCTACAAAAGAGGCAGTAACCAGTGCAATCACACATTGTGGCACATAGATGTTATCTTTGCAGCCTCTGTCTCTCTCTCTGACTCACTTTATCTTTCCCTCTCCCTCTCTGAAAGGTGATTCAATTCAGGCCCCACACGCTCTTAAGCGTTCGCTGCTCTGGGTCTCCATGGTCTCTACCCTTATGCTGCTGTTATAGAAGGTCTGCACTCTCCTGTCCAGGTAGATCAAAAGAAACACCACACAGTCACGCTCCATTCAAGTGTAAATCTATAATAGCTATATTTAAGGTGACTCTGAAAGGCAGACCTATATTGCGCAGTAAGGCAAGAAATTATGTCATGTGGAATTTTTATAGTAGAAAAAAGTCCGTTTTTCAGGCCACGTGGATTTCCAAGTTTATTTCACTGACAGATATTTCTAAGGAAGAATGTGTTATGAGCTGTCATCCAGCATCAGAGAGGAGGACCAAACCTGACTAATATATCAGTCACAGCAAAATACGTTCATTCACACAGCACACGACACACAAAGGCAAGTGCACACCGAGTCGGTATGAGCTTTTCAGCTCTAAAATGACATCTCACACACTGAAAAGAACTCAATTTGCTTTGGAACATTTGTCATGTGAAAGTATGTTGGCTACTGTACCATTGTCATGATGCCAGAGAACTAATAGATGACTAGGTTGTCATGGGAACTAATGTTCAGTTGGGACAATGAATTACTCTGCTAAAATTGGACGCAGTACATTTTTTTCGGGTTTGACTAATGCTATTGATTATGGTATTTGCAAAGCAGCACTGTACTGATATTCTTAGACATTTTGTTTTGGGATTTTTCTAAACCCCTAACCCTGAGTATTACACTTCTGCAATTAATTCAGCCCAAGCCACTTTACATATAGCATTATTACATTATTAGTACATTATTATCTGTACAATTGGAGTTATATTACAAAATATCCTGGCTCTTCCAAGCTTTATAATAGCAGTGAATGGCTGTTTCTGTTTTGAAGTCTATAAAAGTGCATTTATCCATCATAAAAGTGCTCCACATGGTTTCCGGGGGGGTTAATAAAGGCCTTCTGAAGTGAAGTGATGCGTTTGTATAAGAAAAATATCCATATTTAAAACTTTACAAACTGTAATACAAACTTTCGCTAACTGTTGTGCGCACGTTCACGAACGCGGAAGCACAGAGGATAGAGCAAAAAAAAACTTGGTTCTCGCGAAAATAGCATATTCTCAACGGAGCATCCTACATCATATGCTGGAACACCAGTCTCTCGAGATTACAGTTTGTAAATTTTTAAATATAGATATTTTTCTTACACAAACGCATCGCTTCGCTTTAGAAGGCCTTTATTAACCCCCCGGAGCCATGTGGAGCACTTTTATGATGCATAAATGCAGTTTTATGATGGATAAATGCACTTTTATGGACTTCAAAACAGAAACAGCAATTGCCATTATAAAGTTTCGAAAAGCCAGGACATTTTTTTTATATAACTCCGATTGTATTCATCTGAAAGAAGAATGTCATATACACCTATGATGACTTGAGGGTGAGTAATTAAAATTTTTGGGTGAGCTATCCCTTTAACACTTGTCTGCACACCAGTTGTTGCTTCATATGATGAACAGATTTAATATAGGATTTTACTTACATATAAAAACACATACATGATGCAAATCACATTCACATATGGTAAACACGGAAGCTTGTATGTTTGTCATTGGTTTTGTCCAATTTTGAGCTTCCATGTTTATCATATGTGTGTCGATAAAGCAATCATATCTCTTTTACAATGCCTTATGACCTTTTTGGATAGTACAATTGAAGTACTTTCAATTGAGGGACCGAAACCTCTCAGGTTTCATTAAAAATATTTTATTTTGTGTTTTAAATATTAACCAAATCCTATGGGCTTGGAACAACATGAGGGTGAGTAAATTATGGCGGAATTTCATTTTTGGGTGAACTATCCCTTTAAGGTTTATTTTATTTCTAGCATTCTATGTATCCTAAATCTGCAAAATCATGTATTGTGTTTAATAGAAGTATGTGATAGAAATGGCATTGAATTTTTATTTAATGATAAGGAAATGCACATTTTATTGTATCCCACTTTGTAACAATTAAAATGGCGAATGATTTCTGATTTGAAAAATGGCCATCGATATACCACATAATTTCAAAGACTGCTTAACAATGGCTTATTTTAAAACAGTGCAATTTAAATTACTCTACTGGGCATTGCAACATCCCTCACGTCTCTAAGTAACAAAAGGTTTAAAGGGATAGTTCAAACAAAAATGAAATTTAGCCCATGATTTACTCACCCTCAAGTCATCCGAGGTGTATATGACATTCTTCTTTCAGACGAATACAATCTTGCTATTCCAAGCATTATAATAGCAGTAATGGTTGCTCTGTTTTTGAAGTCCATAAAAATTGCATCTGTCCATCAAATAACGTGCTCCACGTGGCTCCGGGGTGTTAATAAAGGCCTTCTGAAGCGAATCGATGCATTTGTGTAAGAAATGATCCATATTTAAAAATGTATTTAATTTTTTTCTATCGCTCTGCATCAGCCGTCCCCGCGCCATTACTTCCGGTGAATAAGGTCAAAAAATACATGAAAAATACCGTCGCGATCATAGAAATATACATAGATTCCTCAATAGTGCCTTCGCGGATCGGTCGTATATATTTCTTTGATTGCGCAAGTATTTTGACCATATTCGCCAGAAGTTATGGCGCTGGGAATACTAGATGACGTTCGTCTGATAAGAGGTAAAAAAATTACATAAATACTGTTCGGTTTCTCGCAGAAACCGATCGTTTCGTGTCTTAAAACATCAATGTGTCGCCACGAGCCGCTTGGTTTAATATGGATTCGTATGTCTATGTGTTTTTACTCTCATTGCTCTCATACTCTAAAATATCCCCATTGACATGCATTATACGACCATCACACTGCAACGGTTGGAGTTAAAAATCTTCATTTGTGTTCTACTGAAGAAACAAAGACACCTACATCTTGGATGCCCTGGGGGTAAGCAGATAAACATAAAAAAATTAGTTTTTGGGTGAACTATCCCTTTAAGAGCACAGATATCAGCCAATCATATCAAAGCTGTTGATATATAAAGTTCCACATATTTTCACATTATCTATTTGCCAATTTATGTTACTTAGACTGTTTATGTGCTTATCTAACTTATGCGTTATGCACTTCACCGATAAATTCTGAACATTACTGCAGAATATTAAACATTCCTCTCTTGTACTTCAGCACTGCATAAACTGTTTATTGGAATTGTGGAGGTTTACTGTTACCTTGGGAGCAACTCACCAAGTCACCTTCCTTCTAAGAAGTTGTTTACGTGGCAGAGGAACTCAATTCGGATTTTGATATAGTTAACAGTGCACTGGAGGTATGCGTGATCACATATGATGACGACTAGAACAATCTAGAATGACAGCTACCCCTTAAAATCCTTCCAGGATAATGCAACACACACTCTAGTATAGAGTAATCCAACTTTTTCTCTAATGAGCACAAACAGTCCATCTTAACCACCATTCCACAGTGCTGAAGGGCTGTGCATGTGCATTCAGCTTGCTGCCTCGTGGGCACTGCTGCATTGTTTGATGTGAGCATCCAGGCCTCCGACTGATGCAAAACTCAGTGGAAAGGCCTCCATCCAGCTAACCCCAGTCAAATGCTTCACTTCACAAAATGGCCTTGCCAGCTGTCCATGCTGACATTGTGTCAGTAATTAGCCAGCAGGGGGTTTGGACTGGCAGGGAGGCAGTTAAGCTTGTCTGCCTGCAAATGGAAGTGGTCATGTCACACTTATGAAACCCCGAGGGAGATTAGAAACATACAGGTGGAACTTCCGTGGCCGCGGTGAGAATGTACCGGTCATACCGATGTCCTGATAATGGACAGGGCAGTGGAGGGGGTGTGACACTCTAAAGAACCAATTCGGCTTTTATGCACAGGAAGTGAGATAAAGTACTGATTTGCCTGCAGCAAAGCCTTGGCAATTTTGTGTGCCATAATCATATCAATGGGAGAGGTCCCTTAGAGTCTTCATGAAACTGACCCTGTCTTTTCTGGTCTATTTGTGAACAATTCATCTTTGCACATTATTTCAAAGAAAAATAATATTTATCCCCATGCCTTGCTCGTCTAATCACCTGGCTCAGTTGCAGTATATAATGACCAATTTTCAAAATCCAATCAATTTCTGATGGGGGTCAAAAAAACCATCCCATCCCACGATGCTTTTTTTCTTGCCAAATTTTCAGCTAAATCTCCAAAATATTACAGAAATAAAATGTGTTGTGAATGCAATTTTACGTTGACTGTGCTAGAAATAATGTAACTGTTTTGGTTTCTTTCCCACATTAATGTCTCTAAATCGCTGAAGCAGTTTACTAATTTGCATGGGCTTACTGACTACATAAACTGTCCGGTGTGACAGGCACAGATACTCAAGCACAATAAAAAAATCACTTAGATTACATATTTCTTACTCTCAAAGATTTCAACACTGAATAATGAAACTGTGGTAAGAAGGAAATTATTAAGTGACAAAGAAGTATAATCAACAAACATCAACCAACCAGACAAGAAGAAAAAGGAGCCCTTCAAGCATTCATAAGAGAATTATACAGAGGAGTTATATCGGACAGGTAAGTTGTCATAATATTGCAGTAACTCTAAGATTTTGAATCAAAATTCCAATTACACTTTTGTATTGTATGTTTGTTTCAATGTGTTGTTCAAAACATCAAAACAACGGTTTGATTGTATGCTACTTGTGTGTTTACTGGCCAATAGGCTATATGTTCAATAGCGTTTTTGTAGCAAGGTATAAGGTATGTGCCTATATAAATAAACTGACTTTAAAAAAAAAAACTAGGCTGTCCACAAAAGTACATGCATGGTCAATAGGTGAAAGGGTTTGAGGATCTCTCAGGTTGTTTATGTGTCACGTGAGGCTCTTGGCTTACCACAGAGCACACTGCAGAGTACCATTGCCAGCAGTGTAAGTGGAAACGGATGGAGGAGTCGTTTGTAAAACCCATTTAAACCCTTCGAGGTGCTAGAATGATATTCAGTCAATGAAAACAGAAGAAAACGTCAAGATCATTGTTTGAGAGACTTGTTAGAGAAATATTGTGACTGGTATTTCGAGCCAGTGCATGGGTTTCCCTCATGGAACGTTTATGAACGAATCTTTTAAGTGAACTAATAGTTCTTGTGACTGTTTTTTCTTCCAAAAACTGACTCGCAGCTGTATTGACAGTTGAGTCTCGTTCGTGAACAAGCGTAATGAACGAGCCATTGCATTTGTGATCATGACATCAGTTCGTCATAAATTAGTTTAGTTACTAGAAGGATGAAGCTGTTAGTCTAAAAATGACGGATAAACATATTTAAAAAGGGCATGATAGAAGTACTTAATTTTTTAGACTTTGTTATAGATTGATTAAAATCATGCCCAGCAGGTTTCAAAAAGGACACATTTTTTAATATTTTGTTATAATTTGTGGCTATAGCCTGCCCTACACTCTTAAAAATGCTTGGTTGTTTCAACCAATGTTTGGGTCAAATATGGACAAACCCAACCGTTTTGTTGGGTCTGTCCATATTTGGGCCAAACATGGGTTGAAACAACCCAGCATAGAGTGTATGGTGCTTATAAATTCTTTCTCAAGTCTCACAGTAAAAAATGGTAACCTAAAAAATGTGCTTCATGTGGTACTAACATGACATAAAAATGTAATTTAATATTACTCAATCAACACAAATATATTAAGTTACATCAACAAAACTAAATGTAAGGGTAAGATCAAGTAGAATAGCCTAATCCAATTGTGTTACCACAGTGTAGATTTGTAGACACACAAATGTAATAACATAATAAATAAAACTTAATAAAAAACGATTCAAGTGAACGATTCAATTATTCGCTCATTTCATATGCTCAGCTTAATGAACCTCCAAAAACGAGTCGATGCATGAACAAATCCTTTTGGTGAATTGGATTCAAAAGATTCGTGTCACTTAGATGAATCACAACCACCATCACGAGGGGAGAAACAGTTTGATTCGTTACTTTTTAAACGTTTACATCGTGTATTAACGAGATTCACAACCAAAACTACTCAAATAATCTACACAGATCAAAAAATACCTTCTTCGACAATGGTGGCTATCATCTGTCAAAGCCAGGTATTCTGCTTTCTTCTTTCATTTAACAATCGTTAACCGATAGTTTTGCAATCTCACAATCCCATTAGTTAGCTAAAAGTGCTAGCCGTCTCATGAATTCGTGAACGGGTACTTTAGCCATAGAAACTGCTCTAAAACTCGAACCCATTAGAAGCGCCGACATAAATCACAATACTTTTTATCCACACATGTACTCAGCCAGCCATTAACTAATTGTCCTTCATGCAGTCAGTTCAATTAAGTTGATATTAATTTAGGGAGCACAACGCGCCTTATGTGCTCGCCACAGCTCATTGCACAACGGGTAATTCATGATTTTGACAGGAAACCCTCCCTCATCCGAACAGACCGTTCAGCAGACTGTACCTCTGGCATCCGCTGTCCAAGGTGCTGATCCACTCTGAGGCGAGATTGATGTTTCTAGAGTGATTTAATCCGCATCAAGCGCGCGCTGATGGAAAACAAGAGATGTCGCCTCCAAAAGAAAGCAATCCCTTGTCAAAACTAGTGAAACGCGTGTGCACCACACCACTGAGAGAGGAAATAGACACGCGCGTGCGGGCCGGTGCTCCTCAGTCCGATCCACGTTACTCTCTCTCTCTCTCTCTCTCTCTCTCTCTCTCTCTCTCTCTCTCTCTCTCTCGCTCTCTCTCTCTCTCTCTCTCTCTCTCTCTCTCTCTCTCTCTCTCTCTCTCTCTCTCTCTCTCTCGCTCCCTCTCCCTCTCTTGAATCAGTGATTCCGTCTCTTCCCTCACCCTCCCAGCAGAGAACATAATTTATTGTCAATTTGCTTATGTTGGGAGACCGTCAGCCCACTGCCCCCACTTTAGTGGACAATGCAACAGCTAAATGAAACCCCCACCAATATTGTGTGCGCGCTACATGCACTTTGGAAATCATACAGTATATATATATAGCCTACTCAAAATTGATAAATAAAACATTTAAATCCGAGTTAATTGGAATTAAAAGAACCATGCACGCTTATGAATAGTAGGCTACTAAATATCATTTTGTACAAGTATTGTATATAACTAAAAATACATTTGGATTAACTGTAAAAATATGTATCAACTTAGAAAGAGTTATATTGAAATCGGTCCCTTAATTTGCATGGTTTTAATTCGATATATGGAGAGAACCGTGATTATTGATGATAATTCTGTCATGACAACTTGTTTGGCATGCATGGCTATGCCAATGTTTGACGGAATAAATCTGCTATGCTGCTGCTGCTGCTGCAGAGCAAGTAAGGGACTTGCTACTGCCAATACATACACAACACGCTGCTGTGAGCAACTCATGCTGATTCTGTACAAAACCAGTAGCCAGTGATTGAAGTGGAAAGAAACAGATAGCAGGTGTATACAGGTGGAGCTGGGGAAGGTGTAGGGTTTCTGAAAATGTGCTGCAACAGCGGCAGCAAATGCTGACCAAGTATTTCATTTAATTAATTAATTTGTTACATTTAAATAGTGCTTTTCTAGGCACTCAAAGCGCTTTACATATCGAAGGGGGAAATCTCCTCAACCACCATCAATGTGCAGCATCCACCTGGATGATGCGACGGCAGCCATATTGCGCCAGAACGCCCACCACACACCAGCTTATTGGTGGAGGGGAGACAATCGTATATATATATATATATGAGGATGAATAGGAGGCCATGATGGACAAGGACCAATGGGCAAAGATTTTTAATGACCACAGAGAGTCAGGACCTCTGTTTAACGTCTCATCCGAAGGACGGATATTAAGGGTTGAGCAACGAGAGGGTTGAGCATATTAAGGGTTGAGCAGCAAGCTCATTGGCTACTGATCCAGCAGGAACCAATCAGCAACAAACTACTAAATGTGACATAATCAACAACAACAACACCAACAGCATAAAGTAAACTGGCAAAAGGTCAAACAATGCAACTGTAATTATTAATGGCCCAGAGTATGCTGGGAAGAAGGCAAATGAGATTAATAACCTTGATTGGAAGCGAAATACGTGTTAAGACATAACAGAAATGCTTTAATTAATAACGGCTGATTCATGTTAGTTGGATTTACTCAATGATTCATCAGAATGAGAATACTCTTCACAACAAAGAGTAGATTTTAATCTAAACTTTTTTTAATTATAATATAGTTAAATAATTAAATGTAACTGTTAAATGTAATTTTTAAGAGGTTTGCAGAAGCACAGCATACTTTTTTTTTTTTTTTTTACAGCGTGGGCCTTAAACAAAACTATTTCATGATTATTAGTTTGTGCATTGTGGCTCCGTTTCTCTGGAAATTTGGCACAGCTGCAAGACATTTATGCGTTTAAACATCTTGTGAGATTATTGTTTTATATTCAGCATTTGTGAGTCAGCCATAACAATACAGATACCTAGCAACTTTCAGATTCTGCCTGCATCTTCAATATAGCATTTCCCCCAAGACATTCTCTGAAGATAAAATACTCAGAAAGTTCCTTTCTTAGAGTATCATTGCACACAAATCTCTTTGCCTTATGAAATTTTCAAACACAACTAATTGGATCTGTGTTAAGAAATAAATGAATAATGTATCATGTTTTGGCACACATGGACAGAAAGAAAGACTTGGAAATGAAGTAACCCAAGAGACAAAGAAATTCCACTCCAAGGTTTTCCTAGAGAATCACCGCATAGAGAAGAATCATGACACTAGCACATTTGCAACAAAACCCGCTGTAATGAACTTTCTCACCAACAAAATGAACATTAACGCAATGCATCCAGGGTTGCTCAGATAAGCATCCATAAATCCATACATAATGTTACTTGAAGGCCTCCTCATATAATAGAAAAAATGCATTCGTTTTGAGATTCTGCTGAAAGAAGAGTGCACACTCTCAGTTAAAAGGTACAAAAGCGGTCACTGGGACGGTACCCTTCAAAAATGTCTTATATGTACCATTTAGGTACTAATATCTAGACTTATGGTACCAATATTTACCTTTGAGAGACTATTATGCACTCTTTTGGTACAAAGTTGAACCTTTTGAAAAGGTACCACCCCAGTGACATAAAACAATCAAGGAAAAGAAAAATCAAGAACAAAAGAAAAAGCGTTGTCTTTCTAACCCAAGTTCAATTCAATATCGAACCATCTAACCACATACCTCCTCATTAGGCGGTCTTCTGATGGACAGGCGTTTATTGGGAGACTGTTGGACTGTTGTTGGGCTGGCAGCATTTAGGACATGTAGTTTTAATTAAACATCACTCCAATTTCACACGCTCGGCTTCCCCTTCGCTTGCTATCCCTGTAGCAGCCTGACACCGTGTGGTTCGCGCAACACCTCTCATTAGCCTTCTACAGCTCGGCCAAACTAATTAGCAGTGTGTTGAGAAGTTCACGTGGGTGTTAACATCTTCATTTGCGACTAAAATCGGTGGCCTTGTTAGTTCTGGTTGCTGCGGGGTGAAACAATGGCTCTATTAATATAAGAATTTAAGTGGCCCACTGTTGCTTAGAATATATTCAATTGTTCCTATACACAATAAGTGTGTATATGTCTCACTTAAGTTAAAGAGTTAATCATTTAGATTCCCTCTGTTGCATTCTTAATCTGTTTTTTGTTTTTTCCCCAGCTCAGCATCTGAATGATTTATTTCAGAGGTGTGTAAACTTGTATTCCCTCTCGTGCATTCTTGCTGTGAAGAGTGATATATTCTTATACCTTGCGGGAAACTCAAGGCCGAAAGGCATTTGAAAAGCAATGAAGGAAAACAGTTCTTTCAGAAAACCTGCTTGGAGATCAAATAGAGATTTACTTCCAAATGCAGATTTACTTCCTACAACATCTTTCTTTTTAATATATAGATAGCGGCCGGAGCCCTTGTTTATTCTTTGTCTAATGAACAAGTACTGGCACTTAAGCTGCTGTTCTGAGAGCGATTCTTTCGCCTTCACTCACAGAATGCTAAAAGGCTTTGAAGGAAGCCTGTGAATTCTCAGATAGATCACATCTCTGATGGCGTTTGATGTTTTCTGCTTTTTTTTTTGTTCTGTCTCTGTGTGTGTGTGTGTGTGTGTGTGTGTGTGTGTGTGTGTGTGTGTGTGTGTGTGTGTGTGTGTGTGTGTGTGTGTGTGTGTGTGTGTGTGTGTGTGTGTGTGTGTGTGTGTGTGTGTGTGTGTGTGTGTGTGTGTGTGTGTGTGTGTGTGTGTGTGTGTGTGTGTGTGTGTGTGGATCAAAATATATGACAAGGAGATTGTTAGTGAAGGAAGCGTGAGTTGGTATGCTTGTGCTGGCCTGTGTGCGTATGTCCTGCAAATTAAAAAAGCATAAAAGTTAATGATTTCTCCACCCTTTCTTTCTCTCTTCTTTCTTTCATGCATGGAGCTGAGGGACAAGCAACACTCTTTACCATATCAAAGACTAGCTTAGGCCCTCTCTGCATCTCAGACTATGTTCACAAATAGACAAAAGGATTGTATAATCTTAGCCTATTCTTCTGGCTTCACTGTAAAATGTTTATTTGTTTGCTTTCTATAAGTGTTAAAATTAAACATCGTTTACTCTTGATTTTCTGATCTGTTTTTATTCAAAATTGACAAAACACCATTCAGTTCTAACAATGGTTTATTTAGGTACAAAACAATTGACTGGCTCAATTCAGAACCACATATTAGCACAAGACTTATGCCATGAATATGTAGCGAATTAGCTCTGAGGGGAAATATTAATAAATATTCATAACTCAATATGATTATTCATTATGATTAATTATGAATATTTGAATCAGTTAAATAGATCAACTTGATGTAGCTGCGTTAACATTACAATCAATCAATCAGTTCCTCCTATGAACGTTCAGTATTGATTATTAATTAATTCTAAGAAAAGGATATTTTTCATGGCTACAGAAAAATTATTCTTTCTTTAAATTTACGTAAGCGCTTAGAGCTCATAGCAAGATCGATCATTTAAGGGACAATTTGTTTGCAGGCAGGGAAGCAGGACCAAACATATATTGTGTACAAACTTTAATAACTAAATCACATACAAGACTAAACTGACAGAAAACATACATACACAAAACATATACATGGTAAGAGGCATGGTTAAAGGGGATGGAGGGAAAAGGGTCAGAACAAATGGATGAAGCTATGCAGAGAGTCTAAACCTTGTGAAGAACCATCTTTGATAAACTCCTTTGTCGGAACAAAAGGGGTTTACAGTTTTACTAACTAAACAGCGATTTCTGTTTCGTACTTTACTTGCATTTAGCCTGAGCTGTAGAAGACCGTCTGAGGTGAAATCGCAGGAGAAAGCTTCGATGGTTCTGTCCGATGGCCTTGAAGGAGCGATCAAGTTCTTCTGCATCGATTGAAGAAGACGCGAGGAGCTTGCGTGGTTGCTTCGACTCCGTTGAGGAAGTTGCACATGGCGTACAGAGTTTGGGCTTCTGGTCCATGGTCTTGTGAGCCCATCAGTTTCCCTGTTCCACACACACATTTGGCTCTGTGTGTGTGGATGCATACCATGTTGGCAGCCTGCTGGGGGCGGAAGGCCACAGGCACAGCATGTCGTGTCCGTGAGGGAGAAGAGGAAGAGACAGAGGGAATCTGAGATTTTTTTTTATTGTCTGGGAGTGGTCACACCCTCCTGAGGTAGACTTGCCCAATGAGATTGTTGGGATTTCCAAGCAGGAAATTCCTCTGGAGATTTTATGGCTCTTTGTTTCAAGCATGAAATCAATGGGTCTGTGCCCATTTATACTCTAATTAATGCAACAAACACATATTGCCTCCTATGAGTATGTGACATATATGAAGTGTAAGTCGTGAAGCGAGCATTAATTTGATAGGAGAAACGCCATATATGAGGTTATATGAAATAGTAAGTTGTTCATAAGACATGCATAAACAAAATAACCTACAAGAGACACTTTCCAAGACAGTTATATGTGTACATACAATGTCCTGGGGTGCATGTTCATTTATAGACGGTTTGTCTATAACTTGTGGCAAAAGTGTTTGTTTTACAGGTTTATCAAACCATAAAACAAAGTTTATCTGATGGTAACCCTGGTAACGGAGTATCCTGGTACCCTGTGCTATTGGGGGGAGGTTTGTTACTAAGCACAAAGCATGTGAAACACATTTGTTAAATATAACTGGCGATTATGTGTCTGATTCACCTCAGTCGCTACAAATAGTAGAGTAGTATCTAACTACTAGTATGTTATTATTTGGTTCTTAATTATTTAACTGTTATTATACAACAGTTCTTTCTAGTTCTCGGATCTGGTTGACTGATAGCCGTGCGATATTCACACAGTATGTGTTCAGGAAACCGTTTCACCATTTGTATCACTCCGCTTGCAACGACATCTTCCCAAAAAAAAATACTACTGTTGTTGTATCACAAAATGTAGTTTTAACAGGGTTTTTTTTTGCCAAGAAAGTAGTTATTTAGACCTCAAATATGTGACTCATATATAAACATAGTGCCTGTTTTACAATGTGTTTAAAACCTTTGCAGATGCGAGCTCCTGGCCGCCAGCGGACGTTCTTAAGACACAAAACGATTGGTTTGTGTGAGAAAGCGAACAGTATTTATATAATTTTTACCTCTAATACACCACTATGTCCAACAGCCTTGAGCGCGCGATCACTTCCGGTGCATGAGGTCTGTACACGATCTGGCGTAGTTTACGCAAGCGCCGAAAGTACGACAGACTGCAACGGTTGGACTTTCAATGGTTGGACTGCAGACTGCAATCTTCATTTGTGTTTAACAGAAGAAACAAAGTCACCTATATCTTGGATACCCTGGGGGTAAGCAGATAAACATCACATTTTCATTTTTGGGTGAACTATCCCTTTAATCTCGGCCAGTCATTCAGGAAATTGCAGCTGGCTCTTATGAAGATAGTGGTTAAACAGATATAATTAATTTGGTATATCAAACGGGCAACCTTTGGTCTTATTAATCCATTACTTGTTCCAGAAAAAAACTGTTTGGGTTAAGGGGGAAATTAAGTGTGATCATTTTATATTTAACATCACACTGTTTATCTTAAGTCCTGTATGGCCAACTATAGCACTGCTTTTGTATGTTTTACTGCATTGTTTGCATGTGTTTATTTCCTATTGTCTTTTATAATGGCTTTTGTCAATAAATATTTATAAATATTATTCAATAAATATTATTTTATTTAAATAATATGGTCTTTATGAGAGACTGACTTTAAACCAAGAAGTTGTTTTAGCGCTGTCTTGGGGAATCTTTTAAAAGGACAAAGATATCTATTTCCTCAGCCGACATTCAAACTGATTTTTTTATTATGGATATTGGACATCGACCTGAAGAATGAGTACTAGCCTATATCCGATGCAGGTAATAGCCTACACTCATTTAGTCGATCTTTCTCTCAGAATAATACAATAAGCTTCTATGAAGCATCTCAAAGTTCCTTTGTTACTAGTTTTAAAGTGATGTTTTAGAATTAGTAACAGAAGCTTGGTCACAACTGTTAAACTGTCAACTTGAGATGAATCTGTGGCGAAAGGAAGAAGTTCTGCACAAAAGAGATTTTAGACACTCCGTTGTTGTTTCTTGTTTATTTACTCACTTGTACACTCGTAACCTACGGCCAAATCACAGCCTTGCTGATATTCAGCCATATCGCTCTGCTACTCGTGTGATATTGCTCATTTATTAGTGAGTCATTGGATCATTCACTTAACTGATTATGTAAGGGGGAAAAAACACTACTGTGTTGCTGGTAGATCATTGAATCCACTTTGGCGTTGTTTAGATCTGTTTTCGTTGACGAAGCAAAGTGTAAATGTTGTGTCTAATATGTTAGTTGTTTGAAGGTAATATCATACTTGCAATGGTAGCTACTGGTAGTCCGAAAATAGCACTGAACAACAGCAGTGATATTGCTTAGTGTAACTAGTGATGTTACGTCTGACACCGATGCTCCGAAGCTTGCTTCAAACTCGAACGGTCCTTGCAATGAACCACTGCTTCGGAGCTTGTATCATTACGTCATTAGTCACGTGAAAATGACGTCTGAACCAAACACACTGGTTCACTCCTGTAGTGAACCACCTGACTGGTTTGAAACCTGGCGGCTGAATTTTTTATAAAAGTGAAGCCAAACCATGGCAACACCGTGGGTTGTACTAGTCGGTGTTTGGATTGGCGTTATTGTTGAGGAGAGTGGATTGAGTTTATTTCAGTGACACCCTCTGCCATATTTTTATTTATTTTTATTATTAATTAGAGAACATATGAACATTGTTACATAAAAACACGCATCAAAGACAGAAACTTCAAAAACCCTCTGCTACATTATACAAGTACAACCAGTTACACAAGCACATCCTTTTCAACATACAAAAATATCAGTCCCAGCAGTTTACAAGTTATAGAGTTCTGCTTCCCACAGCTAAACAAGATAAAGCTTTCACACATGATACTGCCCTGCTAAAAAAAAACTGTAGAAACCATTACAGAAATTCTATTGGATTTAATGGTTTTCATGGGAATTTTATTGGTTGTAATGGGAATTATAGTGGTCTCTGTGGGTCTCTACTGATATGTGTTGGGTTCTATTGGTGGGGGCATTAAATCCTAATGGAATATGTCCCAAACACACTACAAAAAATAATTATGTAGTGGTTTAAATGGTAAAAGCCAATGGTTCCTATTGGTATTTTAATAGAAACCATTAGAATTTCTGTGATGGTTTCCAACTTTTTTTAAGCTGGTCTGATCTTCTGTCCTTGTCTTAAGAAATAATTACACACACACACACACACACACACACACACACACACACACACACACACACACACACACACACACACACATCATGCTTAATGGTTTATTATCAAGGTGAACACATGAAATTCATCAGTATCTGTAAAATTCACCTACATAAATGAGTTTCACAGCACTAACACTGTTTCAGCTTTGATCGCCTCTGTAAACACGTAATGAACGGGGCGTTAACATATAAGCCTACTTGCATTTTATGGTTGTCAGCTTTGTTGCATTATATTTACTTCACCAGGAGATGGTGCTGCAATTTCTATCTGAATGAAGCTTCGAGTAATGAACCATTTTCGACACAATTGTATCAGAAAGCAATAATGCTTCGAAACGCTTCATTTGGCCATCACTAAGTGTAACATAGTGATCCACTGGAGGCAAGTTGTAGTTGAACCAAAGTGCTAAGGTGATATAAACAGAATCCAACGATGACTTGACTTGAACTTAGCATGACTTGACTTGACTAAAACAGAACATGAACCATAATCAAACTTCTCAAACTCACCAACAGAGATTACAGGAACGTCAAACAATACTCGACAAGAGACAATGAAAACATGAGGACTATTCATACAACCAATGAACAGCCAGAACTCTTCTTCTTCTTCTTCTTCTTATTATTATTTTACGGCGGATCGCAAACAAATACGTGCATTACCGCCACCTATATCAGAAATGGACCATTGACACTTCCTACATTTCTATACCCAACATAAATTCCCCTTATTTACCCGCATAGAGACATCATCGAATTTCATCCGGCGCTGCGTGTTCAGCTCCTCCGTCCACTCTCAGCCCCCATACAGCCAGAACTCAACCACATGACAAGACAATGAACGAATGCGAACCATGGACACATGACTAGACCAATCAATGAGAACACGGCACATAGACAAGGGAACAAATCAGAACAAGGCACGTGAAACTAGGGAAGCACATGATATGATCACATAAGGGCATGAAGGTCACATGACAAGAACGAGGAAACATGACTGAGGCAAAATCACAAAATAAAAGACATGAAAACATAAACCTGAACCAAATCCAAAAACCAACCATGACACTTACTGGTATACAACAAATATTTTATAACATAAAAAGAAGATAAGACATTGTTTTTATTGCTTTGAAAACAGTTCAGGAACAATCAACCTAAACATAAGTTAATAAAATTACATTATGGTTAAACTTGAATGTTTTGCGTCATTCAATCACATGAGAACATCCAAATCCTTTCGAGGTTTGATGGAATCCTCTGAATGTTATGAAAGTGACTTTGCGTTATGAGACTGTCCTGCCTGAATGACGGAATATTTTGATTACCGAAAACCAGGACACTCGGCCCGGCAATGAGATACTCAAATGATACTCGAAGTTTACTCAAAGATTCCTTATTAATTTCAATACATTTAAAGTATGCCCCCTCTGTATGGATAAATTGTTATATTAGGGCCAGGACAGGACTTGAAAACAGGACATGTCCTGGGAAAACAGGACGTTTGGTCACCCTACACAACACCCTTTACATGGTTCTCTCCAAATATGCAAGTGACCATTCCCTCGAAACTGATGTCCAGGCCAAAGTGGTATCTCACACTAGGGACAGTTATTCGTGGACTGTGAGAGGAGAAACAGTAGCAGAAAAAAGATTATGCCCTCTTAAATGATATAATTGCCTTTCTCTTTTCTCATGGATGCGCTCATCACTCCTGATATTGGCTCTGCTATCATCGTGTGATAAGTTCTGGTTTCACTCAGCCACTCTGCTGGAATGCAGTAATTGTCTCTCGTCGGCCTGTATTCTGTGTACAGAGGGCTGTTTTGCAATGCTGATTTGAAGAGGCCACTCAGCAGTATCCTTCTTCCAAAAAGAGTCCATTAGAGTCAGTATAATGCTGTTGGTTTTCAGATCAACACAAACTGTATGTATTAAGCGGAATGAATACAGATAGATCATACAAAGCAAATTTCACTACCTCAAAGAACTGTCATTATCACTTAACGCAAATAATAAACAATCTGAGTGTTCAAATCCCATCTCTCTCACTGTCTCACTCTTACACATGCAGAAGAAAAAAACAAACACACACACATTTAAATGTGGAAGTGACATGCTTGTTAGTGGTGAAAGGGAGGATACAAATACATTATCACCATTGTTCTGTTAAACAGAGCAGCTAAAGTCAAGTTAGCACTCATCCCTCCCTCGCACTTTGTAACAAATACTTCCCTCGCGGGTCAAAATGACCCGAAGCCCTAATATTATAAAAAAAAAAATTGTCCAGAAAGCTTATTTCATTTCATTTTGATAATATTTTTTCTATTTTTAATGCAATTTTTTATATATATATATATATATATATATATATATATATATATATATATATATATATATATATATATATATATATATATATATATATATATATATATATATATATATATATAATTTTTTTTACCTAGAAATTATTAGATTTTATAAATAATAAATAATACTTTAAGCACATTCTTCACATTCTTTCAACTTAAATTCAAAATAACACAATTTCATGCATAACCCTTTTAATTCAGCTCACAATATCTTATGGGTGTCTTTGCCGATTTTTTTTTTGTGGAGATTGTTGAATAAAGTCGTTATTTTTGGTTGTTTTTGCGCACAAAAAGTATTCTCGTCGCTTCATAACATTAAGGTTGAACCACATTCTGGGCCTTAAAATTTGCAATTACGTTGTTGTCTATGGAGGGGTCAGAGAGCTCTTGGATTTCATCAAAAATATCCTAATTTGTGTTCCGAAGATGAACGAAGGTCTTACGGGTTTGGAACGACATGAGGGCGATTAATGACAGAAATCAGAAATTTAAGTTGCTTTTGCATGTTAAACTGGAATAAGAGAGAGTACTTTAACATTGAAAAATGACACACATCACTGTTAATCACTCTAGTCTGTGTAGGACTGTAGTCCCCTGAGAAGGACACAGTTACAGAAAAATCAAGATGCACTGTTGATAGCAGCCTACTTAAGACTGATAAAGATGTTACTGGTATTGACAGCAGCTATCATATTCATCAGCACAAGCTGTAAATAAAGCTGAGGCAGATCTTTTTTTGGAAAGGACGTCCTTTAAGTAAAACTTTAGAGAGACTGTGAGAAGGGAAATCAAGCGTAGTGTTAGTTCCGGTAGGCAGACTCTCAGCTGATCCACGTCTACACATAGGGATACGATGCCTATCACAGCATCCCTATATACACAAAAAAACAATGGTGCTACATAGCCCTAAAAGTGGTTCTTTGGCTCGTAATCATAGGGGAACCACTTTAAGTTCTGTGTAGCACCAAATCTCGGTGCTTCAGTGGTTCTTCAGCGGTTCTTCAAATGAGCACCGCTACCATACCAAAAGTGGTTCCCCTATGATTACGAACCAAGAATCAATTTTAGTACCATATAGGTCCATATCAACAGCTTTATTGCATTGCTCAGGAGCTAATTACTCTCCTCCATCCCCAGCTCCTCCTGTCGTCCAGTCAGGAATTGGTCCCCTGATATAATAATAAATTTTCTTGAATAATGCTGTTACATTAAAGTATTGTCATTAAGAACATTAATGATATCTGCAATACATTATGTTGGTTCTGTTCTGTTTACTCTAAGAGGGGTTATCACTGCTCTCCCTGCTCTTATCCATGCTAGGCTTGGATGTGCAGGGAGTTCTTGCCCAGAACAGAACCATACCACCAAACCAAACTTTATGCTAATTGTCAATCATATTTGACGATAGTGGTCCTGTCAGAAAGTTATGTGGGATGTTTTTGATACAGGTTATCTAAATGATTGCATTTAAAATATGTTAAATATTTCATGCAGAACTAACAATGGACATAGAGGGTGAGATGGAATTGTAAAAAATAAAAATAAAAGTTTTGATGAATCGTTTATTAAAACAAATATTAAGGTTGGTCTTTAAAGGTAGAACTTAAAGGGATAGTTCACTCAAAGATAATTTTTTCTCACCTTCATGTCATTCCAAACCTGTAAAGTATGGCTTTCTTCCATTGAACACACAAGGAGATGTCTATGAAAATGTCTAGCATGTTCTATACAATGAAGGTGAATCATAACTGGGCCATTCAAGCTCTAAATAGTTACAAAAAAGCTCTATAAAAGTACCATAAAAGTGATGCATTCAAATTAACACTGAAAAGAGAACCAATGGAATTTGACGTCATTTAACATACTTTTTTTGTTACTTTGTTCCCCCCCCCCGCACCTCAATATAATTTGTTGTATGCAGAAGTATGGAAGTTTGTTTACGCCCAAGAATAAAAAATAAAAAAGGTTAATTGCGACTTTTTATCTCACAATTCAGATTTTTTTTTCTCACAATTGCATTACATCTCGCAATAGATATAAACTTGCAATTAAGACATAATTGTGAGATATAAAGTCAGAATTGCGTTGTATAAAGTCGCAATTGCGAGATATAAACTTTCAATTCTGACTTTTTTTCTCACAACTGCGAGTTTATATCTCGCAATTCTGACTTTACAACTTACAATTCTGACTTAACAGATATAAACTCGCAATTGTGAGAAAAAAAATTCAGAATTGCGAGTTATAAAGTCAGAATGAGTTATAAAGTCAGAATTGTGAGTTATAAAGTCTCAGAATTGCAATTTTTTTCTTTATAGTTCGCAAGATGTAAACTCACAATTGTGAGATAAAAAGTTGCAATTATCTTTGTGTTTTATTCTGTGGCGGAAACAAGCTTCCATATAGAATAGCAACTTCCATATCGAAAAAAAAATGTTGTGTTCCATGTAGAGATGAAACGATTAATCGAAAAAATTGTCGACAAATATCTTTGTTGTGGAGTAGTCGTTTGATCTCGTGACCTAATGTAAGGGCCTGCAATATCGCGATTTGACCGCTACGGCGCTGTAGCGCTAGAGTATAATGCAGCCCTTACAAATGTTTCGGTAGAAGAAAACACAGCGCGAATGACGGAGTGTAAACTAATCTGAACTAGCAAGATGTGGGAAAGTTTCACAAAACTTCAAACTAAGGCTGCGTCTCAATCAGCTCCCTAGTTCAGTAGTCAGGGCACTGATCAGGGAGTTAGCCCACTGATTATTGTCCTGATCAGTGCCCTGACCCCTGAACCAGGAGCTGATTGAGACGTGCAAGGCAAAACTTTTCACGGAAGCACAGCGCATGTTGGAGCACTTAAAGAGGAAACAACTAACTAATACTACTAATAATTGTAATAATATTAACAATAATAATATAATTACAGTAATGTGATGATTTATTTAGCATAGAATAAAGTTTGATCGAGCTTGGAGTCAGGACGTTTTTTATTATTATAACACTATTAGGTATTATAGTCTCATCACTAGCCTGTATTTTGTTCCACATGCATGACGACTTACAAAAGGCGATGTTAGGAAGAATATCATGTCAGTTACTTTTTCATATTGTTAATTAAAAGGTGAATGAGAATCTTTCAGCTCAATTGTCATGTAAGGGATTAATATTATGTAATTTTGTCTGTAATGTAATTTGCAGATTATTATTTTTTACCATTCTTTGAGTCCTGAAGTAAATGTCCTCTTTTTCTGTTTCAGTTCTAAGAAAAGCAGTGGGCCTATTATTGTTTTACGAATTAAGCTCTTAATACTGCTGCCAAGAGATGTTTACATTCAAACATCTATTTTTTTTTGTTGTTGTCTGTAATGTAGCTAATTTTTGTTTATTATTTATTTTTTCAATTGAAAGAGAACAGAATATTTAAACAATGCCTATAGAGCCTTTGTGAGTGATTTGAGTTCTGAGAACTTGGCTCAAAGTTAATTAAAACAACCATTTCAAAAGCTGAAGTGACTTTCTTTTTTATATATTTTATTTTAGTTAGAATATGTATAACTCAATGTTTTAACTAATTGAAAAAGCTGAATAATCGTTAAAATGTACCGATTAGTCGTTGATGACAATGACAATAATCGATGATTAGTCGATTAATCGTTCTAATAATCGTTAGATTAATCGATTATTAAAATAATTGTTTGATGCAGCCCTAGTTCCATGGAACTACTTCCAACATCCACTGGCCCTTTAAAGTGCTCAAATAGCATTGGTCAATTGGGTCATTTGTTTTTGAATCAACAGATTTAAGGAACAAAAATATCAGCGTTCCACAACGCAATCAGAGTGATGGTTCTGCTTTACTTCTGTGCGTAGGTGCGAGTACGTGGGTGGTATAAAGGTCAAACGGAGGCTGGTGAAGAAAAAAGCTATCACAAAAGCACTAATGTCTCAGTTTGTGAACAGACAAATGCTGTCATACACAAAGACACTCTAGGATACCACATACAAAGATGGTGCACATAGCAAAAGACATCACAATCCGTCCCTCTGTCCTCTTCCTCAATAGTAGGGGGATGGGACGAGGGATCGGGGTGATAAATGGGATTTAGGCACTAGTGAGTTGCTGTCTGCTCTGGAGAACACCTCTTGCTGGAAGAGCTTCCCCAGCCCTGGGGAAGGGGAGAGCATGACGGATTTATGGACCTGCAAAAGTGCTGACCTTACAGTTCTGCACGGCCGGCCGCACAGAGTCACCGCCATCACGGCCGCGCCGCACCATCGTGACCCCCGTAGCACGATCAGGTCAAGTCGTTATAGTACCGTGCATCAAAATATACATATAAATGTATTTTGAAAGGAAATACCACACAGTTATTTGGCAGTTTGCAGGAGGTGGACGGTGGGAGTTTTCAGCATCTGCTGAGAGTTTGTTTGTTTGTCTCTACTGCTGGCTTGAGGTCATCACTCCATCACTGATCCTCGTTGTTATTCAGCTGTGTGTGTTCTCCGCTGTAGGCACAAAATGTGAGGTTTGGGGATCAGTTTGCCAGGGCGCCTGGCTTGCAGAAGCGGCGAGAGCGATGCCTTTGTGCTGTCACTCATTACGCTCTCACTGTCTTTGCCTGAAACACACAGATATAATTTGAGATGAGGGAGATTAAAGCAAAGACTGGATGGAGAGGCAGAAACTCAGCGAAGAGAGCGCCGGCAAGTCCCTGACAGACCGGACAGATGCTTCTGAAGCGATTTGCACACACTGCAAAACACTATCTGTCCGATCTGCACAGGCTCCTTCACTGAGAATTAGTCAGGCTGATTACCCCTGCAGTCATAGTCAAGGATGTGCCCCTAAAGAGAGCTAATTGATAAATGAGAATCTGATGGATGTAATGGTGAATGGGTCATATTAAAGGGAGGCTGATCTAATTGGACAGAAATGCTGAGCATGCTTGCTCTTGAGGACCTGTCACTCCCAACTAATGAGGGAAGGAACCAATCTTGCAGACGCAGAGCGCCACGGCGGCTAATGCCTCTTCGGTGGGTTTGTCCAGCTCACACTTCGGATATCATACGGCTGCAGTCGTCATCTGCATTCAACACTCAGCATCTCTGCAAGCTTCCTCTCTCTTTGATTGTAACCAAGCTTCTCGAGTTGACAGATGTGTGCAGGATAAATTAATGTGAATGTATATTGTTCGTCTGTAAGAAGATTGGAGGGGCCACAATCATTAGCCTAAGAAAAATATTTCCATCGATGCTCATTTAGGATCAGACATTTGGTCTTAAAGGAACAGCTCACCCATGAAATGAAATTCTGTCACCATTTACTCACCCTTATGTTGTTTCAGACCTGTATGGCTTTCTTTATTCTGTGGAACACAAAAGGTAGGGCTGATCTAGTTTACCTCACACAAAACACAGTTCAACTTCTGTTAAGACAAAAACATATTCTAGCCCCTTGTGTTGCATTTGTGCCCTTTTTAAAAGTTGAAAGACATTCACTATAATGCATTATATTTGCATGGGAAGACGACCATATTTCCCCACAGTATTTCTCCTTTTAGGTTCCACAGAATAAAGTAAGTCATACAGGTTTGGAGACACAAGGATGACAGAATGTTCATTTTTGGGTGAACATCGCTTTAATCAAACAGAACAAAGCAATGAAATTGTTCTTAGATCTAACCAATTGAAATAATGAGGAGAAGAGTTGAATGGCAGGTTCCCAAATGCATTACTAAAATTCATGGGGAAAGTGTGCGGGTTATGGGGGTGGTGACACATCATAAACTTGATCTGCTTATGAATAATAATTTGGTTATGTAACACGCACCAAATAATCCTAAACGATTTTCTGAAAAGCATGTAAGTAGGTGCTAGCCATAATAAGGGTTGTTCATACCATACATGAAACAGTGCAATAGAAAAAAAGGTGTCTTGAAGTCATATAAAAATGACTTTTTACTTAACACACAGCTAAAGAGTCACAAGCACATGCACACACACACACACACACAATACATCATACCATTATCCCTGGATATCTTTTGATTCACTATACGTTCGTGTTGGTGACATTATATGCATTTATGCGCCGATTGCCAAAAAAACCCCAGACATTTGATGCAGTTTCACTCACCGCCTGTGGTTTCGACTCATGACTGGGAACAAACAAACACACTTGCAGAACTCCGTTGCTGCTCCGGAAAAAAACGGTCCACTGTTCCCTTTAACACTGGGTTATTTGGAAAGCAAACAAGGTGATCTTTCCCTCACACCCAAAACACTTCTTTAGTGACATTGTTGATTTCGTGGTCTAAAAACAAAATTACAGCACTGCCAATGACTTCCATAACCTGTGCTCTTGGTTCTGGTTCTTAGCTCTGGTGTCCACGCAAAAAAATTCCGACTTTATGACTTCATACAGGGCCATACTCGAAAGAACTTTCAGAACCTTGTTCGAATCCTGAAGGAGTGTATTTGACACAGAAATACTCCGTCATAGATCTTGATCAAGTCTTTTTTTGAAAGTGTGGCCATGTTTAGCATGAGAACATAGCTCTTTAACAGTGTAAATAAGTCAGAATGCATGAAATACCCCCACCCCCCTTTAACTTGGGATCTTACAGTAAAAAATCCCACAGAGTCTTTGCTTTACTGCAACATATTTTTTCTTCCTGCCACAGACATGTAAAAATATAAGGATTATCACACAGAAAAAAAGGAGGTAAAGTGTAATAATTTATGTAAGTTATAATGGTCACTACGCTCCTGGTAAAGTTGATTAAATGAGGAAAACGAAGAGATATGTTCTGAGTGTTCAATCCGCCGCTGTGCTAGCTATAGGCTCATTAAATTAGGCCATATTTTTGGAACCCAGCCCCTTTTAATCTTATTACCATGTGCACCACATGGAATAAAGAAAATAGATGTTCAAGAATTATCTTTGTCCACAGTAGCTCTTTTTCTGCTCTTCTCTCTCTGTTAATTAAATGTGCTAATGACCTGGCAAAAGACAATGGCTTCTTGGCACAGAATCTGCACAAAACGACTACAATAGCAGAACAGTGTTGTTTGAATGCCTTCCAACTGAGTTTTCCTCACATCAACCATAAACATTGCCCCATACTGGAGTGTCTGTTTACACCAGCCTTGTTGGCAGAGGCTATTTACACGAACTCCGCCCACCATTAGCTGATTTGAGCCCTACAAAATTACAAAAGAACTACTGTTGACAACAGAATCAGTGGTATGGAGAGTAAGGCGGGTGGTGATAGCTTTTGACGTGACCGACCTGGGTTCGATTCTGCCTTTTACCAAACTCATTCTTCTCCCTTTTCCAGCATCACATATCAGCTCGGAGTAGCATTTATTTTAACAAAAAATTAAGAAAATATTCGTGCCTAATGGGTATTTAATAGTGGGAATAAAGTGTTTAACAGGGTTAGGAGTACAGAGGAGGTTATGTCAAGTACAAGTAATTTCCCAATAAAGCAGAATCCATTTATAATTGTAATAAATATAATCATAAACACTGAATATTTTGTTATTATTTCCAGTGTTGGGAAGGTAACTTTGGAAATGTAATAGGTTACAGATTACAAGTTACCCTATTTAAAATGTAATAAGCAGTGTACTATTTAAATGACTTTATTCAAGTAATGTAACTGATTACATTTGGTTTCACAAGGTTAACCAGGCAGGGTTAACCTTACTCATCACTTGAATTAAGATTATAGTCATTTAATTTTAAAGCACAGACACAACAAAATCAGACTTTAGCACCCTTTTTACTTTGAGATCATTCTGAGGTTAAATACAGGTTTCTGGATGAAATTATTTTTACATTTCCAGCACTGGAACGCATTTTCATCACTCATGGTGGCTCTAAGAGAGGTTGTAGCCTAAAGCTTTCAGTGGCAATGTGGAGTGATGTAATTGGCAAACGTGGTGTGCACTGCAAATTCAAACAAGAGAGAGACAATCAAAAGCATCAGAATAGCATCGCTTTACTAAATGGCCTTTAAATGGCAGGAGGCATTGTGCCCATCAAAAAAAAGGCAAAGCAACAAATTAATATTATTCAACATATATCCTAGCTTTTTACAAAAAAGCAATATATTCAGATGCAACCCCCTTTATAATCGTTTTATCATAAATGTAATTTAATTACATACATTTTTTCTCAGTATCTGTAATGGATTAGATTTACATTTATTTTGTATGTACTGCTCTGAGACAGAAGGTAGAGGATCCAAAAGCAGCTTTATTTAAAGGGTAATCCACACTCGTAGTCATCAAAAAGGCAAGTTGTCATAACATGCAATCAGTCCAATAAGGCAAACAAGACAAGAGAGACGCATGAAATCCAAAACCAAGAGACATGAAACCAGGGAGAATGCTCAGAAATGCAGTATAGACAAACAAACAAGACTTCGCAATGAATGACAGAGTGAACATGGTTTATTCAGTATAGGCTGAGGTAATGAGGTAAATGAGACACAGGTGTAAACAAGGAGTGCTGATGAGTCCGGGCAAAGGATTATGGGTAATGTAGTCTATGATAGAATGACAGTCCGGGTTGGAGTGCCCTCTGGTGGTGATCACGGGTACTCACACTGGTGAATTTGACATGTAACTATAGTTACTCTCCAACACAGATTATTGCAAACTGTTTGTTATATACTACAACACACTGAGGTGCAAATAGCATCTGCCACTATTTACACTAATGGCTTCCACTGAGCGGTATGGTTCATTACAGTTCAGTGGTACGCAGTTTTTTGCCGTTTCCATTTTCAGACGTTGCGAATGGTACCCTAATTCCGTACTGTACCACTTTTTTGGCACCCTTCCATTGGGGTACCTAGTAGGGGCACAGTAGTCCGATACTAAAGGGTGGAGCTAGACTCACTGCAGAACGTTGATTGGTTGACAGAGAATTGTCACACATGCTTTTTCTGCTGTGTTTTTCCTTGCAGCCTGCAGCCTTGGCTCAAACAAAGCATCTTTTTCTTGTGACAAACAGCCACATGCCGTGAAGCAAGAACAAGATCTGCTGTATGTTGTCCATAATTCGTCACCTTGGAATTATAAGGTTCTATCTGCATTCTGAGCCATTTTGAGATTGAACTTCAAAGTCTTTGCATTCCATATAGCAAAATTGATATGGGGAACAAGTCTCTTTCATACATTACAATGACAGAGACCCTAAATGTACAATATGAAAATCCTCTCAAATTTGCAAATGGGGAATTTTGGAACAGGCCAAATGCAGATAGAACCTTCTAATTCTAAAAAAATCACTTTCCACTTGGAATTACAAGGTTCTATCCTGCACACATTAATTGAAGCAATACTTTTCAAGAAACACAAACAGTTCACATGTAATTTGTTTTAATACAGAAAATTAGTGTTGTAACATGTATGAGAAAGTTAAATTTAATGCTTTCTATGACATTTATTTCATATTTTAGGACACCTTTTTTTTCTTTTTCAACTTAAGCATAAAAGGCAGTGATAAATATGTTGTCCCATGCAGATGATCATTTTAGGAAGGAATATGGTGGATAATTAAACACATTATTGCAGGAACAACAGGAAGTTTAAAATAGTTTTAGTTTAGTAAAAGCTAGAATTTTGATAGATAGATAGATAGATAGATAGATAGATAGATAGATAGATAGATAGATGGATGGATGGATGGATGGATGGATGGATGGATGGATGGATGGATGGATGGATGGATGGATGGATGGATGGATGGATGGATGGATGGATGGATGGATGGATGGATGGATGGATGGATGGATGGATGGATGGATGGATGGATGGATGGATGGATGGATGGATGGATGGATAGATAGATAGATAGATAGATAGATAGATAGATAGATAGATAGATAGATAGATAGATAGATAGATAGATAGATAGATAGATAGATAGATAGATAGATAGATAGATAGATAGATAGATAGATAGATAGATAGATAGATAGATAGATTTTCCATTTACAATGTTTGGCATGGAATAATGCCTACTGTTACTGTTTTTAAAAAGGCAGTTTAAAGTGCATGCATACTGTGCAGTACTGAGAAATAGTGAGCTATTATTCCATTCTGCACATAGCCTTTCTGACATTTTCATTTGGGAGGAAAAGGTTGCTCCCTGGCTTTTCTGAGAGGTGATAGATTGTGTGCGAGAGGAGTTTGAGCTGATGGCATTTTGCCTTCCGTGGTTTACACCTCTCCCTCATTCATAAATGTATTGGGTGCGGATGTTATGTGGTAACATAACATCCGCCCGAAGAGTCAGCACAAACACATGTGGTTTGGAGTCACAAATGTCCCTCTCATATATGAGTCTGAGGAAAAGGATCATAAGTTACCATGGCAACTCCTTAATATGGAGCCACTGGATGCAGATGTGGCTAGCATCTATAGTCTTCCCTCTGGATAGGGCTTGTGTGTGTGCGCAGAAGGAAAGTCAAAGTGTGGCACCGATCTGAAATCTTCACAATGTGCTGGCTATTAGAGAACAGATGGGTTGTTATTATCAGCTTTTTTCTTCCTCCCGTAGGCTGAAGTGGAACCTGTGCGGCTTATTAATTGCATCATCTTAGCTACATTTAACAGGGATCTCAGTTTCAATTACGTTTCCATACACATAAGACACTGTCGCCAAACTCCTGGACAAGTCGGTGAGTGAGCTGAATTAAGTGCAGAAATCATGAGCCTGCCCTTGGAGAGTTGCAGCAACATATGGATACTTACTGAACTTACTGAATTGTTGAATGCTTGCTACTGTGTTTTTCCTCTGAAAGGCTTCAGCTCAGACAGAAATTGCAGTACTCTTTTATATTCATATCTAAGGGGATATTTGGATATCAGTATCCAGTTACATCACTTTTTTGCAGTATTTGCAAAGGCAAGCATTGCTCATACTTTTAAGGGTTAGGGATTTGAATAAATACCTACCCTCAAATATTAAACTCGTATGTTTGATAACTCAAACATACAGCGTGTAGCTTGTTGAGGAGACTTTTCTAGTAGACTATAACCTTTTTTTAAGTGATTCGTTTTCACCATGCAGACCACAAACAAGTATAAAAATCCCAAAGACAAACACTAGTGATCTTAGACATATCTAGGAACCAAACGGCCATAAAGTAACAACCTAAAAAACACCCAGAACAATTTCTCCAGGTGTATCTTTGATGGATTCTTTGAGTGCCGAATAAAACCTGCTGTGTTTTTTTTCCTAGACTGCTCCCATGTTTCTTCCTCTGCACCAACATGTATTTCAGTGCCATTTCTTGTGGAAAACAGAGTCCATCATGAGCCTGAAAGAGGCAGCTGTGGTAAAGATAAGACTTTGTGGTGAGATGATGCAAACATATTTTTCTGTTCGGTGTGCGGTTTGTCAGTGAAATGGACAAAAGGATTGGGCAGTGCTGGAGAGCCTATTAGTATTTGTAATTAGTGAGACTGAAGCCTAAGCATTCACCAATTAGACAGCTGATATCCAATTACAGCAAGGCTGCAAGTAAGCCGGGTCATGTCTTATTCATCATGAGAGCAAAAGCTACCGTTAACAAAGAGAACACTGCTTCTCCATGGAAACCTTTCCTGATTGTGATGCTCTTTTATTATTTTTTACAGGTGGACAGGATGAATACATTTCAAGCATTATGTATCTTTAAAAACAAGGCAACTGCATATGCTACAGGGGGATAAACACATTTTGGATATATGAGAGGCAAAACGTTTAGTTTCACTATGTAGCGTCGTTTTAGAAAACCAACATTACTTTTCCTAAATTTGCTTAAAGGGTTAGTTTACCCAAAAATGAAATTTCTGTCATTACCCTTACCCTCATGTCGTTGGACACCCGTAAGACCTCTGTTCTTCTTCGGAACACAAATGAAGATATTTAAGTTGAAATCCGATGGCTCAGAAAGGCCTCCATTGGTACAATGCACTTTACACTCTCAAGACCCGTAAAAGGTACTAAAGACGTCGTTACAAAGTCCATCTCACTACAGTGGTTCTACAATAACTTTATGAAGTGACGAGAATAACTTTATGAAGTGACGAGAATAGCTTTTGTGTGCAAAAAACCCCCTAAATAACGACTTACATATTGATGACCGATTTCAAAACATTGCATCAGGAAGCTTCGATGCGTTATGAATCAGCGAGTCGAATCATGATTCGTTATTTAGGTTTTTTTTGCGAGAAAAATATTCTCGTCGTCGCTTCATAAAGTTATTGTAGAACCACTGTAGTGAGATGGACTTTGTAACGACGTCTTTAGTACCTTTTATGGGTCTTGAGAGTGCAAAGTGCATTGTGCCAATGGAGGCTTTTCTGAGCCATCGGATTTCAACTAAAATATCTTCATTTGTGTTCCAAAGATGAACTTGTGTTCCGAAGTGTGTTGAAGTTCTTACGGGTGTCCAACGACATGAGGGTATGTAATTAATGACAGAATTTTCATTTTTGGGTGAACTAACCCTTTTATTATGATTATTATTTTTTTGTAGTCTTAATTCTCCCTTACTGCATTTTTTTTGTGATACTCTCTACTGTATATTCATGAACTATTAAACAAATGCTAAAAAGGGTAATTCACCAAGAACCGATAGTGCTGGTTATTTGCACATGCTTTTTCCTTCAATAAATGAATTATGCAAATGCAGTACATTTACTTATCCTGATAATTGTAAACCTGTATTTAATGAAAATAAATGGAGACAGAGCTATTGATATCTAAAAATGACAAAAATGCAAAAAAAATGTCAAAAAATATTTTTGGTTTGTTTTTCAATATTACAAATATTACATTGACGACGCAATACATTGACTTTGTATTGCATGAAGCAGCCTTTTTTGTCTATAGCAAAAAAACAGAACAATGTCTAAAAGCTGATATGTGACAAGGTGTACAGAAAACAAGCTAAAAAAAAACAGAACCAAAAACCCAGAAGTTTTTTATAAGCTGTTGACCAAAAAACAAGTGTTTAAGGAAACAAAAGTGGATACAGGCAATTGAGACAGAGCGTGACATGTTATATTACACTGAGAACTACACCCACTAGAGGGGAACGTAATCAGCTACAGGAAATATAATATATATAAAACTGACATTTGACTTAACAGTGACAAAATGTTTACTGCACATGTAGGCATACTGAGTGTCAGGATCCCAAAATTGACCCATTCTTCCTGCTGATGCTTCATGTCTTATTGCCTGTATCCACTTTTGTCTCCTTAAACGCTCGTTTTTTTGGGGGGTCGACAGCTTATAAAAATTTTGGGTGCTGTACACCCTGTCACATAGCAGCTTTCAGGCATTGTTCGGTTTTTTTCTTATAAGTCAGGAATGGCAAGGAGGCCGCTTCATGCAATACAAAGTCAATGGCGAGCGTTGGATTGTTTAATCCCAACCACCGGGTGTGGATGTGGCCTAAATGTGCTCTGTCTCTATAGCTACAACACCTTCACTGGAGACGGAAAGTAACTCACTGCTGCTAAATGTTTAGTACTCTCTGAATTCTTGCACCCGGGAACAATACAAGTCGACATCATTATGACAAAAAGTTTGCTAAGAAGTATTACCTACTAAAGCAAGACGGTATTTGACTGGTGGAGTGTATCCATAGCAAACTTGTGGATGTGGCTTTGGATGGCAACATGCCCAGTGCATTATGGGTGTTGAAGTATTCCTACCTATTTGGGAAAATAATTTAAAAAAACACAGATTTCAAATAATTCTGCCTTTCTACTGTATAGGCAGTCAAGGTTTATTTTAAGCCCATTTTAAATTTGTGATGAAACGGGTAGAGATTATTTTTCTTATTATTATGTTGTATCCAAGAGTATCGGATTATTGAAAAAAAATGTAGGGTGGGACTTTGTTTTATCCCTAAATTGTTGATTAGGTTTTGAGATTGAAAACATTATGAGGTCAAAAAAAAAACATATGCATGGATAAATCATTCAAATAAGATCAATAACATGCATTTAAAGGGGACCTATTATTCAAAATTCACATTTACATGTTGTTTGAACACGTGTGTCGGCAGTGTGCGTACACAACCACCATATAATGATTATAAAAATCCACCCACTCCCTTTTTAATCCCCATAAATCATAAACAGTGTCTCAGAATAAAAGCCGTTTGCATTTTCCATACAATGCTTAGGCCCCTCCCGCGACTGCTGATGGACAGATAGCATAGACCCGGGCCTGAGTGAACTGTACACAGTCCGCCATGTTTTTCCTCCTCGCCAGAGCATTTAACAGCAACATTGAAGTAAGAAATGTAACAGCTATTCTTATTAGAGCTACTTAAGTTTAAAATTCCATCAAGAGCAGTAAGCTAAGTGATTTTCTGTTTTTGTTTGATTCATATTAACAGCATATAGCTAAAGGTACTGTATATTACTCTGCTTTCACTTTAATACACAGATGTAATATACACAATATGCACAGTGATTTCTTTACTTGCTGTTTATGTTTATGTGAAATTTGTTTGACATAAACTGACAAATACACACATGGTTAAGCGCAATAACGTGAAAAATAACCATATATCACAAGTTTAGACTGATATGGCTTTAAAATGCTTATGATGATAAGCTATAAACTTTTATGATGATGAAGAACTGTAATGTCATGTGAGCGGGACCGCGATAGAGATGATAATCAAAACCAAACAGATGACGAGGAAATTTGTGAGGAAATAGCTTATCATTTAATGAATCAACTGCCTTTCTGCTAATCTTAACGTTTTACATTAAACAATACTTTTGTTGGGAACAATATGTAGATTTTACTATGATAAAAAGGTTATTTTACAAGTGAGGCAGTGAAGGGTCAGGTAGGACTCATTTACGGAATTACCATAGTATGCAAAGCTGCACTGTAACGTTTCTGTCCACTAGAGGTCGACTATTCAAAACAAAGGCGTAGTTTGATGACGACAAGTTTGAGCGCAGAATCTTGGGACACGTGGTCTTCACTTCACAGCCGGTGGAAAAGAATCGGGATAGGACGCGGGCAGAAATCATGTTCATGGATGCGATTATTAACGTTACTGTAGTATGAAGGAGAGCAGGACCGAGTGTTGTGGGAGCTGAGCAAGGCCGCTGGAGCGATTGTTAATAAAGCGGAACACACGCCTCGCGAGCAGCGGGACTGTTATTATGGCATAGTCGCCGGCACCACTTCCGCTTTTCCGGTCATGAGTATGAGGTAACACAGCTCTGTTTATCATATTAGATACATCTTTGTGTTGAAAATTATGTTATATGACGTAACTCTGTGCGTTCGCTCGGCGGCTGTCATGACACTTGTTGCACACTACAGTAAGAGTAAAGCGATTCTGCAAAAATAAAAACGGAAAACGAGGGTAATACAGATATGACACAATTGACAGGCAACTTCCTCACACGTCCCAGTTCCTTGGATAAAATAGCAATTTTCTCACGATTTACAAATAGTTGGAAACATTTGGGATATCGTAAGTACTCAACTGAACAAAATATATAACACTGGCCTAGAGGTTTTTGGATATTTTACTGAAAAAATGTAACAAAGTGCACCTTTAATGTTGTGTGATATTGTATATTGTCTAAAGAAAGTTTTCGTTCTTTGGCTTTCAGGTTTTACCAGTTATGATAAGACTTGACTTGTAATGACTATAATAATGCATATGACGCTGATATTATGCATTTTAATGAATAAAGAGAAAAATGATAATTAAATTATAAATATTGTGTTATATTGTATGTTGTTTAATGACAAAAAAATGAAGTGTTCTTTCTAACGCTACCAGGTTGTATGTTTTATGATTGATGTGTGCTTAATGATGATATAACACTTTTTATTGAATGAAGGTAAAAAATACATATAATTTTAATGAATTAAATATGTATTAAATTACAATTCAGTTTTAGTATAATCTTAAATGTTGTTTTATGCAGTGACTAGTAATTTGCAGCTAATAGAGATATTCACACTCTTTTTTTCCCACAGTAAAGTACATTCCACAAACAATGCAGTCATACTGTACGTTTATTAGCGATATAAACAAATATAGAACATATATTCACAAGACCAACGCGCTAATCCATGAGAAACTGATTAACGTAAACTGTAACTGTCATAAAACTTTAAACGCCGGCCACTGACGTCACTGCCATTACACAATGATCCAAGTTAGCCGTGCCGCTTTTTCCAATGGTAAGAGATACAGACAGACCCTCTCATCTCCCTATAATTAGACAATCTCTTGTATCGGAGGCACGAACTGTAAAGGCTCTGCCCTCCTCTGGAAAGTGCGGTGGGGATCTGCAGCTCATTTGCATTTAAAGATACATGACAGCATATTTTTCCTTCCACTCAAAATGGGCATTTACAACATTGTATAATAAATTATCTGTGGGGTATTTTGACCTGAAAATGACACATTCTGGGGACAATTGAGATTTACACTATATTGCCAAAAGTTTATGCACAACAAATTGTCCCTTAAATGATCGATCTTATGCGCTCTAAGCGCTTATGTAAATGCAAAAGAAGAAGAATTTTTCTGTGGCCAAGAAAAATATCCTTTCCTTAGAGTTAATTAATAATCAATACCGAACGTTCACAGAATGAACTGTTTGATTGATTGTAATGTTAATGTAGCTACAGCAAGTTAATCTATTTAACTGATTCAAATATTCATAATTAATCATAATGAATAATCATAATGAGTTATGAATAATCATAATATTTCCCCTCTGAGCTCATTCGCTACAGTAGCTATTGACTCTGTAGAAAGTTGGTGACTTCTGCGGGCCTCAGCATGCGCTGACCCCGCTCTGTGATTTACGTGGCCTACCACTTTGTGGCTGAGTTGCTGTTGTTCCCAATTGCTTCCACTTTGTTATAATACCACTAACAGTTGACCATGGAATATTTAGTAGTAATGAAATGCCTCAATTCACTGAGCTCCTGAGAGCGACCCATTCTTTCACAGATGTTTGTAGAAGCAGTCTGCATGCCTAGGTATTTGAATAAAGTGATTGGAACACCTGAATTCAATGATTTGGAGGGGTGTCCCAATACTTTTGGCAACATAGTGTATATTACATCTAGTAAAAAGCAGCATAATAAGGTCCCCTTTAAAAAATAAATTGGGTGAATTTTAATTTAATGCTGACTTTAAACAGTGCTTTCATTCATATCCTGTCTAACGTCACTTCCTTTCTCCTTCAGCACTGTCTGTGACACCCTCCTGTCGTGTCTCGCTGTGTGCTGGAAATGGCAGGTGAAGCAGCTGAGCTTGTACTGCAATGCTGTTCCCGTCAGCGCTCTGGCCCTGAGAAAGACGTACGAGCTTAGAGGTGTGTTTGCCTTGCTGGGGCGCATCCAGCTGTCACCGGTTGCCCTACAAACTGCTCTGTCATCGCTCCGGCCCCATGGAGGTTAGGTCATTTGCTCAGGCTGATCACTACAGCCGTGAAGGGACCAGCTGCCAAAACACTTAAAAAACAGCATTTTTCATTGCACAATTCAGTGATTTGCCTCTGTAAGAAAGAGGTGCACAACATTTTGTGAAGCCATTTTTTTATTCTTCCAATTTGGTTTTTATTACAAATGATTTATTACAAACGTTGGTTTTTATTACTTATGATAACTACAAAAAGATAGTACACAAGGGATAGTACACAATATGGAAATTTGTAGTCATTCACCCTCATGTCAGTCCATAAACGATTTTCACCCTGAATTATTTCAATTTAATTTGCAGATTGTCCTGGCTGATCCAAATAATGAAAGTAAATGGAGACCATGACTATAAATAAATAGGCTAAATAAATATATACAATTATTAAATAAAATAAAATCATTACTATTGTTTTCTATGAAAAATGTTAACATCCTTAATTTAATTTACTGAATCATTTTCTATAACTGGTATATTATATAGTATTATATAATGGTATATTATTTCACAGTGCAAAAAACACAATAAAAGAAATCCACCAGAGCCTGCACAACCACACATTTTTACTAGTCGATTAGTCATCCAGAAAAGTTGCATACTAGTCAGCAGGTCAGTGTTAACTTTATGTAAATGACAAAATGCCATGCAGCATCAGCAGTCTTTGCAGTTTCTGTCAAATCCAGCGGTGTGTGAACGGAGAGTGTATGAGTGCAGCTAAAATTATGTGGGTGCTGTTTGCATCAAATATGTACCACTCACTTATAGTTCCTGCCAGCTTCTGGGTGACACGTGGTTATTTTCAGGGCAGTTTACATGATTTTTTTGTGTGGCTTGAATAGGAACACTCAAAAATACCATCTCAGGAGTGCACATAGCATGGCAGAGGCTTCAGCTTTGTCTTAAAGGTACACTATGTACACAAAATTGAAATGAGTCGGTATATAATCAATCATTCTTCCAAAATGTGTTTTTTTTCTTACCCTATATGGTAAGCCTATTATAAGTGTTTATATTTTAAACCTGGCTGACGGGATGGTTTCGTGGGACATTGCATACACGCGCCAACATCACTCTCCTGACTCGTCATATCCGTAATTAGAGAAAAGTTTATCCGGATACTTTGACGCATGCATGGTGTGGGAGTAGCATAGGTTCCCATTCAGTTGGTCACGTTCGACGTACGTCGGACGTACCGACGAATTGGGATCACTTCTGGGAGCCCCTATCAGCTTCGAGCTTTCTAGAACCGGCCAATGAACAATTGGCGTGCAAGATTTGCATCTCGCGCTCCGCCCCGCGCCGCGGGTATAAACAGGAAGCGAGAGCGAATGCACGCTGTCATTCACTTCGGAGCCAAACAGCAGATGAAGAGGACTCTCATTCATTCAATGAGTATATCGCTGCTATCAGCAAGAGAAGAAAGAACCGGAGAAGTTCCAGGAGACGCGTGTTGGAGAGACGGCACACTTCAGCGGGATCCGCGCTGACTCATCGGCTGCCTCTGCAAGCAGAGAAAAACTGCTGTTATTACAGCAACAGCAAATCTGTTGGTCTGGTTGGGCGTGTTTTCCTGCTGAGTACAGGCACGGGCTGCACACAATCACGTGCGCTGTCGCGTTTCCCCCTGAGTGCTTCAGCACAGAGCGTTTCCTCACAAAAGAGCTTCACGGGTGACGTGCAGTCTTTTTCAAGATGTCTTACCACCCGTGCGTTTCTGGATGCGGTCGTTCCCTGTCCCCTGCTGACGGTCACAATCGCTGTCTCACGTGTTTGGGCACACAGCACGCTGAGGCGCCATTTGTGGATAGTTCATGTTCCCACTGCGGGAACATGACTATCTCGGAGCTAAGATCGAGACTCTCCTACCTCCGGGCTGGGGGAGTCCCCTTACCCATCCCACGAACTAGGTCTGCCCCTAACCCGGGTGGACCTGCTTCTTTGGATGGCCAGGGTGATCTGAGGATTACGTTTAGGGCAAACCCGCCGAGCGATCCTCCGCAGGCCCCTAATCCCTCAGCTCCGCAGCCGGTAGAGCCTCCGAGAGAAACCGCTGGACCCTCCCACGGGAGACCAGTGGTGACTTTTGGAGCTCCAGCGGACGAACAGATGTCGATCGCTGCATCGGAGGGGGAGTTTCAGTCCTCGGGGGATGAAGGGTCAGTCGTACTGCCTCCCTCTGGGAGAGTGGCAACGGCTGCCCCGGACCCTGAGATGGCTGCTATGCTTGCCCGGGCTGCCGAAAGGGTTGGGCTCGAGTGGAACCCTCCACCGTGTCCCGAACCCTCTAGGTTGGACGATTGGTTCCTCGGGGTGGGTCGCGCTGGTTCTCAGCGTCCCGCCCCGACACCTTTCTTCCCGGAGGTGCATGAGGAGCTCACGAGGTCGTGGACGGCACCTTTTTCTGCCAGAAACCGGCCGAGTGACTCCTCCCCCCTCACTACCCTCGACGGCGGGCCAGCCAAGGGTTACGTGGGGATCCCGCCAGTGGAGCGCGTCGTCGCGATGCAACTGTGTCCGGCGACCGCCTCTAACTGGCGCGGTGACCCACGTCTCACGTCCCGGGCCTGTAAGTTCTCTTCCGGTCTGACCGGGAAGGCTTACAAGGCCTGCGGACAGGCTGCGTCCGCCTTGCATGGCATGGCGTTGCTTCAGGTCCACCAGGCCCAAGCACTCCTTGACATGCACGAGGGTTGGCCTGACCCAGAGCTCCTCCGGGAGCTCCTGACGGCGACGGACCTCGCCCTCCGGGCGACGAAAGTCACCGCCCGTGCCATCGGTCAGGCGATGTCCACACTTGTGGTCGAGGAGCGGCATCTCTGGCTTAACCTGGCTGATATGAGGGAGACCGATAAATATCGGTTCCTGGACTCCCCCATCTCGTCAGCTGGGTTATTCGGCGACGCGGTCGAGAGCTTCGCCCAACAGTTCTCGGCCGCCCAGAAGCAGACGGAGGCGATAAAGCACATCCTGCCCCGGCGGCCCGCTGCTGCCTCCACCCCGCCTCCACTACTCGTCGCCGAGGACGTCCACCCGCCGCCGCCTCCGCCCCCGCCAAGGCACCGCAGCAGCCTTCCACCAGCCGACGGCGTGGGGCCGGCCGTGGGAAGGATGTCCAGCCCGCTCAGGCCGCTGCCAAGCCAGGTGGCAAGCGTCGTCGCAAGCGACCCTGAGACGGGCCGCCCAGAGATGGAGGAGACTGCTCTGAGGGAGATGGCTGCAGCACCACTCCTTCCCCCGGAGGAGGGCCGGGGGAAAATCTTTTGTTTTTCTGTTCCGCCGCTGGTCCCAGTGCCAGCGGCACCCAAAACATCAATAAAAGAGCAGTTTCCAATATCTCTGGGTGCCAAGAGAGCGCGCTTGGCGGTGGTCGACGCTCCCATGCCTCGCCACCCTCAAGTACCTCTCCCTTCGCCAGCAGGGGACGCCGGCTGTCGGGACGCACACAAGCGGCCTCCCCACACTCGCACGTCCCCTCCGCGGATGCAGGTAAGTGTTGCACAGCACACTCAGATCCCGCTTCGGGCCGCTCCCATGCCGCCTGAGCCGGATCCCTGCGTTCCGCCTCGCTGCCCCGCTTCGGGTACGTCTGTGGTGCCGATGGTCCCCCTTGCTCGGAGTCTGGGAGCCTGGCTAGCGCTTCCCAGCCCGTCTCGGTGGCTCATCCGTACCATCAGACTCGGCTATGCGATTCAGTTCGCCCGGCGTCCCCCCAAGTTCAGGGGCGTTCACTTCACGACTGTAGTGGAGGCGAACGCCCCCATGCTCAGGGCGGAGATCGCTGTCCTACTGGCGACGGACGCGATAGAGCCGGTCCCTCAAGCCGATATGAGGTCCGGGTTCTACAGCCCGTACTTCATTGTACCCAAGAAAGGCGGCGGGATACGACCAATCTTGGACCTGCGATTCCTGAACCGGTCCCTTCACAGGCTGCCATTCACGATGTTAACGCAGAAGCGCATCTTCAGGTGCATCCGTCCCCGAGATTGGTTTGCAGCGATCGACCTGAAGGACGCGTACTTTCATGTCTCGATTCTCCCTCGACACCGGCCCTTTCTGCGCTTCGCGTTCGAGGGACGGGCATATCAGTACCGCGTCTTACCCTTCGGCCTGTCCCTGTCGCCCCGCGTCTTTACGAAGGTTGCGGAGGCGGCCATTGCTCCCATGAGAGAGCATGGTGTTCGCATCCTCAACTACCTCGACGACTGGCTGATTCTTGCCCAGTCGCGAGAGCAGTTGTGCGAACACAGGGACAAGGTGCTCAGTCACCTCAGCCAGTTGGGACTTCGGGTCAACTGGGAGAAGAGCAAACTCTGCCCCACGCAGAGGATCTCTTTTCTCGGTATGGAGATAGACTCGGTCGCCATGACAGTGCGCCTCACCGAGGAGCGCGTCCAGTCGGTGTTGAACTGCTTGAATTCGTTCAAAGGCAGGACAGCGGTACCACTGAAACATTTTCAGAGGCTCCTGGGGCATATGGCATCCGCAGCCGCAGTAACGCCGCTCGGATTGCTTCATATGAGACCGCTTCAACGCTGGCTACACGATCGAGTGCCGAGATGGGCGTGGCACAGCGGTTCCCTCCGCGTCCAAGTGACTACGAGGTGCCGCCAAACCTTCGGCCCGTGGTCGGACCCTCTGTTTCTCCGGGCGGGAGTCCCCCTAGAACAAGTGTCCAGGCACTCCGTTGTCTCCACGGATGCCTCATCCACGGGCTGGGGTGCCACGTACAACGGGCTTGCAGTTTCGGGTCTGTGGACGGGGCCTCAACTGCAATGGCATATCAATTGCCTCGAGTTGTTAGCAGTTCGTCTTGCACTCAGGCGCTTCAAAGTGCCGCTCAGAGGCAAGCACGTTCTGGTCCGGACGGACAACACTGCGGCCGTAGCGTACATCAACAAACAGGGTGGTCTACGCTCCCGTCGCATGTCGCAACTCGCCCGCCATCTCCTCTTATGGAGTCAGAAGCATCTGAGGTCGCTTCGTGCCGTTCACATTCCGGGCCTGCTCAATCGTGCGGCCGACGAGCTGTCACGTCAGCAGGTACTTCCGGGAGAATGGCGACTCCATCCCCAGGCGGTCCAGCTGATCTGGAGTCGTTTCGGGGCCGCACAGGTAGACCTCTTTGCCTCCCCAGAGACGACCCACTGTCAGTGGTTTTATTCCTTGACCGAGGGGACTCTCGGGTCGGATGCCCTGGCCCACAGCTGGCCCCGGGAAGAACGCAAGTATGCGTTTCCCCCAGTGAGCCTTCTTGCACAGACACTGTGCAAAGTCAGGGAGGACGAGGAGCAGGTCCTGTTGGTCGCTCCGTATTGGCCCAACCGGACTTGGTTCCCGGAACTAGTGCTCCTTGCGACAGCACCTCCCTGGCCCATTCCTCTGAGGCAGGACCTCCTGACTCAGAGACGGGGCACCCTATGGCACCCGCGTCCGGACCTCTGGAAACTCCATGTTTGGTCCCTGGACGGGACGCGGAGGTACTAGGTGACCTACCGCAAGCGGTAGTTGACACCATCACTTCCGCTAGAGCCCCCTCTACGAGGCGCCTCTATGCGTTGAAGTGGAACCTGTTCGTCGATTGGTGCTCTTCTCGCCGAGAAGACCCCCGAAGATGTTCGGTCGCATCTGTGCTTACCTTTCTACAGGATGGGTTGGAGCGAAGGCTGTATCCCTCCACCCTCAAGGTCTATGTCGCCGCTATCGCCGCTAATCATGAGCTCGTAGATGCAAAATCTCTAGGTAAGCACGATCTGATCGTCAGGTTCCTTAGGGGAGCGAGGAGATTAAATCCGCCTCGTCCTCCCTCCATACCCTCTTGGGACTTAACTCTGGTGCTAACTGCACTACAGAGAGAACCTTTTGAGCCTCTGCAGTCAGCTGAGTTGAAAGTTCTGTCGTTAAAGACAATACTCCTGATTGCGTTGGCCTCCATCAAGAGGGTAGGGGACCTGCAGGCATTTTCGGTCGACGAATCGTGCCTGGAATTCGGGCCCGGTAACTCTCATGTGATCATGAGACCCCGGCCTGGATATGTGCCCAAGGTTCCCACTACTCCCTTCCGGGACCAAGTGGTGAGCCTGCAAGCGCTGCCTTCGGAGGAGGCAGACCCAGCCCTAGCTTTTCTCTGTCCCGTCCGTGCTCTCCGGACTTACGTGGACAGAACGCAAAGCTTCAGAACCTCAGAGCAGCTCTTCGTCTGTTACGGAGGACAGCAGAAGGGAAAGGCTGTCTCCAAGCAGAGGATGGCCCACTGGATAGTGGATGCCATCGTCTTGGCTTATCAGTCCCAAGACGTGCCCTGCCCGCTCGGGTTAAGAGCCCACTCCACTAGGGGTGTTGCCTCTTCGTGGGCGCTAGCTCGTGGCGCCTCGCTGACAGATATTTGTAGAGCTGCGGGCTGGGCGACACCTAACACGTTCGCTAGATTCTATAGCCTCCGTGTAGAGCCGGTCTCTTCCTGTGTGCTCACTTCCCATAGTCAGTAACACCGAAGTGCCCGTTCTAGTGTCGGCTTGCTGTGCCATTCCCTCCCCTATGGTAGATGGATGCGTGCGCTTATTCTGCTCCAGACGAGTTCCCCGGAACGGCGAACCCTGTTGAGTCCTCCGCAACCCGCGGCAGTCGGACGTGGCGGAACGTTCGACGCCAGGTCTAACACTCGTATACATTGGTGGAACTTGTGTTAGGCTGGGTTCCATATGTAGTGACCCCCACGGCGGTCCCATAAGTGTATTCTTCCACGGTACGGCTCCCTACGACAAGCCCGTGTCTTTCCCTCGGCAGAGTTCCCCAGGTACGTGTTGTCTCCCTCCTAATTGGCCGGGGCCACCCCTGGGACTTCCGTATGTTGTGCTGCCCACGGCCAGCCCATACGTGTATTCTCCACATGGTAACTCCCTCTGGGCATGATGTGGGTTCCGCAGCTGCCTTCACAGGCACGCTTTCCCAGCGTTATCCAATACAGTCAGCTGAGTGGGTCTTGCGGAACAGCAGCTTTGACTCTCCCTGCGTGAACTTTCCCGCCCGCATCAGATCGGGGTCTGTGGGGCTCATCGTTGGGCGCTGGAAGTGGTAGTAACTATGGCGTTTTCCATATGGGATCCCAATTCGTCGGTACGTCCGACGTACGTCGAACGTGACCGACTGAATGGGAACGTCTCGGTTACGTATGGTAACCCTCATTCCCTGAAGGAGGGAACGGAGACGTACGTCCCGTCGCCACAGTTGCTGTACCATCACTGCAGGTTGAGCCACTACGTTTGGCTCCTCAGTGAAAAACAGCGTGCATTCGCTCTCGCTTCCTGTTTATACCCGCGGCGCGGGGCGGAGCGCGAGATGCAAATCTCGCACGCCAATTGTTCATTGGCCGGTTCTAGATAGCTCGAAGCTGATAGGGGCTCCCAGAAGTGATCCCAATTCGTCGGTACGTCGGACGTACGTCTCCGTTCCCTCCTTCAGGGAACGGAGGGTTACCATACGTAACCGAGACGTTAGTTGTCACAATGAGCGAGAAAGTTTGATATGGAACAGCTAACTCTGGAACCTATGGGAAATCACCTATTTAAAAAAAAAATCTAAACAGAGGAGAGTCTGCTGGCAAAAAGTGAACGCGACAGAGCTCGTAATAAGATGATAATCAACATGGCTTAGCTTTTTGGTGATGGTGCTGATTTAAAATGTTATTAAAGTGATGCGAAGATGGCAGTTACTCAACAGGTGAGGAATGTAGTTTACTGAACAGATAAATTGCCATATGTAGCTCTCTTAACAGAGTTAAAGCATTATCTACTGTGAAGGGTCATTCATTATGGTTGTTGTAGCGCTGTGCTGGAATTTATTTACAATGTAGTGTAAGAGGGGCTGTGGAACATCCGAGTAAGCTCCAGTCTCTTGTAAATGGGTCCAACGTATTAATGCAGGCATACACGTAAATATGCAACATTAGGGACTTCATTTATTTGTCAGAGCTTATATCGTGAGACATATACACACAGCAGTCCAACTCACTTCACCTGCGCGCTCTCTCACTTTCTTTGCGCTTTGAGATATATAACAATAACTGCGCATGTCAGCGCGCCAATTCCCCATATGTATTAATAACGTCACCATTGCATCATGCATGAACAGCAAACCAAATGACTCAATTTACATGTTACAAAATAATCACAAAATAAAACTCACAGTAGTATCGTTTCTATTAATGGGTGTAGCTACAGAAACGTCTCCAGCTAGTCAGCCTGAGATCTTTCCATCTAAACCGGATATATCTCTTAAGCCTAGTAGTGAGTGTTTTGTGAGCAGTAGTATAATCTCTTTCTTTTTTTTATGAGAAAGAGAGAAAAAAAGTAATCACACCAAAGCTTCAATATATCCCCCCAAAACAATTGTAATAGTGCACTCACATGCGGGTTACGTTTCGAGCAACAAAGGCTCTTCGTCAGACTCGAAACGTAACCCACTATTAATACGTGAGTCCACTATTAAAGTCTAGCACCCAATGTTGAGCATATTTTTGCCGGTGATGTGCGTGCTTTGATTCTGTTTCTGCTTAAATGAGAGAGACTATATTCATCCGCACAGTCATGCAGAGCCGAAGCTCAACCAAAACAATGTTTTTCTGCAAAATGCTGGCATCCCAGTTATAATGGTTTCTTACATTCCAGACAAACATCTAATTAACAACAATTTTATAGACTATAGTCCGTGCAACATATTGTCCATAAGTACTATATTACAAATGTTCTAAATCCATATGGTAGCAATAGCAAATTATTATTTTAAACGTGTGTTGCTAAAATAGGTGGAAATATATGAGATCTGCCAATGATTTATTCATTTATAAGAGAGACCTTTCATAAAAAAAGACACTTGTTGACAAAATCTGTAGTTAGACTTGATAGAGATCACGACCAGCATCTGTCTGTATGTCTTTTGCCCTCTCTTTTAGTGCAAGCGTATGGTACGGGAAATCCCTTGAACTGGTGCAGTGGATTAATGAGGCATGTTGGGTAATTAACGTAATGAGCCTCTAGTGTGTCTGGCTTGCCTCAGCACCACAAAAGGTGAATGTTGTAGTGGTCATATGCGAGTGTACCGGTATGAGCTTGCGTGTGTGTTTGTGCCAGTGTAAGTGAAATGTGTTCTAAGGGTGGGCCCTTGTCTGCATTTCATGTGATCGATTAGCTGCTGTTTTACTAAAGGGCAACCTGGGTGTGATTTCATGCAGGAAATTGGAATTCACTGCAAACAAACAAATAGACTGTGCTGTGCTGCCCATCACTTGCCACACTGTGGTCACATGATCAGCAGCTGTGCTCGGGGACACTGAATGTGATGCATGGCAGCCCTCCTATACTATTAACTGAGCTGTGAATCAGACAACCTTGCTGGATATTTCTATTAAAACTCCTTTATGGATGGAGGTGAGCTCTTAATTTAAGAGGACATTCACACATACGCACACTATTGGCTTAAAGGGCCTTGTCTAAAAACTAGAAATATTTTTGATATCTAAAGGTTAAAATTGTCTTGGAAACTTTACCATGCAATCATTTATTTTTGCCACTTTTCAAATGCCTTTTTAAAGATTTTATGGTTTTACCCTTGTCGCTGACCTAGATTTTCAATCTCAAAATATGAAAATTCATTATGAAAGTATGATAATCTAAATACAGAGAGAAAAGCATTTCAATACTTAGTCTGTGAAAATGATTTGCATTTCATTTGCAGTTATTTTACAAATACTTTTCCCCCCCACACATGACAGTCCAACATCAATTACAGTTGTGTATTTTTTTTTCTAATACAACAATAATTTAAAAATTAAGTGTACTTGTTTACCAAGTGGACAATAGTGTCAGTGAAAAGCTTGAGATAAAAACATCATAAACTGATAGGCGGGGCTAACCCCTGGCATTCAATTGCTGCACCATTTACATAATTTCAATTTTACTCCAGTCATTGAGATTCTAAAGAAACAAAACCTGATTTTACATTTTCATCCGATTCCCTTGCCCCATCAGACCCAATTAACTTACTTTGGTTATGGTGGTTGGGGTGAAATAGCTTTTTTCCTGGTACAACACAACTCCATTCAAACGAAGCACTCCCTCAACCTCACTTATCACCTCAGTGCTGATTTCCTGTCAACCCCAAAGGTTTGGAAAACAAAGCAAAACAAAACAACATCCTCTAAGCTCTCAAACTCTATTAGAACCATCTGGCACTGCTGGTTGAGGTCTATCTAGTATATTTCAGCGATAACCTTGTTTTTCAAGTAAACACTCTTTTTACTCTCATCTGCAATTATTGACGGATGCAGGCAAAATAGGACACTGTACCGATTTGTAGACTTCACAGATATGTGCAAATAAAGTCCACATCAAGTGTGCCATTTGGGACAGGGCCCAGACACCTGTCCCAGTTTTTCATCTGAATCAGGGCGGCTTGCTCTCCTCATTATATCTCTGAGGAACATAAACAGTCGAGCAATGCAGTGAAGAAAACTGACTTTGCTTTAAACATTTGACAAATATAAAGGCCTTAAAGAGGTTCAGAACCACTGGTGTGGTGGTCCCTTACAAAAAACCATATACATTTCACATGTGCAAAAACGTGGTCACATGTGAAATTTAAAGGGGTCATGAACTGGCTTTTTACATTTTTTTATACTGTTGTCTGAGGTCAAGTTATTGCGTTTGCGTGGTTTTTACATTCAAAAACATCATAATGAATAAGTAATAGGCTATTTTCTGAGCTGGTTTTGAGGCTCTCTCAAAACACGCTCCGTTTTGATGGGCGTGCCGCACTGAAGACTTGGAAGTAAACGCCCACGGCTAGGATTGGATAAGCTTTACATATTTAATGAGCTTCTGCTCCCCCTGTCAATGACAGCGTGTGGCAAATGGCAACCGGAAGGAATCTCCCAGCCCACAGCCAGGGCTCGCAAAATGTCTTTATCAAACAAACACAATGATTCATCTCTCATCCACCTGCGACTGACTGGAATGATATTTTTTTATTAACGTTACTTTGCCCGCCTGATCGATGAATATAACCGCGAACCGTACACACACCAGGGTTTTTCCTACATTGAAAATTTTTTGGCGGCCGCCAAAACAAATTTTTGTCCCGCCAAAGCCTTATTTGATCAGTTATTGTGATTTATGAGTGATGTAGTAGATGACTGCGCTTGCGTTAACTGAGTGACAGAGAGAATGATCAGAGAGCTCCTCCCCCGCTCGCACGCTTTCTGTCTTCAAAATAAGCATTCTTAGCTTTCTAATATTTCACATATTATGTTAATCAAAATCAAAAGGTCGGAAAGACCTGAATCCATGTTGCACGTGGCGCTATCAGACGATGTTTTCCTTTAATTACCACTGGGTGTGAATTGCGCTCAAAAAACGTTGACTCGACCAGCTGACATAAACCATACTTTCAATAAACGGGAAACAAATCTTATCTGGTTATGAAGTGTTTTCTGTGTGTTGACAAATCTTTCGCGATGTTCTAACAGACGGGATTCGCACACAACGCATCTGCTAATGTCCGATTCGCGACCTAATGACTCCTTTGAACCGAATCATTTTAACGACTGGTTAGAACAATTGATCTGTCCAACACTGAACTCACGAATCAGTTTAATCATTTAAACACATTTGAAATGAGAACACAAGTGTGCTTACCCAATTTAGCAAGAGTGGGTGTAAGAGTTAGTTTTAATTATCCACAGTCTTTCAGCTTATTTATGTTCACAATGTGTAGTAAAATAAATAGCCTATAAATCATTTAGTTTAGACTGGAGTGAGGTGAACTCAGAACAAAGTTATTAGCTAGCTGATAATTTTATGAAATTGTATATGGCAGAAAATTTGGCTTTTTGTTCATTTTTTTTTAATACTACTTTTTAATATTGATATGATTATATACCAAAACAATTATCTATAAATAGTGTAAAAATGAGGAACAAAAACAAACATCAAGGTATCAAATTAAGATAAGCAAAAATTACAAACTTTCTTTGAATTTATTTAAATGTATTGTCAGTATTGCGCTTGCAGATCACGTGGGTAGGGTACTTTTTTACCGTGTGTTTGTGTGTGTGTGTATGGATAACCATGTCTGTCAGCCACCACCGAAGACCATTTTTGACCCAGGAAAAACCCTGCACACACACACACACACACACACACACACACACCCGCGTGCACTTCAAATATCGAGTCAAGAGAGTGAACAACGCACATTAAGACAGTAATGAACCAAGAACACCACAAATAAAGGATTCTCCAGCCTGTGACAGCATGCTAAGGTATGTTCTGTTAGACACGTACACATAATCCATAGATATCAAACGATCTGTAACAATGCAATACTATCATTATATATATATATATATATATATATATATATATATATATATATATATATATATATATATATATATATATATATATATATATATATATATAAACATGTTTTACTCACATTAGTGTGTTGCTTCATTCGTTCATGCAATCTCATCCTCTCAGCAGATCCAGTCTCTTGTTTACAAACGACTCTATGGTTAAATGAACATACGTGCAATGTCTTCCCCACGTGAGCTGGATATTCATTAAAAGTAAAGTTCTTCCATGTATTCATAATATTGGAATCCGAATGCTTAAAAATCTGAATCCAAAAAGCTTATGTGGCATGTTTACTGCATAGAAATTTGATGCAGTTTAGCTCCATGATGCTCTTAGCTGTCATGTTAGTGGCACGAGTCGGTGGGCGGGGCTACAGAATCAGGCGTTGTTCTTCTTCTGTTGAGGCGGTGCTTCACTACACTCTCACGTCATAGCCAGGCACATTCTGAGATCTCTCGTTTGCTTGGCCTGGTGTCAATAAAAGCTTTTCTTTGACTAATAAGGAAGTTTTCAGCTCTGAAACTTACAGGATATTCTTATATTACCATGACCTTTTATGTATAAAAAGCTCAAGGGAAAGTTGATTTCTCAATTCATCACCCCTTTAATGTGTAAAAACATGTTAAAATCACACGTGGAATATATGGAAGACTTGTTCAAGACGTCTTAGCAACATAAAACACGATTGTCATGCCCACATTTATGGGTGGTGAAGAATGGGCATTTATTATTCAATCATTCTGTCACCCACCATCAACAATGAAAGAAGGAAACCCAGCCCACATACACAAATGGACCACCATTTATCATATAAAAGCCATTATCAGAGGGGAGCAGCTGGGAGACACCACAGTTATTGAGCAAAGAAATGTAGTAGGTCACATAGATTTCAATTCTGGGTTTAGACCACAAAAGACACATGTCAATCCGCACCCTACTTTTCACCAAAAAATATATTTAGCTTGTCACTTACCAATTTTCTGACAATCCATTTCATCCATGACATGGCTCCACAACTGGACAAAATTGTGGACACTTGTTTCAACCACTGAATAAAAAATAAAAAAGGTAATTGCAACTTTTTATCTCAGAATTCTGAGTTTTTTTTCTAGCATTTGTGAGTTTATATTTTACTATTCTGACATCTTTTCTCAGAAATGTGGGTGTTATAAAGTCAGAATTGCGAGATGTAAACTCCTTTTTTTCTTCAGTTGAGGAAACAAGCGTCCATACAAAATGGTCACAAATGCGACATACATACGGTACATGCATTTATAAAGCATGGGACAATAATTAAAATGTAGCTGGGCTAATATTGGGTAGGTCTTCTTGGGTTTATTGGCGGTTAGCAAACCACTCTATTGGTGCATTACTGCCCCCTACTGGACTGGGGTTTGGATCAGAACTTCGGACAGGTCAGTACGATGCTTCGTCAGATATGAAAATATGTGCCGTGATATCCAATTCGGGAATATGAATCTTATGAACTAAGTAATAAAACAGTTTCACATTTGCTCTTGAGTTAGCCATTTTTATCAGACTCTCTCAGTCAAGGATCCATTACTCATAACTGACTCCTTCACTGAATCATCTTCATAACTAGTGGTAATAAATGGTATTTAAAAGCAATTGCTATTTTAAGGACAACTTTGGGTGTAAAACAGATGAGTGACATAATCAGACTATATTTCCCTTGTAATTTTTCAAACAAGCAGAAATATTCTTACGCAACAGAATGACATTTATATAGCACAAATACAGATAGGGCCTCTACACTTGCATCACATTAACTAAACCACTTCTGAACAACCATGTATATTAAATGATTCTGTATGATTCTTTGTTAAAGAAAACATTTATTTGGCCTCTAAATGTTCTATGTTAGGACTTAGGAGTCATTATTAAACATTTTTAAAATAGTCTAATGTGGGTTTAATGAACAACTGTCAGTGTAAACATAGCCGGATGTTACTGTCCCTTATCAGTGCCGGTTCTACAACACTCTGATTGTCAATAACTGTAATTCTCTATTAATTCTCCAGCCTACCAATAGGAAGTAAGGGAGATTAAAATAGCATGGGCAGCACTGGTTAGTTAATCAGCTTTCATGCAATGAATCCTAATCTTTTTTTTTTGACAGGGAAAACATCTGTGTAATTTCAAAAGAACAGCGTGAAGGTCCTTGCGCTCACTGTGCAAGTTGCCGTGGTGACATTGTTTCACAGCTTGCAACCGATCCAGACTTGTCATCTAAATTCTGCCGACAGAACAAGACAGTATCTACACATCGCACAGGCAAGTGTTTACGAGATCACATCTACACAAGCACACATAGGCTACAGTATACTGTATATATCCTAGTCTGAGGTTGAGTAGTGCAGAGAGAAGTCAGACTCATGAGCTGTTAAATAAATGGGACACTAAACTCTCTCCCCCAAGGGAAGTGCAGAGGTCCAGGCCCTAACTGTTACCAAAATCTTGTTAATGTCGCCTGCCGAGAGTCCGGTCTCGACAAATGAGACTATAAACGCAGTAAATTCTCTGGCATGTTGTCCATATCTGTTAGAGGTTATTTATTGTTTGCTCCCAGGTGAGCGTTTGCAGCCTTTTGTGCTGGAGTATAATTCGCATCACATGACTCTGCAGCAGTCATATATCCTGAGGGGTAGAGTGTGTATGACACGTAGATACACACACACAAACACACAAGACGAGCCTTTGCCTCTTACATACCCCCACTATACTTCCTTTCTTTCTCAGTAATTTTTATGCTCTGTTCATGATGCTCTGTTGGCTTTACTGAACATTCAATGTGAAAACTAATGGTTTGATTTAAGTATGCATAATTTTTTTCAAATAAAAAGTAAATATACTTATTTGGCTGTAGTAATGTGGATTAGGAATTGAATGTCTTGGCTGCACTTATTTAACACTTAGCATTCAACTAATGTGATCTTCTTAATTACTGACCCTTACCATTAAAGTGAAGTATTTGCAAGTGATTTCAGATATGAGATTAAATACTTATACAAATAGAATTAGCTCAAAATTATTAAGCAAAAATCATCTTAAATATTATACATTAACATTCATGCATTTGGCGGATCACTGGTTGTTCTGCTATGTGTGCCGCAAGCGACACTAAAACCATGAGATTACTGAGGAATGCATGAACTGATCAAATGTATTGAAAGCAATATACACTGCTTTAGATAAAGATTTGCCAAATGTATAAATACAAATATATGTTACACTTTATTTTGGTCCACTTTAGACATTCTACTACTAACTATAGCCTAAGTAACTTTGCAACTACATATCAACTATCTCTTATTAGAGTAGTAGACTGTTAGGTTAGGGTTTCGGATTAGTAGAATAAGTTGACATATAGTCAGTAGAATGTCTGTTCAGGGACCTTCAAAATAAAGTGTTAGCTGATATTAAGCAGACAGTCTACTGATAATCTAATGAGAGTTAATTGACATGTATCTGTTACCAAATATATTACAGCATAAGGGAAATGATCAGACACAGCCATCGATGCACTTGATTCTCCTCAAAGCATTAGTTTAATATTTACATTTGCATGAAAAGAATTGACATGAATTCAAGGGTCCAAGTTTTTCACAGAAAACATTGCATCACACAAAACACATCAACTAACTTCCAACCAAAAAAAACAAAACAACAATAGCCAGAAGAGCTCAAACCTTAAACTTGGTTTGTATAATCTTTAGATCGAGTAGCCTATTAAATACTTTTTCCACATACTTTTACATACTGTCTTATAAACTTACATGGCCCGCCTTTATATTAGGTGGCCTTAACGACTATGTACTTACAGTAAAAATATGTGCAAATGTACTTATTGTGTTCATATTGTATTGCAAAACACTTTTTCTGATGTTGAGGTGGGATACGGGGAAAGTTAGGGACAGGTGTGGTGGTATGGGTAAGTTTAAGGGTAGGGTTAGGTGTACACTATAAAAAAAAGGTTCTATATAGCACCAATTTTGGTGCTTCAGTGGTTCTTCGCCGGTTCTTCACCGGTTCTTTGACTAAGGTGCTATATAGCACCTCTGAAGAACCGCTGAAGAACCACTGAAGCACCAAAATTGGTGCTATATAGCACTAAAAAAGGTTCCCCTATGATTACGAGCCAAGAACCATTTTTGGTGCCATATAGAACCTTTTTTTTTTTTAGAGTGTAAGGGAAGTGTCAACAGTGTAATTATGTGTAAAAATGTAACTACAGAAATTAATTACAGATGTAATTACATACAGGTATTTTTTAAAATGTAAGTACAATGTAAAAACATGTATGTACACAATAAGTGCATTGTATAAAATTATTAATTAAAATGTTAGTACATAGTAGTTAAGGCCACCTAATATAAAGTGGGTCCACTTACATTGTTTGAAAATATCGAAAATATACACAAAACAGATTTGTTCCTAATTCTGAGTTGTGTAGGCTAGTCCACTGGTAGTGTACAAAGGAATTTACTTCAAATATACTTTACTCTTTCCCCACAACTGACTGAATTTTCCAGCTATCCATGTTTTCACTGTTATATGATAGGGGAAGCTATTATGCATCTTCTAGTACAGAATCTCCAGGTCAAAACACAGGTGAAGAAGAAGCAGAAACGAGTGATAGAAGATTGCTTACACTAATGTAAAACAATGTGATTATCAAACATGAAACAGCATATAAATCAGAATTGCCTAACGTTACCAAATTAAATGTCAAACCCATTAAGAGGAAATGACCGTGAAGCTTTGTAGGTGTTGATGGACTCGATCTACTCCATCTGTGTTTTGATCATTGTTCTGAATCCGATTCAGACGTAGTCTATGACAATTTTTTTTTACAATATTTTTTTATAAATTTTGCTTTTTTTAAATGTAACTTACCCACATTTAAGTGTTTGTTACGTCTCCCTATTAAAAAGAAAAAAAATGTCTAGGAGTAATAGGGTCAGTAACATGTGTTAAGGAAAAATAAATGTAAATAAAATAAATGAACTGGTTCAGTTACTGATAAATTACGTGATTGCATGAATCAGGCAGGGACAGATTTGAACTTAAGTCTTTTAGTAATTCAAAATCATAAGTGAACACCCGATTGATTTACAAAGTAATAATGATCAAGGAAAATAATATTTACAGAAGATATATATACATATAGTGAAACAAAAACACGGAACACAAAAGCAAGGGACAATGAGCGGTGCTAAAGCAAAGAAATCAACAAAACAAAACATCCACTAACTTATTTAAAGTTCTCAACTAACTAAGAAATAAAGACAAAAGTAAACACTACACAACTAAGCTACACTAACTAACAAACATAAATACATGGGGTAGCATCCGCTCCTTACCTGGTGTATATAAACAATTGCAAAATCTAATGTGTTGTATTATGTAGGTCACGTGACATGCTACTATCCCATTGCTCTGAGTCCGAGAAAATAGTAGTCATGTTTCAACCAAATCAACGGTACAAACTTAAAGTTGTAATCAGAAAAAGAAACTTTCAAAACAAAGTATAACCAATCAAACATCAATCGGGGAGGCTAGAAACAAACAACAAGAAAGCAAAACAAGCAAGAGAAAACCACGCCTCCTGTCCTCTGGTCACTTCCGGGTCTTTATACAGGGAAGGCAAGCTCCGATTGGTTCTTTGGGAGGGATGTCACTCAGGAACAAATGATGATTGATGTTCAAAACAACCAATCATGAACCTAAGAATAAAGGATAGCTGAGAATAGAGAAAGAAAAAAGAAAACAAACAACCCACATACGTCGCGGACGTAACACCCACCTCCTTAAGAACAAACTTCTATAGATCATATAGAATTTGACAAAGGAACACAGTCAAAGAGCTCACACCTCTTCAAACTCGGGATAATGCATCTGCCACCACATTATCTACACCTTTCTTAAACCTTATTTCCAGGTTATAATTTTGAATGATGAGAGACCATCTCATCAATCTCTGGTTCTGGTTGTACATGCGTAGAAGAAAAGTCAGTGGATTATGGTTGGTATAAACTGTTACGGGAAGAACGGTAGAGCCAACGTACACATCAAAATGTTGAAGAGCTAACCGTAGGGCTAGAGCCTCTTTCTCAATAGTAGAATAGTTACGCTGATGTTTATTAAACTTCTTCGAGAAGTAACAAACAGGATGATTGATTCCGTCCTTACCCTCTTGCAACAACACCGCACCTGCTCCCACCTCACTGGCGTCCACTTCCAACTTAAACGGTGTGGAAAAATCTGGGGCAGACAACACGGGTTCACTACATAGCAAAGATTTAATGTTGTCAAAAGCATTCTGACACTCAAGTGACCATACAAATGAAGTTGAAGGGCTAAGTAAAGCAGTTAAAGGGGCTATATGCAACTTTTTCCCCAAAATAAACGTAACAATAGCCTTTTTATTTTACCATTTATGACTCAAACATCTCCTGATGAGCATACTGACACCTTGTCCGCTCACAGTGGGTGCACCTATAAGCCTGTATCCTATTTTTCCTATTTTCTGGCGGGTCGTCTTTTCCCGCGCTGTCTGCGGATGTGACGTCACCACCGCTGCGAGAGCGAGCAGAAAATGAGAGCAGTTCTGTTTTTTGGCCACAGGTGTCAGTCGTGAGTTTAAATTTCAGAAAAACGCATATAGCCCCTTTAAGGGAGTTGCCACAGAAGAAAAATTCCGGCAAAAACACAGATAATACCCGGCCATGCCTAAAAACCGACGCAACTCGCGTCTTGTAATTGGCACGGGAAAATCACTAATAGCCGAAATTTTGGCTGACAAAGGGCGCACTTCACCCTGCCCCACCTGTTTACCTAAATAGGTCACCGTTGCCTTTCCAATCTCACATTTAGCAATATTAAGGGCCCTATCTTGCACCCAGCGCAATTGACTTTGTACACCGACGCATGTGTCATTCCTATTTTGCACCCGCGCAAAGCGCGATTTTCCCTCCACAGAAGCACGTCGCTAAACTAGTGAATGAACTTGCGCTCCCTGGGCGGTTCAGCGCAAAAAAGGAGGCGTGTTCCGGCGCAAACAATCCCTGGTGCTATTTTGCTGTTCCATTAAACAATTGCGCCACTGACCAGAAAAAACCTAGTCTAAAGTCAGTGGCGCGTTGCGCGTTGTTCATTATGCTATTTTAAGGGCGCATGCTTGACCATAATATATAGCGTGCACAACGCGCATACACTTTGCTCATGTAATCTACACAGATGCAACAGTTATTTTTGCAAATCATAATGTTACACAAAAAAAATATTAACACATGAGATGACGGAAATCATTGTGGTGTGCCACGAAGATGTAAAAAAATAGGCATAAATCTAGCTTACAAATTATTCAGGCTAATTGTAATAATTAAGGATAAGACCTGTTTGCCCAATAGTGGCAAGACATATATGTATATAAGGACATCTGACAAATTGGTTTGTCCGTCAAGAACCAGGAAAAAAAATCGACTGAAAAACTGAAAAGACTGAAAGACTGAAAAAAAAAAAAGACTGTGAAATCACCTTTACCATAATGTACAACATTACAACTTCACTTCTCTGTCTTTCACTGCTCTTACAAGAACATCAGTCTCCTCGGCTGTGAACCGCTCCTGGAGTGCGCCTGGTAAATACGCCATAATAATAGCAATCCATAATGGAACTTGCGCACCTGCTTTTAAAGGGAATGTTGGATGACGCTCTGATTGGTTTATTCACGTTACGCCCAAACCACACCTATGAATAATGAAGCTACTTCAAACCAACCCATTTTAGATTTGCGCCGGGCGCAAGAGCCATTTATCCCGCCGGGAAAATAGCAACAGCGCCGAGACCCGCCCACAAAGTTACTTGCGCTTCGCGCTTTGACACTTGCGTTTCAGATCGTTAGAATAGGGCCCTAAGTGTTAAAGACGCTTTCTCTAGACGCTTAAACACACTTTCTAACAAGGAAATGTGCTCAGACCATCCCGGACGAGCCCCCAATTATGTTACGTCTCCCTATTAAAAAGAAAAAAATGTCTAGGAGTAATAGGGAGACGTAACATAATTGGGGGCTCGTCCGGGATCAATCGGGTGTTCACTTAAGTCTTTTAGTAATTCAAAATCATAAGTGAACACCCGATTGATTTACAAAGTAATAATGATCAAGGAAAAGAATATTTACAGAAGAATATGTTGCAAGAGGGTAAGGACGGAATATTATGTTACGTCTCCCTATTAAAAAGAAAAAAATGTCTAGGAGTAATAGGGTCAGTAACATGTGTTAAGGAAAAATAAATGTAAATAAAATAAATGAACAGTTACTGATAAATTACGTGATTGCATGAATCAGGCAGAGACAGATTTGAACTTAAGTCTTTTAGTAATTCAAAATCATAAGTGAACACCCGATTGATTTACAAAGTAATAATGATCAAGGAAAATAATATTTACAGAAGATATATATACATATAGTGAAACAAAAACACGGAACACAAAAGCAAGGGACAATGAGCGGTGCTAAAGCAAAGAAATCAACAAAACAAAACATCCACTAACTTATTTAAAGTTCTCAACTAACTAAGAAATAAAGACAAAAGTAAACACTACACAACTAAGCTACACTAACTAACAAACATAAATACATGGGGTAGCATCCGCTCCTTACCTGGTGTATATAAACAATTGCAAAATCTAATGTGTTGTATTATGTAGGTCACGTGACATGCTACTATCCCATTGCTCTGAGTCCGAGAAAATAGTAGTCATGTTCCAACCAAATCAACGGTACAAACTTAAAGTTGTAATCAGAAAAAGAAACTTTCAAAACAAAGTATAACCAATCAAACATCAATCGGGGAGGCTAGAAACAAACAACAAGAAAGCAAAACAAGCAAGAGAAAACCACGCCTCCTGTCCTCTGGTCATTTCCGGGTCTTTATACAGGGAAGGCGAGCTCCGATTGGTTCTTTGGGAGGGATGTCACTCAGGAACAAATGATGATTGATGTTCAAAACAACCAATCATGAACCTAAGAATAAAGGATAGCTGAGAATAGAGAAAGAAAAAAGAAAACAAACAACCCACATACGTCGCGGACGTAAAGGATAGCTGAGAATAGAGAAAGAAAAAAGAAAACAAACAACCCACATACGTCGCGGACGTAACAGTGTTGATAAAAATAATGCATGAATCTAGAATAAAATGTTTTTAATATAGAAAGAGTTAAAGTACAGTTAGGTATATTTCAAGTATTAAAAAAAATCTATACCTAAATAGGAACATAGTAGTATACTTAAAGTGCAAAAATAGCCTATATAATTAGTAAACTATAAGTATGATGTTGGTCACTTAAAGAAAACTTACAAGTATGCTTGCAGTATAAAACTACTAAACTAGGAGTTTACTGAGAGTATACTTTGAAGTGTACTTTCATAAACTAAAAAAATGTACAGATGAAATGATGCAGTACAAATGAGAAATGTAGTTGTGAACTAGACCCAAGCAGTATTGAAATAGTACACTTACAAGTTTACTACTAGTGCATTGATATTAGTATACTTACTACATGAAGTATACTTAAAAATATACTTAAACATTTCTTAAGTATTTTCCATAAAATTAACTTGAATTAGGGCCTATACTTCTTTTTCGTAAGGAAAATGTAATTAATTTGAGACACAATCTGAAGCACACTTATCATCTAGGCACACTCTCCATAGATTATACGCATTGTTGGAAAGTTTGTCATTTTTGTAAATTGCTTTATTCAGATGATTTGTTCCATCGATAAAAAAAAAAAATCACATTTGTTAGATTCAAAAGTTTTGCAAAGAAAACTTTGAAGTAATATACATATTTAGCTGAATATTCTTCAATTAGTTCTATAGCTAAATTTACATGAAATATACGTGTATTGAGTTATGATATACCATAATTGTGTTTGTACCAGATGCACAGCATTTTGCATTCTATTTGTAATATTATAGTAAACTATATTTAAAAATAAAATCACTTCAGTCTTGTTAACAAATCTGCATTCATCCCACACAAGATTATCCAAAGTCAAAGTTGGGCTTGCTGTCATTTCTCTCCTGCTGAAGATAATACAAAAAGAAACCACATTGCAGAACATTAAGCACAGCTGTGGTTAATGCTTGACTATCAGGGACAGGCAGTATAAACACGTCTACATATTCTAATAAATTAGACCTTAAATATGTGAATGGCCTGCACAGATAAGTGAGGCAGTCATTGTGCTGTGATTGACAGTGTAGAAGCCACATACAATGAGAAAATTGTTAGACATATTCATTCATTAACGCATTGATTTCTGACGTACCGTGGACAAATTAAGTTTTCTTTTCCACTCATTAATGACACATTGGCACCGTTAGACATTACCTAGTGCACTAGCCAAGAGTACATTCAGTTTGAGTTCATTGTTCTTTTATGTTTGTTCTAAATGTATTTCATGCCCAACACACAGTACCTGTCAAATTGTTATAAGAACTCCTGTTCCAACAAGATGGTAGATTTTTTTTCCCCTAAAGACCATCTCCTTTATGAGATGTTGCAACTGTAATTCCTCACCACTCGTATTAACAGTATGTCCATCAACAAACCGATGTGTATATTTGAATATCAAAAATGAGATAATAATTTTGAGCGAATGCTCTCATATTATACGTTCGTTCATCCAATACTTTCGCTTTAAATTTGATAAATCTCAGCGTCAGCCCATTCAGAAATAATGGTTCTTTGGCAAAAAAACAATCCACAGAAACCAATCAGAAGATGCAAATCGAATCATATGATTTCAGGATGAATGATAGTGTGTGTGTATGAGCCAGCTTTTAATTGCAGAGCTGCTAGTTTTTATCAGCCGGAAACGTATACAATATAAAACAAAGCTATTTTGAACACCCGATAGAAAATATATACATCAATAATTATTCATACTTACAAGTGTGATTCTGAGGAGCAGCTGGTCCAAATAAACTGAGTACTGACCTGTCTTTAAAGAGCAAGTGTTTTGCGAATCCCATGTCTAACTCAGAGATTTAAGAAGTAGTCGTCAGTAAAATCCCACTTTGACATACGGGTCAAGTTGTTTATGGGCGGACAACGTACAACATAGGCGGGCAACTGATTTAACTGATCTGAAATGAATGTCATAAATAATGCATATAATGTCTTTGAAGTAAAAAGGAACATGATGTCCAGTATTTAAAGTGGTAGTTCACTCAAAAATAAAGATTTATTGTTTTTGCCCATACAATGAAAGTCAATGGGATCCAAAACAACAATGGACCCAAGTGACTTTCACTGTATGAAGAAAAATACATCTTTTTTTTGTGTTCCACAGAAGAAAGTCATACCAGTTTGGGGACGAAATTAGGGGAAGTGAATAATGTCATTTTTGGGAACTATCCCTTTAATGAGGGAACCAAACCATAGGTGACACAATTTACTTTAAAAAGTAAGAGAGAATGCGTATCAATAGTATGAGTGTGCAATGTCGTGGAATGTGGCGTGCATATGGTACGCAGTTTTTCGCGTGCATATGGTACGTACTTTATGGTGTTGTATATGACATGCTCTTGGGTAGGATGGGGGTGGGAGGTTTCGTGGGTATAATATGCCATAAAGTGCGTATTATATGCAGGCGAAAAGCTGCGTACCATATGCACACCACATTCCACGACATTGCACACTCGTACTATTGATACTATTGATATGCACAACCTCATTTTGCCATAAACATTCCACGATATTACACACACTTTTATACGCATTTTCATGTGATTGGGCTCGACTATAGCCAATACTTACCCTATCCACTCCAAACTGAAATAACAGCTGATTGAATTTCTTCTGTATTGTGGAGTTTCCATTAATCTGCAATCAATTATAAATGAATTATGCAGTCTTCAAATTGCTCTAATTCAAGTACATTCTCAGTCGATTCAATCTGCTCACCACAGCTAATTTGAGATAAACCACGCAGTTTAAGTAAGCACTTTGTTGGGATATTGTGAACGTACTCATAAAAGCTGACGAGATTTATATCAGTTCAGTAAATCCTGGGAGATGAAAAATGATGGATCAGAGAGCAGCAGAAGAACCGGAGGCTGCTAAATAAAACTCCCCTGAAACTCGCTCGTGTGTGGGCCTGTCAGACCTGATTATAATTATACACATTATGTACTCTGTTCTGTGACATCATGAAACATGACTGATGGTTCGGGTTCTTGTGAAGTGTCGCACATGTTGCCGTTTTGTCTCATTCTCTCTGCCTCTCTCTCTCTCTCTCTCTCTCTATCTATGTCTGTCGCCTGCACTGTTTTAGCTGTCTTTCCCTTTGTCTTTTCCAGACACTCATTATGCAAGGTTTGAGCAATTTTTTAATCAGCGCTTGAAGCTGCCGTGGTTTAATTGCAAAAGGCGGTTCTCGCTATCCTGCTTTCTTACTCCAGTGATCGACTTGTGGGTTGCAGTCAGTGATAGCAGCGCTGTAACTTTTAAAAGTGAAAGTGTGGAATGGGAGACATCAAGAAATATGCTCTGATTGAGTTCAGGTACTTTGTTAATTACAAGTTGATTATTTACACAGTAGGAAGGAAATTAAAGAATGCCTGACAGGATGGAAATAAAAGAGCTAAATTGCTCAATTGAGAGATAGCTGACATGATGAGGGCTTGAGCTTTTAACTATTTTAAGCCAGCCTTTAAAATCTGAAAGTTTTAGAGTCAGACAAAGCAACTAATACCACAAAAAAATCATGGAAATGAATCAAATCCATTATTAATACTTAGCTAATGTTTGTGCTGTGATGATGTCATTCACGATTATGCTTTCGTTATGACCATAGACTGTAACAAAATATGGACGTAGTGTCCGTGAAGTCGCCCATAGGATTCTGAAGAGCAGTTTTGAAGTGTAAAGTAGGGTGGAGCTGGCCGTTGTCATCTTGGCAGCGCTTCATCGTGCGTCACTCCCGGAAAACAGAAAATGGCCAAAAAGGCTTGACGTGGGTGGAGCTCAAGTGACGCGATGACTAACAGACAGCAGACAAATGGCTATCCACCTGTCACTCAAAGTGGCCACACCCTTAATTATGCAGAACTTTAAGGCTTTATATAATGTAAACGAACGAGTTTCTGAAAAAAATTCACCCCCTCCTCACCCCCCCAGTTGTCATGAAGTGCAAAATTAGATCAGTATAGACCAAAACCACAATATGTACCAGGCCGTAAACATGTTTTTTTTTTTCTGCTGTCAAGTTGAGCATTTTAACATGGGGCTCAATGAGATTCTGCTCCCTTTTGGAGCATGTCCCTAGCGGTCAGTCAATGAATTGCAGTTTAAGTCACTTCCATATTAGCTTCAAGAAAAACTGCGGGAGGTTGCCGCTTGGTTATGACAGACTAATATGACATTATGATGTTTTCAAGTCATGACGGAAAGACTGTATTTTCGAATTGAGCACACATGAACACCACCACAATGTTGTAAACAACTGTAAATGAGTTGTAAACTAAGTAAACTAAGTTGCATGTACAAAATAAAATAGTACGGTCCCACTTTATATTAGGTGGCCTTAAGTACTATGTACTTACATCAAAAAATAAGTACAATGTACTTACTGTGTTCAAATTGTATTGCAAAACACCTTTGCTGATATTGAGTGGGATACGGGTAGGGTTAGGGACAGGTGTGGTGATATGGGTAAGTTTAAGGGTAGGGTTCGGTGTAAGGGAAGTGCCAACTGTGTAGTTACAAATGTAACTACAGAAATTAATTACAGATGTAATTACATGCAGGTATTTTTTTAAATGTAAGTACAATGTAAAAACATGTATGTACACAATAAGTGCATTGTATCAAATGATTAATTAAAATGTTAGTACATAGTAGTTAAGGCCACCTAATATAAAGTGGGTCCAATAGTACTGTACAATTATGATACCCTTGATGGATATTCTTTATTCACCATTTTGTATAAATAGAGAGATAAAGTACCTTGCCATTGTCATCTTGCTATGACCAAGGTTATTTGAATGCACCAAATATTTCAATCTAAAAGTGGCTTTGGGCAAAAATGTGAACATCCGCTTGAACCATTTCATTAAACTGCTATATTGTGATCAAATAAATCTACTGTAAATTGTGAGTTTGATATTTTATTCAAACTTTAAGCAAAATCACATGAGCAAGAGCTTCCTCAGATTGCTTTGAGAATCCGTAGTTCTTGAAGGCTCAAATTAAATATTAGACCAGTGCATTATGCACATAAGTTTGCATCTGCTGGTGGTCAGGATTGCACTGAACGACCCCTAAGCACAGGAAAGAACAGAAATGAATCATGCTAATGTAAGTCATTGCCACTGAACAGGTCCCTTGGGGTTTTTCTTGGGATTCTGGGATCTATTGCAGATGGCTTTGGCTCCAACTTGCATTCAATTTATTCAGCCCTACTTTAATTGATGTTCATTAGCAATGTTACCACTTTTGCATGACTTATTTTTCAATGTGTTGAAATATTGAGAAATATGTACATTTAATTATCCTTATATAATATTATATAGGTATAAAATAAAGTGAGATTGTTGCTAGGCAAGAAGTCTTTAGTGATCCATCATAAAGGCTCGGGATGGAATTCTAGCTTAAGTTTACTGAATATGTAGTACACTGTATACAAATGCAATATTGTTGTCACATGATTTCATCACAATACAAGTAAGTACTGCTAGTTATAATCATTTTAAAGAGATACAAATTATCACAATTAATCGCACACTTATCGCAAAATTAAGCATACGCCATTTATCTCATTAAACACATTCATTTTGGCATCATTTGCTATATCCAGCACAACCAAATATAAGGAGTCCATATATATATATTATATTATAAATTTATACACACCTAAAAGCACCCATGAAAAAAAAAAAACATTACAGAAAAAAAACTTTAAAGTTTAAATTGTATAGAATGTGTACAGAGCAATAGAGCAATAACAGATTTTTTTCATTTTAGATGAGTCAAGCTGCGATACCGTTCAGGACCACACGGAGACTAGGGCTGTGCTCAGAATATTTATTGCCAGATTAATTCAAACATGCATTACATATTGAAGAACATTACAAATTATAATGCATATGGAATATGGTGCATATATTTAGCAAAATGCTCCTCTCTAGAGTAAATTTTTCTTGCTTACTAACGAGTTTATGGACACTGGATATGTTTTTTTTCTGAGGTAAATGTGACGTTTGTTTACAAGCTGTTTTACTGACGCCTTTCCGCGTTTGAAACACTGATCGAGGGATTCCGTGTGACATGATATTGATTTCGGTAAATTGTACTCTATCTTTTAACACACGTTCAGATGTTCATTCATGTTTATTTCGTGCTGTAACTGGTATTAAGGCGGAAGAGAAGATCCGTTCACGTGCGCTGCGCGCGGCCGCTTCTCTAGAGCTGAGCCAAAGCGATCTCACGCCACACAGCGCCAAAACTGTATTTATGTTTTTGAATTTCGTAACAAAATGGACGTAATTTGAAATCCGAGACTTTGTTTTATATCAATAGCAACAAAGCACAAAGAGTATTGCTATTTAATGGATGTGAGGCGCGCTGCAATGTTCCGTTCATTCATTAACTGAAAACCTCTTCTCCATTTTGAATGTCTTGCACTGCTGCTCTTGTCGCATTGATTACATTCAAAAGCACACAGTATCGATTCGGCAGCTGCTGTATCGTCAGGAGTTCATGAATTTATTATATAATATAATATAATTATATGGACTCCGTATATTTGGTTATGCTGGATATAGCAAATGATGCCAAAATGAATGTGTTTAATTAGATAAATGGCGTATGCTTAATTTTGCAATATGTGTGCGATTAATCGTGATTAATCACAACAAAAGTGTGACTATTTTAGCAAATGCAGTAGGTCATCCGGATATTCCATGAGTAGTGTACTGGTATGCCGTTCCCTGCTTTCTGCACTAAGTCTCATACCTCCTTAATTCAATCATAATTTATTCACTCAAGTGGCTCCTCCCCTTTATGCTAGCCACGCCTAGATCATCATGAGTGCTGCGTATGCTATTAACCCACTTTCATCCATGCACTTTAAAACTGACCTTTATGGCCCCGCTAATGCTAGATGAGCTCTATTGATTTCCGGATTCCCTTCCTGCCACACAGAATGCACGCTGTCCGCCTGCCTACATACATTCCATTTAATATGGATGCAGAGGAGATGCCAACGGGTATTAAATGAGCCTCATTTACTGGAGTCTGATGGCTCTGTCCAACCCCTGAGCACAAACATGTCATGTAATTGCACTAAAGAAATGACTTGTATGTTGTAGTGAAATAAATATTTGTATTTGTGACTTCTCGTTAGTGTGCCTGTTCTAAATGAGCTCTTCAAATGCCTCTGATTCAAACAGTGCTTTGCAAGATGATTGAGACCCTGAACCAAACTCATTTTACTTTAAATATACAACCCACATCAATGTTTTGCTGAATTGAGTTAAAATTAAATTAGTGATATTTATCAGTGATGTATGATGGTGGTAGCATCATGCTAAAGAGATGCTTTTCATCAGCATCTTGTTAAAGGAGAATGAAGTATGTATAGTGCAAAATAGAAGAAAATGTTAAAAAGAAAAAATGTTTCAGATTAACGTAGGGGTCACTCAAGGAACTATTATACTATGTTATGAGAACACAATTGTAATCCATGTTTTAAATTTAAAGGGGTCCATGAACTGGCTTTTTTGTTTTATTATACTGTTGTCTGAGGTCAACTTATGACGTTTGCGTTGTTTTTACATTCGAAACATCATAATGAATAAGTAATAGGCTATTTTCTACCCTGGTTTTGAGCTTCTCTCATGGAACGCTTAGTTTTTATGTGCGTGCCGCACTGAGACTTGGAAATAAACGGCCACTGCTATGATTGGATAAGCTTTGCATATTATAATGAGCGATCGGCTCCCCCGTGAGTATATGTGAGGGATTGTTTTGAAAGCGTGTGGGGAAAGGGCAACTGGATTCGTCCCACAGGGCTCGCAATATGTCTTTATCAAACAAACACAATGACTTATCTCTCATCCACCCGCAATTAATTAAATGTTATTTTTTATTGCTTGGCCCGCCCGATCGGTAGATATAACCGCGAACCGTGCATCACATACACACACAGGCACGCACGCACGCACAAGCCTTACTGCAGAGTCAGACAAATCAAAACATGATCAAAACTTCCGCGATTATTTTTTAATTTACCTTTATTTAACCAGGATAATCTCTCTGAGATTAAAAATCTCTTTCTCAGGAGTGTCCTGGTCAAGACAGACAGAACAGGTTTACAGAAAAGAATAACAATAAAAACTAAAACACTTAAAAACAATTGCACATCATTGAGTCTTGATAGTCTATATATATATATTCTAATATGCCAGTATGGATTCACTAAACCTACATCACATTTTACAGTACGCTGCAAAATAGAGCAACTGAATATTCATGCGATGTTTCATCTTGTAACAGAGGAATATATGCAAAGTTAGCCCTTCATTAATGGAGGCAAGGACCAGTATTCTCATGAAAGTTTGCTCAGAGCTCTGGAGATACAATACCGTAGATTCATCCAGATGAATGTTATTATCTCCCAAGAAGATGAAAAGAGGTGGTGTTGATTTCTTTTCCTTACATAAACATTAGTCTGATTGTGAGACTCTCTCAACGTGCTGGATTTGGGATGCATAACTAATTTTATAGTTTTTTTGATGTGGAAATTGACCAATAAAGTCTTCTTTTAACCCATTTTTTTATATATTTATATAGATTTTAATAAATTACATGAATCATGTCCTGCAATACAACATTAAAATTGGTTTTAAGAAACTTTTCAAATCTACAATGATCCAGCCTTTTTTCTTGTCCGAAGATTTACTGCGACTTTTATTGAAAACAACACGATTTCTCGGTAATGGAGTGATTCACTTCAGATGGTAGTTTTTAATTAGCAATTAAACTCATAGAAAGATTGTGTCCTTCTGAGGAATTGTGGAGTAATATGAGTTTACCCTCAGACACAATGATGAAAACCACAGTAATGACTGACAAATTCCTTGGTGGTTTACATTTGCGTATAAATAAGTAATTATGACTTCCAGGCCCACTATCCCACTAGTAACTGCATGCAATTGTAGGCACTTGTTCTGCTGCAAATGTAAAAAAAATAATTTAAAAAAAATCCCTATTTAAAGGGACTGTTCAGCCCAAAGGAAAAATTCTGTCATCATTTTCCCAGCCTCATGTCATTTCAAAGTTGTATGACTTTCTTTGCAAAACAAAAGGAGATGTAGTTGGTCACACTTTACATACAATTTAAGATTCAAAAAGAAAGCAACAACACAATGAAGGTATTATAAACATAATCCATACAATGTGTGTACTTTATTTCCAGTCTTCTGAAGTCATACAATAGCTTTGTGTAAGAAATAGTCTAATTTAAGTCATCATTCACTGAAAATCTTCTCCTCCAGTGGGCTTGCAGCCGTTGCTGCCAGATCATTGAATCAGAGAGTTGAACTTGAGAACTACAATCACTCAGACCAGTTTAATGAACTGGATCAAACGATTAATTGAGAAGATTTGACTCAAAAAGACAATTCATTCATGAAACAGACATTTCTATTTCTCTTGTGAATGTGTCTAGGAGAGCTATAGTCTGATCTGTTCCTTGCTCAAAGCAATTGCTTCAGAAGACATGAAGATAGTGTGTGTAGTATAGCAGTTTTATAATATTTTTGTGATTTACGTAAGGTAAATAAAGTAATATATAAAAATACACAAAGCCAGAATGTTCCAAAAATATGTGGAGTATGTTTTGTGTGCAAAATAATTAATGATATATTATTCAGTGAGATTTCCACTGCTTTTTTTAAACTCAGCGAAAGCATAACAATAATTTGTAAGGAATCTAATGAAGCAGTCTGAAGTGTCCTGGAGCACTGTGTACTAGTTAGCCTCTTTAATTACAGTATTTTGAGTTCATTTTGAAAGTGGGTTAAGACTACTTATCTATGGCCTATTTCACAGTGCACATACACAAAACATACATGTCTTAACCATAAAATATTAACACCATCACATGAGCAAAGCAGTGTGGCAAGTATACGAAATTAAACTGCAAATACACCATAAAAAAGGCAGGATTTGTGTTATTATTATTATTATTATTATTATTATTATTATTATTATTATTATTATTATTATTATTATTATTATTATTAGGCTATATACACTATATTGCCAAAAGTTTTGGGACACCTGCCTTTACATGCACCCATTATTAATCCGTAGGGTTTAATATGGAGTTGGCCCACCCTTTGCGTCTATAACAGCTTCAACTCTTCTGGGAAGGCTTTCCGCAAGGTTTAGGAGTGTGTTTTTGGGAATTTTTGACCATTCTTCTGGAAGCGCATTTGTGAGGTCAGGCACTGATGTTGGATGAGAAATTCATTACAAAGGTGTTCTATCCGGTTGAGGTCAGGACTCTGTGCAGGTCATTCAATTTCCTCCACACCAAACTCACTCATCCATGTCTTTATGTACCTTGCTTTGTGCACTGGTGCACAGCCATGTTGGAACAGGAAGGGGCCATCCCCAAACTGTTCCCACAAAATTGGGAGCATGAAATTGTCCAAAATGTCTTGGTATGCTAAAGCAATAAGAGTTCCTTTCACTGGAACTAAGGGGCCAACCCCAACCCCTGAAAAACAACCCCACACCATAATCCCCCCTCCACCAAATCTGTGATTTACATGGCCTACCACTTCGTGGTTGAGTTGCTGTTGTTCCCAATTGCTTCCACTTTGTTATAATATCACTAACAGTTGATCGGAATATTTAGTAGTGGGGACATTTCACGAATGGACTAATGGCAACCTATCACGATACCATGCTTGAATTCACTGAGCTCCTGAGAGCGACCCATTCTTTCACAGATGTTTGTAGAAGCGTCTGCATGCCTAGGTGCTTGATTTTATACACCTGTGGCCATGGAAGTGATTGGACCACCTGAATTCAATGAGTTGGAGGGGTGTCCCAATACTTTTGACAATATAGTGAATGCAACCCAGGCTTTAAATGTATTTGTATAACACTTTTCACAATACATAATGCTTCAAAAAAGCATGTTTATGCATTACAATTTAGTGTTTCAGAGGTGATTGTATCAAAGTAATGTCCATATGTCAAAAATGTACAGTTCTAAGATAATACAAATCATGTAGTTAGCTAATAGCATAAGCATAATATCAAAAACATAACAGTTTTCAGCTGAAACGAACACTAGTGGCAGTAAAACACCAGCAACCTTGCACAGATTTTTTATTAACAAGGGCTTCTATTCACACAGTTCCTTGCACAATATGCTTATGACCACTTTTACCGTAGTGCATGATTTGTAAACTAATACAGTTTGTATCACACCTTCTTTGTATAGCTCACTTGGTACAGCTTTGTTGCTCAGCTACGATCCTGTAAAACACAAGTCACAAATGTGTTTTTATCTCATGTTTGCTTGTACCTGACTATTGGAGTGGTTTAGAGTAGGGTTTAATGTAGGTGGTATGTTATTTTCAAACGCAACAGAGCACTGACCTTTTAGTGCCACTCACCGGACATTCATTTCCAAACTGCCACAATAAATGAACAACAAACAACATGATAAAGTATTGCCTGAATAATGTTAATTTGTATCTGATAAACGGAATGCTTTTAGCTCCACACAGTGAAAATTTTCCACTTCAAAAGGGTTGTGAAATGGGAAAGCAATGTAAATGAATTTTGCCGAAAAAGCTGAAATACAAAAAGAGAACTATTGCAGTCAAACATTCCTTAGTTGCTTAGATATTTTGCCATATGAATTAGGGACCAATTTCCTGAGTGCCGCTATCAAACAGGGAGCCGGTCAGGACTAAGCTCTAATTGGACATGTTCAACTCACCAATGAATGCACTGAGGAGTCATTTTAGGTGTCATGAACCACTTGTTGACAACACAGCAAGACAAAAGAAGCTTCAGAGGGAACCTTTTAAGAAATTTCAGAGAGCGGCTAGCTAGTTACTAGCCGTTGAAATCTGCCTGTAATTAGTTTTGTTAGCGCAGCTTTTCCAGAAGCATGTTCGTTTTCATCTCAGTTGTAGCCAGGCTCCAGTGTTTGGATCCTCTGGGAGCTCTGGGTGCTTTCTAAGCAGAGAATTATTCACATTATCTTCAATAAGGGAATTGATTACGGTCACACTTCCCCTGTTACTCATCTAGTCAGACTCACCCGTGCACCATTCCGCGCCTAATTGGAGTGTCAAAGAAGCTCGTTCATTTCCGTCACGGTACATATGCCGTAGATGCCCCTGTTTACTTCACGTACGCTTTCTGACTCACTCCACTCTGTTGCTCATGAATTAGAGGGATTGCGAGACGGAGTGTGTGTGTGCATGCACACCATGTTTGCTGAGCCTGGCAGACTCCCGCGGTGAGCTCTCGGCAAGGGTTTCTCTGCATGCGTGACTTGGCCGAGTTGGAGCAGCTTGATCGAGCAATGACTGCAGGCACTCTCTTTGCTTCAAGCTCAGGCCATTGCTTTTACTGGGATGAGATAGCAGGGCAATTTACATAATAATAAGATCATTTGTCCTTCTGTCACAGTTCCAAAGACGGAAAAAACAAACATCAATTAGTCCACTATCCAGGGGGGCAGAACTGCAGGCTAAGAATGAAGGTGGGGCTTTTGTTTGGTAAAAGAGGGAGCAAAGCACTGGCAGAACAACTTCCTCCACCCAGGTCATTAAAAACTATTCTCATATTAGCCGCATGAAGCATCAACTAACACTCTAAATGAGCACCGCCGATGGCTCGGGCATTGCCTTAGAGGGTAAATGCATATGGCCAGGGCTACTGGAGTCAAAGAGAATGCTAATATGGGGAAGAACAGATGCGTGAAGTATTAAAGCAGTAAGGGTAATGATGGGAGCCAGTGTGTCTGGTAATTATCAGCCTCCCACAGACTCCCAGGTAATGGAGCCTTCTTTACAGTCATTAGGACCTTCATGATGTATTCAGCACATGTCCCATCGCACTGCTCAGGGGCTGCCTGAGGCTATAGGCTGGCTTTGGGTTTGGTGCCAGGCCACGTTCAAGAGACCTACAAAAGTGACCTTTGGGCAGACAGAGAAGTGCTTAGATCTTGACAGTGCTACCCAATGTCACTACTTTCTGATGTCAGGGTTCTTCTTTGTTAGAGTGTCCTTTTCGATCTTTTGGTTATTCGGAAGGTAATTTTGTTAGTGTTTTAAATAGAGCTGCCAATTTAATATGTTAATTTAGTGAGAAAAACTGACCATTTTTTTAAATTATTTAATCATGACCGAAGCCATTTACAAAAGTTCCTTTCCAAGTTTCTTTTCCAGGGTTGTGCAAAATTCAAATTGAAGAACTTGTTCCCTTTTAATTCATTAGTTGATTATGAATTGAATTGACAATGAACCACAGAAAGTTGTATTATAATTCATATTGGAATGACATTATGGAATGGCAAATTGGAAGGAATATATTGAAAAGCAATTCAAATTAAAAAGGATTTTAATTTTTTTCCCCCAAGTCTTTCAAACAAAGCTTTGTCAAGCCAACATTCAAAGTGTGTTGACAAACACAAAGTTACACATGTGAATTTCTCTGAATTCAATTAATTTTGGAGAGTTCCAACATGAAAATTGTCACCGATTGTAACCAAACCTGTTTTTCTTTCTACTGTTGAATACAAAAGAAGATATTTTAAAGAATGTTGGTAATCAAACAGTTTGATGGTAGCTATTGACTTCCATAGTAGTACAACCCCAAATCAGAAAAGTTGGGACAGTATGGAAAACGCAAAAAAAAAAAAAAAAAAAGTGATTTCTAAATTTACTTTGACTTGTATTTCATTGCAGACAATATGAACACAAAATATTTCATGTTTTGTCTGGTCAACTTCATGTCATTTGTAAATATGCATCCTTTCCTGTCATTCAGACCTGCAACACATTTCAAAAAAAGTTGGGACAGTAAAGCATTTACCACTTTGTAATGTTGCCATTCCTTTTCACAACACTTAAAAGACGTTTAGGGACTGAAGACACCAAGTGATGAAGTGTTTCAGGTGTAATTTTGTCCCATTCTTCCTGCAAACAAGTCTTAAGGTGGGCAACAGTACGGGGTCTTCGTTGTCGCATTTTGCGCTTCAAAATGCGCCACACATTCTCTATTGGAGACAGGTCGGGACTGCAGGCAGGCCAGTCAAGTAGATCTGAGGGATCGGCGATCACGGTTGTTCAGCTTAGGCTTGCGGCCTTGTCCTTTACGCACTGAAATTCTTCCAGATTCCTTGAATCTTTTAATTATGTTATGCACTGTTGAATGTGAAATATCCAAATCTCTTCCTATCTTTCTTTGAGGAACATTGTTTTTAAACATTTCAATAATTTTCTCACGTATTTGTTGGCAAACTGGCGATCCTCGGCCCATCTTTGCTCCTAAAGGATTAGACCTTTCTTGGATGCTGCTTTTGTACCAAATCATAATTACAATCACCTGTTGACATCACCTGTTTCAAATCACATCATTATTTAACCATTTTACCTCATTACTAGCCCTAAATTGCTCCTGTCCCAACTTTTTTTTAAATGTGTTGCAGGTCTGAATGACAGGAAAGGATGCATATTTATAAATTACATGAAGTTAACCAGACAAAACATGAAATATTTTGTGTTCATATTGTCTGCAATGAAATACAAGTCAAAGTAAATGTAGAAATCACTTCTTGTTTTGTTTTTTTGCGTTTTCCATCCTGTCCCAACTTTTTCTGATTTGGGGTTGTAAAAAAAAAGGAAGTCAATGGCTATCATCTGGTTACCAACATTCTTAAAAATATTTTTTGTGTTCAGCAGAAGAGAGAAACTCATCAGGTTTGGAACAACATGAGGGTGAGTAAATGATGACAACATTTTCATTTTGGGTGAACTATCCGTTTAATTATACTACCTTATATTCAAATTCAAATGGCAATTCTGAATCATGTCCGTCACCTCAATTAAAATTCAGCAATATGATGGACATAAAATGATCTAGAAGGTATCTTCTAAAGCCGCTATTTGTCTATTCATTGATTTACTCATTAGCTGTCTGGGTGTAGAAGAGACAAGGAGATAGTCTTTAGCAAACAGTCTTTATTCTAAGAACACATAAAAGATAATCCAAACCAGGAGCCGATGGCAATAATCCAAACATGATGACAAAGGGAACACAGGAGACGTAACAGCTTTACAACAAGGACAATGACAGGCAGCATGAAATGTTGTCCAGGGCCCTCTGACCAGGGAGAACACACTTTTTTTTTTTACTAAAGCAACGTTTGTCAACACAGACTTTGAATGTTGGCTTGACAAAGCTTTGTTTGAAATATTTGGAGAACATTTTTTTTAAAGCCTTTTGAATTTGAATTGCATTTCAATATATTCTTCCAGTTTGTCATTCCACAATGTCATGCCAATTTGAATTCTAATACAACTTTCTGTGGTTCATTGTCAAATTAATTTATGTTTGACTCATTTATTAAAGTTCTTCAATTTGAATTTTGCACAACCCTGTAAAAAACCTTTGTTTTCTCAGAGAGTTGCCATTTCTGCATTTTCTTGCCATTTTTCAGTTTTCTCCAGTCTTACAACAACAAGGACAATGACTGACAAACAAGGACTGAAACACAGCGGTATAAATAGAATATACTGGATAACAAGAGGATAACAAGGAACGATGAAGGTGATAAGTTGTCATGGTATGGTGACTAACAAAGTTAGCAATAGAAAGTCAAGTCAAGTCACCTTTATTTGTATCGCACTTTATACAATACAGATTGTTTCAAAGCAGCTTTACAGTGATAACAGGTAAATTATGTATTTTGGCGGTTGTTCAGTTGAAGTCAGTTAAGTGTTGATTCAGTTCTGTTGTAAAGATCATCAAGTATTAAATTAGTTAATTTCATCTATAAAGCATTTCATCTATAATGTTTCATCATCTCACACGACAGCGTCAGAACAGTCAGATTAACAATATTGTTGAATATTAAGTGTCCCCAACTATGTAAGACAGTGGCAAGGAACCCAAATTCCATCAAGTGACAAAATGGAGGGAAAAAAACCTGTGGAGAAACCAGGCTCAGTCGGGGGACCAGTTCTCCTCTGGCCAACGAACGTACACAGTGTGATTATGAAAACTAAGGTAAACAGGAACTAAACCACGGGAACTGAACACAAGCACAGCAAGAATATCAAAATAAAAGTACAAGAACACTAAACTCAGGACATAATGTCTTAAATTATTGTAATTTGGGGGATTTTCTCAGTAAAAATATATGATGTGGGGTCAGTTACACAATTACCCAGATTATTCCGAAATATTTTATCAGAATCAAGCATCTAGACTAATCAAGACTAATCAATCAGCTTATCATTCAATTTGTTTAACCCTTAACCCTCTGGTGCTCTTCGTTTAGGGGTTGCATTGGTTGTCTTCCCGATCATAAGGGACCGGACACCTAAAAATTAAACTTCCTCCACCTCAGTAAAACCAATGCAATTTATTTTTCTTCAATAATATTTTTTCTTTTTAATTTTGTATTTTGAGATTATTTGATGGTATTTTGTAATATTTATGCAATAATTATTGTCTATTTTTTCCATTGAAAATTATACAACATTTTTTTTTACATTTTTTTTTATGTTTTTATTATTGCAGTATTTCAGGTTAAAATAGAGACTAGGCCTTCAAAATATATATTTTTGAAGGCAGATTAGCGCCCTCTTTTGGAATTATTTAAGAAATCATGCAACCATGGGTGTAATCACTAGAGGTCTCTATGGAGAATTCCCTGATTTTTTTTTTTTGATGGATTTGAATATATATTTAAAAAAAACCTCAAAGAATATTTATTATAAAGTTTTATATATATATATATATTTTTTTTTGTTAGAAATATAGATTTTTTCTGTGAATTTGTGTTTTTGCAGATTTCCCATTCATTTCCTATGGGGGTCATTTTTGACCAAAGAGCACAAGTGGGAGTAATTTTTTACTACCACTTAGCATGCTCGATCATGCCCTCAATTTTTTTTGTGTTAACATACCTAATGCTGGAAAAGTCACCAAGTTTCATATTTTTCCGATGAAGCTGTGATTTAAAAAAATTCCAAATGTGGTTCATAGGTGTGTGTGTGTATAAGTGTGCGTGTGCGTGTGAGCGGATGAGTCAATATCACACTCTTGATGTTTTAGAGTGTCACCCCTTTACAGCTGTGTACTTTTTTTCAGCATTGTGGCCGATTTGTAGATTGTACACACAAATATTCTGTGAATTTTTGTGTTTTTGCCGATTTCCCATTCATTTCCTATGGTCGGTCATTTATGACTGAAGACAATGAACGCTACTTTTTTTTTTACGACCAATTAGCATGCTCGAATCATGCCCCCAATTTTTTTTGTGGGTACATACCTAATGCAAGAAAAGTCGCCAAATTTCATATCATTCCGATGAAGCTGTGATTTTTAAAAATTCAAAACAGAAAATTTTCCGGCCAGAAATGACCGAAGAGCACCAGAGGGTTAAATGTACAAATGTTTCGCCAATCATTATTAAATATTTGGGTCTTTAGCGACCCGGGTTTATATCTAACACGGATGGATCTCTACCTGTCACGATAATATAAAACTCACCTGATATTAGAGTAACAATAATAGCATATTTTGTTACCCTTGGGAGCTTGAAAGGGTTCAGTTTGAGCAGATATGTTATACCATCATCACTGTCCTCGTCAGAGCTCATTTCCTAGTACATTCAGCATCTGGCTTGATTCGCAATCAAATACAGTATATGCTCAAAGCTATCATTTTCAACATCTTCAAAATCAATATTTTGAACGCTGACAGCTTCTTCACCAGATCCACCATCAAGTGACAGTGACACTAATATTTGATTGCGTTCAGTACTTGCTCTGCAGTAAATCACTGAGCCATTTCAAATTTTGCTGATGATACTTCCTATCCTTTTGTTTTCTGCCTGCAATAACTACGTGTGAAACGTCACGTCGTCATTGTGTATTAGACATTGCCACCTTGAGGAATAAAGGTGAATTGCACTTATTCAGTCATCAAAGATTCAATTATTAGTGTGCAGAAAAAAATATACTTATACTGTTAAACACCTCGGTTCGCTAGCGACCCTACACAATTTTTACAAAAAACGAACGGGAAAACAGGGATCATTTTCTTATTTTTGTTGTTATATTTTTTATAATGAATTGATTAATGGGCTGGAAACTGGTGACCCATTATTCCAGATAATCCACTTTTTTTGAGGTCCAAGGTTTGTTAACATTTAGACTCGCAAAATTGACTGCACATCACAGCATTGATCGCATGTCGGAATTATGTCACACTGTTATTGCACTCCGTTAATGTAGCTCTTTAAAGGCGCCTGCTAAATTGCACCTGGCAGCTTTCCAATTAGCCACACTTGTCGTTAATACGTCTAGAAACACTTTATGATGCATGGCCATCTGTAACTATGTTGCTAAATCCAGAATGAGAACTTTTTTCACACAAGACTCAAAGTTCCTCAGTTCAATTGCGGTCGTGGAGGTGAAATTACATTGACATTGCTTTGGTGAATCATTCCATTGGTTTAGTGATGTGCAGTGCCGCAGCTGAATCACATTAAAACAGAGAGGAGTAGAGAGAATCATTTGTTTTTAATCCCCTTCACCATCACCCTTGATCTTTCTGTCACACTCGCGGCGATTTCACCTACGCTGCGACAGAGCTGGGATCACCAGGGACCCGTCAGTCAGAAAGCCTTACAATTTTTTTTTTTTACAATGCACTTCACACCTGAACTCTGAAAGCTCTCGCAACATGACTCTGCATCTTAAGTGTGTGCTTAACATTTCTGTCACCCCCAACCACCACACATCCACTGGCCAGCAAACCTCATGATACCCATTTAAATATTATATAAAGTGGAGGGAGGAGGGGGGATCACAATCCTTGTGGTTAATTTATAATAAACTCTTTTTAGCGGCTCACTTTTATAGACCTTTGACGTCAAAGTCAACATGAAACCAGAATTGATCCTATTTACTTTCCTAAAGCACATTCCTGGTCTTACTGTGAATGATTCATTGCATGTTATTCTGAAAATATTAACCAATAGCCAAATAGCTAGTTTTAGCAATCGCATGGCTCAATTTTGATATGCCACATGATCCAATCAAATTCAAATCAATGGATAAAGTCCCTTCCTTCATTTTTTTTTCTCGTTGAATATTCCGTTGCAAAAAAATACATGACATTATGGAAATAAAATGATAATATTTGACTGGTCGCAAAAGAGCTGTCCCAATGAGGCAACTTGCTCCATGTAAAATAAAGCAGCAGGTCACCCACGGGATGATTGTTTCTGCCTTAAATTAATACATTGTTAGCTAAAGCCGTGATTTGTATATGTACATTTCTGAAATGCATTACTTGACACAGTGACCTCTGATAACATATCACTCTAAATTCTAATGTAGATGCATGCAATTTCTGTAAAGCTGCTTTGAATTGGATGAGAAGGACTCACAGGTATCGCACACCCGATACATCATGTTCATTTCAAGGCGGCAGTCCAAAACAGTGTATCTAATCACCAAACAGGCAAAAGTTAATTTCAAGAATGAACAAAGTGGCATTGAGTATGAAGTAAAAAAAAGAGTGCAAACAGAAAGAGAAAAGGTGATCTACATTATTATAGTTCTCTATGTAAAGCATATAGACAAGCCAAAGGAAGTTTTGCTGAAAATTGCACATTACACAATCTAGCCTAGGGAGCATTCATTATGTACGCCATATTTGTCCCAAATCCATTGTTAATGTAAGTTAATGGAAAGCTATGTGAGTAGCGCTCTGTGGCGTGGGAGGATTTTGAACAGCTCCGGAGTTGGGAGCCACAGACAGATGCTGATGTACGCCGCAGGTGTGCGTACACTCATAGAAAACAATGAGTTGAATTTTAAAGACATGGTGTAGAGCAGTGCTGCACTTGTAGTCCGGTTTGTGACCTCCTTTAGGCTACTGATATGACTGGATTCTTCATAGTGTGAGTGCACCTTTAAACTTCATCTAGAATACGCATTTTTTTCAACAGATGCTATGGGCTAAACAGGGCTGAACACTGGATGTTCTGAGAAAAATCCAGAATCCAGTTAGCATTTGTAAAGGTTTTTTGAAGATTTAAAGAGAAACTTATTTCTGTTCAAAATCAGGCTTATTCCGGCAGTTTCTGGGTATTTAGTTATGCTAATTACACATCTTATGCATGAAGTTTCAATTTGCATTCCTCATTTCAATCAGGCACAGCAACTGGTGTCATTTTTCATGGGTAAGGTGTTGTGTTTTCTTTAGAGCTTCCTGCAGTGAAATCAATTGAATCAAGCTTCTTGATTCCACAATGCTTCATTAACTGACATCGTCTGACACGCCAAATATGTTTATAAGTGAAGGCAAGCAAAAAAACAAAACAAAAGGAAGCACAGAGCTACCTCTCCCTTGTTATTTTTCTGCTGAAATCAATTAAAGTATTATTCAAGAATAATTAACTGAAAACTAGACAGATTGATCCATTCCACTTGGTTTATCAGTTTTATTTAGCACATTTAGAGCCTGAGCTGATGTATGTTTAAGAATATTTCCCTGATTTTTTTAGTTGAAGTAACCTGCCACAGCAAACAAAAGCCTTGATTACTTTTTCAGTAACCTAGGATATTTCCACATTATATTGTATGGGGTGATGTTCACAGCTGGTTGTAGTAGGTTGCTCTTAGTGACTTGAAAGGATAGAAATGAAATGTTCAAATAGGCTGTTTGTGAGCTCATTTAACCCGTCTGGTGTTGCTCTGTAATTTTTGACGGAAAAATTTAGTAATTTTTTTGCGTTGGAAAAACAACATGGATGTCGAATTTGAAGAGAGGCTGTGTGAAGAAGTCCGTTGCTACCCGCACCTCTAAAATCCATGGTTAAAACAATATAAAGACCAAATGTGCAATAATTTGTGGAGTGAAATTGGAAGTGTACGTGCCGATGTACTGCGCATGTGTGGAACACGATCTGCCGAGCGGACCCCAGCATACACTTTCAAAAGTATAAATACAACGAATGGAAATCGATTTTCATCCCGAACAAAATCTCACAGAAAGCTTGTCTCAAATTTGGAACATTTTAAATTGGAATTTTAAAAAATATTGTACATTCATTGCATTGAAAAAATTGGTCATTTTTGACTACCACACGAACAGCACCAAAGGGTTAATTAATCCCAAGAGCTGAGCCTTTCAAGCTCTCTTTCAGCATTATAGGAAAATAATAGATGACCTACAGAAAAGGCCACATACCATTTGACAGCAGTGGTTAGTGTCCAACCACCATTACGTTGGACTTTTTCAGGTGGAAACGACCATGTAACTAACCATTCATCATAAGTATTTAAAAGAAAGCAAATTGATAGAGCTGGAACCTCCACTCTGTTGAAGAGGATGCGAAAAAGTGCTGAATATCAGCAGAGTTCCCAGCGTGTTGCATGGCAGATTCCTGCTCTGATAAATATGCAGGGCGTCAGCACTTATGAGAGCGTTAGGCTAATGGGAGGGAAGTGTGGATAGCCTATTAAACTGTAAATATTTACCCCATTTCTGAGTAAAAATACTCTTCTTTCCCCCCAGGGTCTCAACATGTCCTCTTTTTGGCAGATTGGCAGGCTTTGGAGTTGTATTTGTTTCTGGAGCAAATATTATGCGTTGGAGGGCAAATTCAGATCTTTTTCCTAGAACAAAATGGGGGTTATAATCAGATGCTGATATATTATATTGTATGTAGAATGTTTTAAGTTATACCAGGATAACAATTTGATTTGGATATTAAAAGTAATAATTTATATTTATGAGAGAAATCATATTTCTGCAGAATTTGAACAAAAGTGTCATTCTCAAAGTTCTATATTATACCTTATGTTGTTTATTAAATATTTTGGCTATTTCACTTATGCTTTAAGCTACAATTTCACCATTCCATTACTCAGAATTCCCCAGATTTCCCCAAACTTCAAGACTTCAAAATTCAATCAGACTTAAAGTGAGGAAATAAGATATTTCAAAGTTTAAAAGCACAGTATGTAAGTTCAACCAACATGGTTAGTTCATGTTAACTAATGCATTAACTAATGTTAACTAATACAACCTTATTGTAAAGTGTTACCTAAAGTTTTATTAACGTTATTGTTGTATGACGTTTATTATGTCGATAAAAGCATCCACCAGTTACTCACCTGTATAATAGACCAATTTGAAGCAGACGTCACAGTTACATCACAGCTGTGTGCGCATAGTGGTGGCAAAAAATAATGGAAACAAGTGGAGGAAAATGGGCAAAATCCACAGAATAAGAGAAATATGTTTTGTTGTGCCTTTGTATGTCAAAATCGGAATGCAAAAAATACGGTCTTCATTTTTATAGAATTCCGTCGTTGAAGACACCCTTTGAAGCTAAACGCAGACGTTTGTTGCAAGTCATACATAGCAGTTACAGCATGAAATAATATTTAAACCTATAACATTTTAGATGGATAACTTTTAACTTTTAAGCCTAACATTTTGATCTCACAATTCTTGACTCTTTTTCTTGCATTTGTGTGTTTATATCTCCCAGTTCGGGCTTTGTAACTTGCAGTTTTGAGTTTATGATCACAATTCTGAGGCGGAAAAAAGTCTGAATTGTGGGATATAAACTCCCAATTCTGAGGGAAAAAGACAGAATAACGAGTATATCTCAAAATTCTGTTTATCCTTCTACGAATTGTGAGATATAAACTCGGATTTGCAAGAGAAAAAAAAGTCAGAATTGTGAGATATAAACTCGAAATATATATTTTTTATTCCGTGGCTTCCACAGATTGCTACAGCAGAGCTGTAATTTTCTGCCACCAGGAAGGCTCCACCCACAAAAAAACACAAAATAGGTCTATTAAACGCATATTAAAGCGTATATGGTGTCTCCACGCTTTCTACAAAAGTAAAACAAGGGTAGCACGGATAAGATGTCATTGACAGGCGACACAATGACACAAGCCATTTCAATGTTTAAAACAGCTGATTTCTCTAGATTTAAACATTGCTGGAAAATTTTTATATAATGTTTTGCTTTTAATCATGCTACAACTCGTGACCTTTACAATAAATTTAGATGTCAATCGATTTTAAAATGCAGTCATATTAATTACATGATTGCTTATTAATGACAATTAATGTAATTAACAAGCAGATTAATTCAATTTAATGAATTGCGGATGAAAAACAAAAAACGCATATGACAAGACTGGTACAAGCTTGAATTCCGGTGGTAGAAACATTCGGGGGCCATGAATAAATGCATTAATTTATCACATTATTTTTTAATTGTACTAAATTAAGATGCTAATTTAACATCCTTAATTAGAAGTGACTGAATTTGCACTTGCATTGAAGTGTGATGACAGAAGCAGGTGGTAATGGTTTGTGGAAACACTCTGCTACACTGGTCCATTAATTCCTTTTTAGAGTTTTTGAGAGATAATGGTCTTTTTTTTTTTTCTTGTGTCCTTATTCTTCTAAAATGTCTGCAGAAGAAGGCCAAAGCTTCTGTATTTGATCCAATTAATGCCTCTGATCATCCTGGAGATCAGAGTCATAGTTCTTCTGGACCTTTAGGCATGGCTTCTTAGGGATTGGAGTTAAAGTGTTTGCCTTTCATGTGTGTCTAGAGCATTTGGAGGACTGCTTGCTTGGATAAACCTCTCTAAAAACACTGAAGAGTGAGGGACAGATGTTATCAGAATATGTGGCCTCTCGTGTGTGACTTCCAAGAATTCTATGACCTGCTCCATTGAGATTTCCACTCTGCTAATAAAGAAGCTCTGGGCTGAGAGCAAGTCAGCCGTGAACTCTTGCTTTGTCTTTGCTGTAATACCATGTGAAAAGATTTAATTCATCTAGAAATGAGAGGTAAGGTGTTTAGGATGCTCCTCTGGAACATTTGTTTTTGGAGCATTGTTTTCCCACTTTTTGAAGGGGTTATGTGAATTAAGGTGTTTTCTTTCGTTCTTATATTGTTAATGCATTTATGCAAAATCTCCTGGAATATGCCATAATAGAGGCTGTCATACTGTTTAACTGGAATGATACTTTCTAAACACAAAACATCAGCTGAGAATTGATTTGGATCCCATTCCTGCACAATGAACAGGGACGTGTGCATGTCAAATCATCTGGAATTAACAAAGTACAGCTGCGTTGGAAAAGTACTACCTGGTGAGCAGGGACTTTCTGAGGGGGGGAAATTTTTACCCAGGACTTCATTTAGACCCTGGTCCCTGCGGTCGAAACATACAGAGTACCACCCCAAAGTCCCTAGTTCCTGGGTTAAGTTCCTGTGGTTGAAACGTGGCTTAAGCTGGCTTTCACATGTTACTCTGACAGAACTAAAAACTTGCTTTTTTTCATGTACAGACGACACCATTGTAAAACCTATCCTCATTTACAAGGAATTACACATGCACATATGCACGTATGCACATGACGTCACCGTTTTCACAAATTCACGTTTTTGTTGTTGACGTTTTCAGACTGCCAAAACGCTGTTGTCGTGTAAATGAATGGCCAGAACGGATAAAAAGTTTTCCGTATTTAGTTGAAAAGGGTGTAGTGTAAACAGTCCCTTAATTAAGAATGACATGCTTCAAAAATAAATGTAAAAAAAAGAATTATTAATTGTTAAATGAACTGTTCACAACAAAATCAATAACATGCATTTAGAAAATAAATTATTTTCATGCAGACTTTAGGGGTAAGGAACTGGCTTTTAAAAAAAGGTGGACTGTTGTCCGAGGTCAACTTATGTCGTTCACGTGGTTTTTACATTCAAAAACATCATAATGAATAAGTGATAGGCTATTTTCTACCCTGGTTTTGAGCCTCTCTCATGGAATGCTCGGTTTTCATGGGCGTTGTTGTGTTCTGTGTAATTGACCTATCGGTAAGCCCCTCCCCTCGAACGCAGATGAGCCAATAGCAGTTGAGTATCAGTTGCTCTGGGACCGGAACTCGGACATCTTTAGGTGTCAGCGCCATAGAGAAACATTGGAAAATCCGAAGCTCTCATCGGTTTAATGGTGTTTATGCTACAAAAATACTAAAACGTTGTGCCTGAGGTACTGTAACACTGATTCCAGGTATCCTGAGAGGATTTTCTGTTTGTCATACTCTCATTAAGTTACGATTAAAGTCCCTGCTAACAAACAAACAGAAATAACTATCTGTTCTCACGTCATGTAACACTTTAGGTCAAAAACACGAAGGTCTACATTTCAGTGCCTCTCCATATTAAACTGGTTATATGTAAATAATTTAATTTTAGATATGTTTAAGGTCTACATTATCTGTCCTACTAAGGAGGACTCCTATTTTGATGGGTATTATAGTCTACGGTTAGTGAAAGGAAGTTTATCGAAGTTGTTTTGCAGATACAAAGTTTACCAGTTATTAACTGCACCCCGATAAGGCATAAGCTCTGTGTATATGTTTGTTTACTGTTAGTTGTATGAGAGTTTTTGTGTAATTTGCTATATATGTTAATGGTAATGCAACGGAGAGAGAGAGTGTTTGTGAATGAGACGTTAATGCGCACTTCTTATGCTTTGTTTGTTCAGCTCTTACGATGATTTTTTTGAGTGAATAACGATAAACCATCAGTTAAGTTTGGCCATCATTCGGACGGGATATACGCTACAATCTGTGTCCAAAAACATCTTGGGATAAGGTTTTCACACTGACAGCTGTACATTGTAAGATATAGCAACTCCGTTTGTTTGTCCGAGTTAGCAACAGTAACTAAGGGGGGCGGGGCTTACCGATAGGTCAATTGCATTAGAGGGTGCTAGTGAGTACAAGAGGAAGAAGAAGAAAAGGGAGAGAAGAAGAAGGACAAGCGCAAAAGTCATGGTTAAAATGGCCCTGTCCCAAATGGCACACTTCATGTGCACTTTCGGTCTTGTGGACTTTAAATGGCCGCTGTGTGCGCGTGTCCGTTAAGTCTGCATAGTGTCCCATTTGTCATTTTAGGTCTCAGAAGGGTGCTAGCGAGCACCGCCTTTGAGGTCGATATGCGCCCTCGATGCGCACTTCTGCCGAGCCCACACTAGTGCGGGTTATGCAGCAGACTTCTTCCTGGCAGTCAAAGCGGCATTACGTTGTGAAAGTGCAGACTCAGAGGAAGACCGTGAGGGTTTAGGGTGCCATTTGGGACAGGGCCTATGAGTTCGTGAAGTAATGTGAAATAAAGAAGTTAAATCATTCTACTTTCCTCGTCTATATACTTATGTCCTAGAGTTAACTGCTTACTTGCATACGATTACTGATTACAACAATTGGCGATGATGTTGAGTCTTCCCACACCTGCTCCGTTCCTGCCATGTGGTACTGCTCCTGGACACCTGCTCGAAGACGCGCATTTCTTTTACATTGCTTGGGGACAGAAGGACAACGTATTTTCCAGAAGTGGAAAGAGTAACGTTGTTGAAATGAAATGCGTTGTTTTCATTCAGCTGAACAAATTCTTGAACTCAAACGGATACTTTGACAATTTTCAATCTGGTTTCCGACCGCATCACAGCACAGAGACAGCGCTCATAAAGATTATAAATGATATTCGCCTCAATACAGATACAGGCAAAACATCAATTCTGGTACAACTCGACCTCAGTGCTGCATTCGACACTGTTGACCACAACATACTTCTTGACAGGCTAGAAAATTGGGTTAGGCTTTCTGGAATGGTCCTCAAATGATTCAGGTCATACTTAGAAGGGAGAGGTTATTATGTGAGTATAGGTGACCATAAGTCTGAGTGGACATCCATGACATGCGGAGTCCCAAAAGGGTCAATTCTTGCACCACTCCTATTCAACCTGTACATGCTGCCACTGAGCCAAATAATGAAAAATAACAAAATGGCTTACCACAGCTATGCTGCGACACCCAGATCTACTTAGCCCTATCACCTAATGACTACAGCCCCATTAACTCTCTATGTAAATGCACTGATGAAGTTAACAGTTGGATGTGCCAAAACTTTCTTCAGTTAAACAAAGACAAAACTGAAATCACTACATTAGGAAACAAAGATGAAATTCTCAAGGTGAACGCATATCTTGAGGCTAAAGGTCTAAAATAAAAAAATCAGGTCAGGAATCTTGATGTGATTTTGGAGTCAGACCTGAGTTTCAGTTGTCATGTCAAAGCAATAACTAAATCAGCTTACTATCATCTGAAAAATATTGCAAGAATTAGAAGCTTTATTTCCAGGCAAGGCTTAGAGAAACTCGTTCATGCTTTTATCACCAGCAGGGTGGATTATTGTAATGGTCTTCTCACTGGCCTTCCCAAAAAGACCATTAGACAGCTGCAGCTCATACAGAACGCTGCTGCCAGGATTCTGAGCAGAACCAGAAAATATGACCATATCACACCAGTCCTCAGGTCTTTACACTCACTTCCAGTTACATTTAGGATCGATTTGAAAGTACTATTACTTGTATATAAATCACTCAATGACCTAGGACCTCAATACATTGCAGATATGCTGATTAAATACAAACCCAACAGATCACTCAGATCATCAGGATCAAGTCAATTAGAAATACCAAGGGTTCACTCAAAGCAAGGAGAGTCTGCTTTTAGCTATTATGCCAGCCGTAGCTGGAACCAGCTTCCTGAACAGATCAGATGTGCTCCAACAGTAGCCACTTTCAAATCCAGACTCAAAACACATCTGTTCAGCTGTGCATTTACTGAATGAACTATGCCACTGTACGTCCGACTGATTGTACCTTATCTTATGCATTTACTCAATGAGCTCTGTGCTTTGTCCGAACTGCTTGCACTTTAATTATGTGTTTCAATTTAACCCTGTTTTATTTTTAGTGTTTAATTATACCTTTTATTATTTTTTATTTTGTTAAGGCTGTCTGGGTGGAAGAGGTTGAGAGACGGGGGAGCGATAAATCGAAATCCCTCCGGTGCGAGGACGATCCGTTTAGATCTGCTCTGATGGATAGATCTGTATAGCCTTGGTAGTAAGAGGAAGGACCGCGTAGATCCACTCTGACGGTCGAACAAAGTAGAGATAGCCCTGGTGTTCCTGTCCAGGAAGATTTGTCTGTAAGGGTAATGTTTAAATGCACAGTTACCTGACAAATATTTTTTGAGTACTCCCTCTGGTGCGAGGAAGACCCGTTTAGATCTGCTCTGGCGGGTAAAACATCTAGAGAATGCCCTCAAGTTAGGCCAAGAAGATTTGTTTGTAAGGGTACTGTCTAAACGCACAGTTACCTGACAGATATTTTTAAAGTAAACCTGACTCTCCATTTTCTTCCACCCCAGATAGGGAATTTTAATCTTTATTTGTATTTCCTTTTAATTCCTATTATAACTGTTATACTATATATATAATTTTATTTTATTTACTTATGACTATTTTAACTTAATTTCTGTGTAAAGCACTTTGAATTGCCACTGTGTATGAAATGTGCTATACAAATAAACTTGCCTTGCCTTGCCTTGCCTTGCCTTGCCTTGCCTTGCCTTGCCTTGCCTTGCCTTGCCTTGCCTTGCCTTGCCTAACAAAATATTCTACTCAAGTAAAAGTACTATTACTTCAATTAAATTTTACTCAAGTAGAAGTAAAAGTACTTGTCTAAAAATGTACTCAAGTAAAAGTAAAAAGTAGTTCATTTAAAATTTACTCAGAGTTACTGAGTTACTTTTTTTAACAGCGGGGTGGGGGACTCTCTCGTGTAGGGTTGTAATAGAATTAGATTTTCACAATATGAAAACATCAGTTTCACAGCATCACGGTATTAATTATTTAATAAATAAACTGTATTATTAAACTATGGTTATTATTATCACCAGTTAAAATGGCATTAAATTAATGAAAACTGATGTTTTTATTTTTTTTTGGTTGAACAAATGTAATATAACAATGTAATGTATACAATGTAAAATGTAATATAATATATATGTAATATAACAAACTTGAAACCGTTTTTTTTTTACCTATTTCAGTGAAGATCTGTTTCAGAGTTTATTTGATAATGGCTTTTAATCAAATAAAATGATGAAAATGTTCATTAGGGGGTCTCAGATCAGCTCATGTTCATGTCCAAATATTTTTTTTGAGACGTTAAACACCACAAGCATCGCATACTTGAGTATGTAGGCTAGTACAGAAAACGGCGCTGCTCAGTCACACAGAGACAGAACAGGCAGATCATATAATCATATAGCAGTGTTTTGAGCTTTAATATTCACAGACCATGTCGCGATTTGATTTATTGTACAGCTCTACTGTGGATGTATTCATTCATCCATCAGTTTGCATGTTTTACGTGACGTCTGCGTTATACTGTAAATTAAATTGTCATGTCAGGATTCCGGGATTCCCTCTGCATCACAGAAAACATTCAGCCTTAAAGGTCCCATGGCATGAAATTTTCATTTTATGAGGTATTTCAACATTAATATGAGTTCCCCTAGCCTGAATATTGTCCCCAAGTGGATAGAAATGTTGATCGGTGTAAACCCGAGTTGTGGCTGTCTTTCTCTGCCTTTGAGAAAATGACAGGCTATCAGATGTGCGCCTCCACGACGCATGCGCGAGAATATGACGCAGATCCGGCGTTCGGACATATGACCCAGAAGCGATTTGTTTACGAGCAGAGGAAGACGCGCGTGTCTAAGCTGTTGGATTCTACATTGATCGTGCTTTAGGTCTCGGCGTAGTGCTCAAAATGGAGCTTAAGTGTGTATTTCATCGATTCCCGAACACCGGCGCTACGTCATATTCTCGCGCATGCGTCGTGGAGGCGCACACGGAAGACAAGAACAAGTTGGATAAAGGTGTTATTTTGATTTTTTTTTGCGCACAAAAACTATTGTCGTCGCATTGTATGATTATTGTAGAGCCACTGTGGTGAGATAGACTTTGTAACGACGTTTTAAGTGCCTTTCATGGATCTTGGAAGTGTCAATGTACTGAATGCCAATGGAGGCCTGTGTGAAGCCTTTCTCAGCCATCAGCTTTCAACTAAAATATCTTCATTTGTGTTCCGAATATGAACGGAGGTCTTACGGGTGTCCAACGACATGAGGGTGAGTAATTAATGACAGAATTTTCATTTTTGGGTGAACTAACCCTTTAAAAAAGTAGAAGTACACAGAAAAACTACTCAATTACAGTAACGCGAGTAAATGTAATTCGTTACTTTCCACCTCTGGTATTTTCTACACTTTGCAAAATACGGGTACGACTTATGACGACGCAATGTCTGGTTTGGAAGCAAATTTAATTCCGAAAGTCAATGTGGTTGTTGCACGTCACCTGTTCAGCAGACAGAAAGCTCAACGCGCGGATTAAACAATTGCACAATACACTTCAGCGTTACGAGAATTGGCAGTCGATTGTGCTTATGGTACAGTAGAGGAAGAAATGATCCGGGATCTGCTCATCGAGAAGGCGTACGCTACAACAGTGCGCGAGAAACTTCTACTGGATCAGCTTCGTTGGAGGCTGCTGTAACTGTTGCATGCCAGATTGAGCAAGCGTTGCACAACGCAAATTTACTTCGAGATATTGCTTCGGTACAGGCGGTGAGTTCAAAGACTTCTCATTACCGAACGACTACAAAAGACAGACCTAAAACTAAACAGAGTAAACTTACTGCGTCACAGCGTACGTGTTATAGATGTGGCTCTAATAAGCACTTTGCAAATGCATTGGATTGTCCAGCATCTAAAGCTAAATGCAATGCATGTGGCAAAACAGGACATTTTGCAAAAGTATGCCGTTCGACAACATCCGTTCATGCAGTTCTGCCCGAAGTACAAATATGCAATAGGAACTGTGTAAATTCTGATGACAGGATTAAGTGTTGTGTGTACATTTCTACTGACACAGGCCAGTCTATGGAGACTGAGTTTGTCGTGAATACAGGCTCTGCAGTTTCGATTTTGCCAGAGACTGCATACAAGCATTATTATTTCAGTACATCTCCACTGTCTGCGCTGAGTGTTCAATTGGTCACGTACATGAAGACACATTCCAGTACTAGGATGTCTCACAGCTAATGTGTCATTACATGGAGTGTCTGCTACCGTTCCACTCTACGTTGTGAAAAACGGATCTGCCTTATTATGCATGGATGTACTTAAAGCACTGAAATGTACAATTAACCATGACTGTACTGTTACTGTTTCTACTATCTCTGCTTCAGTTCACAGTGTTGCAAATGCTGAGCCCGTGGGGTGTGTGAAAGGCTTTATGCACAAGGTCAAAGCTCAAGGTCAAAGCTCGTGATGATGCAGTGCCAGTTCAACAAAAACTCTGGCGACTTCCCTTTTCTGTGTGTAAATGCAGTTTCAGAGGAACTACAATCCCTGCTGAGTCAAGGTATTATTGAGCTTATTGATGCCTCCCCTGGGTTTCGCCAATAGTAGTCACTACAATGAAAGGAGGAAAAATTAGACTGTGTTGATCTTCGTGAACCGAATAAAGCACTAATAGTTGACACACATCCATTACCCCATATGGATGAGCTGTTGAGTGAGTTGAGGGGTGCAGCTGTATTTTCGACTATTGATCTAACATGTGCGTACCATCAACTACCCTTCCATGCTGACAGCCGTGACTTAACTGCCTTCATTACGCATGAAGGTCTTTTTAGATTCCGTTGTGTTCCTTACGGATTAGCTTCTGCTCCTTCAGCTTTCCAGAAAATTATGGAAATTATGCTAAAAGGTGTTCCGGGGTGTGAGAAACTATTTGGATGATATAATAGTTTTCGCCGCTTCACAGATTGAACATGACAACTCTTCACACTGAAACTGAAAGATGCTGGTTTGACACTGAACATGCAGAAATTCACATTCAACCAGACTTCCCTCAAATTCTTGGGTCACGTGATCTCAAAAGAAGGAATCTTACCAGATACTGCTCACATCGAAGCTATAGTCGATGCTCCTACCCCACACAACGTCTCTTCTCTTCGTTCATTCCTTGGATTGATCTTGTGGTACAGTAAATTCTTCCCAAACTTTGCCATGGAGGTGGAACCATTGTGTTCTTTTGAGAAATGCTCCTGAAAATTTGTTCGAATGGACTGCAGAAGCAGACATACTATTGATATGGCTGATGTCTTAAAATACATACTGCCTTGCGGGTTAAATAAGTCACCTACTGACTTTATTTAAAGGGGGGATGTTGTATGGGCGCTAGTGAGTACAAGAGGGAGAAGAAGAAAAGGGAGAGAAGAAGGACAAGCGCAATAGTCATGGTTAATAGGAGTTTGTGTAGTAAGGTGAAATAAAGAAGTTAAATCATTCTACTTACCTCGTCTATATACTTATGTCCTAGAGTTAACTGCTTACTTGCAGACGATTACTGAATACAACAGGCGTGCCGGATTGGAAGTGGAAGTAAACGCCCACTGCTATGATTGGATTCTGTTAACCTTAACCCTACCTCTAAGGCTACTAATACTCAACTAATACTCTAATGAGAGTTATTTGAAATGTAAGTGCAACTTTACTTAGTCAACAGATTGTCTAAAGGGGACCATAAGTGTAACCAAAAAAGGAAGAACAGAAGAAATGAAAAGTCATAGTTCAGCCAGATAATTGAAAAAAGCTTTTAGTTCTTCATTAAAAAGTTTAATTTGTCCAAATTGTTTTATGCTCATCCTAGACAAGAGCATTAATAGGGCATATATCAGCAGGTAAGTATAGTGTGTACGCCAAGTTGATATAGGAGCAAATAAAGCGAAAGGGAGTGTAAGGAGGCTTCTTCTCACATACATATGGGGAGAGTGGGGTAAGATGAGTCAGTGGGTAAGTTGACCCACCCCCTTTATTTTGGCAACTGTACACATTTATTGTCATATGACCATATATTTTGGAATTACACATTATTTCTGCCAGACTGTGAAAAGGAAAAAATGGGAGAAGGGGAAGGCACACATTTTTGGCTTGTCAAAGTAAAATTTTAGCATAAGACGTAATGGCTGTTACATCAAAACTAATTTGCCCAGGTCTAAAAATATCCATATTGGGGATTTTAGCAATGTATAAAACCATGCAAATCGTTTAGCTACATATTAGCCCGAATTGGTAAGCTAGCTAGTTTTATCCAAAATGGCAGCTATGGGGCAAAATAAGCCAAATGTTGTGGGGTAAATTGAGCCAGCTTTTTAACTTAGCCCACCATAAGGCACTGAAGTTAAGTTAAATCTCTAAAGTATAAACTGATATAATTTCAATGTAATATTACGCAACTGATTTAGTTTATATTTTTTCTCCAAGTTTATTTGACAGGAACAGTGTACAAGTACACCAAATCCTAATGGCCTAACATAGTCGACATTGCAGAAAACAACCAGGCCAAGAACCTTTTTACTAAAATGTTTATTCGTTTCAGTGACATTTATTCATTCATTCGAATTCTGTTTTTATTGAATTTTACTCTAAAAACTCAACATATTGTTTCAGAAATGCTAAAAACTAAAGATATTGAAATTGCAACTTCACTTGGTTTATGTTGTTTAAGTTAGCTTTATTTGTAAAAGAAACATTTGATTATAAAATTAGTGTTTAAAAGAAGTACATTTTCTTTAAAATTTCGCATGGGTTTGATTCAGATTTATTTAGATGGTTAGTTTACACCCAAATGGTGCAATTTACCCACTGACTCGGATCAACTTATCCATAGCCTGGGGTAAATTGAGCCACATGAAAACTTTTTTTTATAACCAGCCATATGTTTAGAACTCTTTGTCATAGATGTATTCTGATCGTTTAAAGTGATAGGAACCATCCTGAAATTTCTTTAGTTACTGTACTTTCATTGTACTTCTACCTATAATTTTATCCTATCTTGAGGACCACAAAAGTGGCTCATCTTACCCCACTCCCCCTATACGTCATACAGGACTGATGCTAGGAGCTGAGCCTTTATTGACCCACTGGTATTTATGACAGCTTAGGGGCGTTTGTTGAAGAGATAGAGGAAGTTCAGCAGATGACAGACGGCCATTGGGGTTGGGGGAGCACGTTGAATGCTATTTATTGCTGTGTATATCAGAGGACAGGCTGTCAGCTCAGGTGAAGGGAACGTAGCAAGGGGCTGCAGCCGGATATTATTATGAGAAGCCAAAAAAACCAGGGAAAGCCAATATAATACAGCGTACATATCACACATGAAAGTGCTAGAAGGCACAAACACGCTGTGTTGTACCATGACTGGTTTTGCATGAGGGCAATTTAGCATGCCTACCGATGTTGAAAACAACAATCTTTCCTGGTGTTTTGCTTGAGGAAAATATCCCTAAGCAAAACTCGCTCCAAGCTGTTTTCTTGCATGCCTTTGGCCTTGTTGATGCTCACTATGGCGGAAACACAGTTGGATCTTTTCTGGTTGTCCGCATGCACCACAGAGATTGTCTCCTATAATCACATTTCTCCCTTGGGCACTTCTCTCCTGATACAAACAAAGTCCAAATAGATTTTTTCTCAAATATACTGTATAGATTGAGTCTTGAGCCATAAATCTTCCCGGTGTCATCCCCAACTAGCCAGCTGAAGTATTGATTGCATTGCTTTTGTCACCAAAGCCTGAGGGGTATTTTTTTTATATGGAAAAAAAAAAAGTATTTAGTCAAATTAAATTATTTATTGGTTATTATTTGACAATAATCTTGTAAAACATGCAGCATATATTAATTAATGTATCCCACAGTCCAATGTGCTTGCAAAGAATGGACCATAAGTAGTATTAGCACTGTTGTTCTCTTTCATTATTTGATAGAACTTTAGAACAAAAATAAATGAAAAATATTATATTTGACATACATTCATCTTGATGAATTATACATTAAGGTCAAGGAGACATTTTACAATTCATTTAGTTTTCAGTCACATTACTGGCTCGGAGACCTGAAGGGCAAAACATCCACTGCAGCACAGGCCTGTCAATTTTCCATCTGTTTCAAGCCACGAATATTTAGATCAAATCTCAAAAGAAGAAAAACTAAAATATGTGAACAAAATGCACGATTTGGGCACTTGTGATCCATATACAGCACCTGCTGCAGTATTTCAATCACTATAAACAGCTGGACATTCCAAAACTCTATAACTCCTTAAGATATTAAAAGATCTAATTCATTACAGGCTACACTTTATTGATGAGACATACTGTATACAGGTGAGCAGGTGAACCCAGAATATGAACTCAATGTGCTAAATGCTTAAGCGGTTTCTTTATAATGGTGTGTGTTGCGTTTATATTTTGTATATTTTGCGTTTATATATTAAATTAGTACTTCCAAAGCCGGTAAAAATGACAATGGAGGAAAATGTTTTGTCCTTCAGGTGGGCGTTCCTACAAGGGTACCTGGTACGCCACATGAAAACTATAAGGTTAAGATAGTTAATATCAGTTATATTGTGCTGTAGGTATCATGAACATTTTTTAGTTAAAGGAACACTATATTATTTTTTAAAGTATCATTTTCCAACTCTGGCAGTCAGGGCCGTTTCTAGTCATTCTGATGCCCTAGGCAAAATCCTAATTGGTGCCCCCGTTCAAATTTTAAAAAGCAACCTTGGTATTACAGGTATTAATTAACAAATGCATACATACATTCCAAATTATAATTGTATATATTAGTTAATAAGGATTAAAATTAATACCAGTAATACCATTGTGTAGCCAGATGCCTGTATAGCCCTATGGCTTATATAATATATTTGTGCAATCCCTAGTTGCTAAGAAATTTTTCTCAGACATAACTACATAATTATTACTTGTTATCAATAATTACTGATTCAGTGCGGTTTTTGTTACTCTTTGATGCTTGATCTTCCCCTTTAAATAACGCGATTCTCTGTGTACACAACACTGCTTGCATTAAGCACTATTAGAACTGAATGAATCGATTCAGCATTTAACACCATCCGTAAAGATGCGTCAAATTCAAAAAAAGTGATTTAATAAAGGATGTATTAATGTTGTGAATTAGCACATTTTATTATACCATTTTTAAATTAGCCTTTAAAGTTTTATATCTGATAATTACAAAATGCACTGATTCTTTTAACAATGAACTGGCGCAAAAATCGTTTGGAGGTGCAAGTAAGAGAAGAAAGCTTTATAGAGTCAAAATATAACTGCACACTCACTTCATCATGAAATGCTGAAGTGTGTGCAGTTATATTTTGCCTCTAGCGTACACACCGAGCAATGCTATCTGCCCATTTCAAAGCGTGATTTCTCGACGGCCACAATTAGCTACAATTTTTAAGAAGTTTCAAGTGTCGTTTATTATCAGTGGATCATTTTAGCAGTTTTGAAGTTCAACTGCTTAGGATAAGTACAGATGATGCCCTTCTCTGTGTATTGATTTATTGACCACCATTATAATAAGATGTTTCTGCAGGCATTTTCTGAGTTTTTATCTTGTCTGGTACATTCTCATGACAGACTATTAATTCTTGGTGATTTTTATATATATGTGTGTTGTCCCTCTCATCCTTTGGCTAACAAGTTTCTGCAAATTATTGACTCTTTTAATCTCACTTTGTCTGTCACAGAGTCTACGCATAAACAAGGTCATACTCTTGATTTGGTAATTTCATTCGGTCTCTCTGTCAGCAATATAGAGATTGAAGCATTCTGTCTATCAGATAACAAGCCAGTATTTTTTGTATTAACAGCATGCTTAATACTTTTATGGTAAATATCAAGTCTTGTGGTCATCGAATACGGTCTGTTAATTATGCCACATCTAAACTGTTTGAAGATGCTTTTGTTAGGGATGCTAGCCCTATTGTGTCAACTTTCTTATTATGTGGCAATGTTTTGGACTCTGTGGCACCATTTAAAATGAAGAAAAAATAAAAAGTTATAGACGTAACCTTGGCTTAATAGGGAAACTCATGTTGCAGGAATGGAGGAAAGCCAAAAGAAAGTGTAAAAAAGATAGGCTCCAAATATCCTATGAAATAATGAGGGATTGCATGGTGAGCTACCAGCACCTCTGTTAAGGCTGCAAGAGATAAATATTTTTCTGACTTGATATTAAAGCATGCACACAGTCCAAAGGTTTTGTTCAGTACAATACATAATGTACTTAATCCCACTATGCTTTAATTTCCTGATGCTACACCTACAATCTGTGGTAACTTTTTGAAGTTTTTTGTTGGTAAAATTTAATACTATTCGATCATCAATCCCCAAATTTGATATGAATCCATCTGTTATGGACCTATGTTCAACCTGCTTAACTGAGTTTGAGCTTATTTATTCTTCCTTTCTTGTGGATGTCTTCCATAAAATGAAGCTTTCCTCTTGCTCCTTGGATGTGGTGCCTCCTCGTCTCCTTATGGAAGTCTTGAGTGTCATTTATCCTTTTTTAAACAATAATAAATAGCATCTCAAGGCTCTGTTCCATCAATTCTGAAACATGCAGTAGTGAATCCATTTGGTAAAAAGATCAGTTCAGATCCTTACATTTTGGATAACTTTGTCCAATTTCAAAATTACCATTCTTATCGAAAGTAATGGAAAAGGTTGTTTTTCATCAATTTACTTTATTTTTAAGTGAGAATAACTTATTAGACAAGTTTCAGTCTGGTTTTAGACAAAATCACAGTACAGAGTCAGCTTTGCTGAAAGTGTTGAATGATCTTTTGATAGTTTTGGATTCAGGTAACTGCAATTCTGGTCCTTTTGGACCTCAGCGCAGCTTTCGACACCACTGACCATGCTATCTTCCTTGAACAGTTGAGTGGGTGTATAGGAGTTCAAGGCACTGCATTGAATTGGTTCAACTCCTATCTCTCTGATAGAACATTTTCTGTGGAGGTCACACATTTTTCTTCCTCTTCTGTACCATTTACTTGTGGTGTACCACAGGGATCTATTTTGGTCCCGCTTTTGTTCTCGCTGTATACTTGCTCCCTTTAGGCTCTTCTTTCGAAAGCATAATATTCCCTTTGAAGGTAAGGTATATGTCACTGCGTATGGGCGGGATAGGAAGTGACGAACAAATGTTTGGATTTTGGGATGGTGGTTATTCACAGTTTTTTGACCACACTTTGTTTCGTTTGCTGGAATTTTCGTTTGTTGGAATTATGAACTTCATTTAGAAATACTTTTGAAATAACACTTTTTGTGTTTAATAAACTAATGTAATTTTGAAATGAAGACGGCGGTGGACTGGAGTGCGTGCAAATAGTTTAATCACTGTTCCCTGAATCCATGGCCTACTACAAAAGGCTGACACATTAAAGTAAAAAAACTTGAAGGAATATGTAGTTTTGTACCACGGACTGGAGGATAACGTAGATTTTCGTGAGTACATGGTGAAGAGTTTAATTCGCTAAGCTGCCGCACTTATGTTGTGGAAACAGATCGCTGATTTATAACGCTGATGCAGCGTAATATTGTACAGCAGTGGAGTTATTGCACAAGCATGATTTTATGAGCCATGAAGTGAAGTTTACGCTTGATGGACAATGTATGATGTTGCTGAAAAAGTGATTATGGAAGAAAGGAAATTGTTTAAGTTGCTCGCGTCAACCAGAGGAAAGCTTGCAGCTTTGACGAGAAAGCTAAACGAAATAAATGCTTTGATTGAAGCTGGCAAACATAAAGATGCTGTGGCTAAACATGTTGAAACTTTTAACACCGTGTTGGCGGATTTTATGGAATTGCAAGTGTCTGTTCAGAGATTGTTGGATGATGATGAAAAGGAGGCTGACCACGTAGACTGGTATGAGCCGAAATTAATTCTATTCAGGGAATTTCTGAATGGCGAATGAAACATGGATGGGTGAAAATGGGTCCAAATTATGATGTCTTGGAAGGTGCTGTTGGGCCTAACGAATAAAGCCTCTAAAAGAACTTCCCGAAAATCATCTAGTGGTTCATCTAAACGCAAAATGAGTGCCTCTGCTGATTTTCTGCAAGCTGAAGATGAACGTGCTGCACTTAAGGCTAAAGCCCAAACTTTGGAGCAAATGCATGCTTTTGATATGGAGGAGGCTAAATTAAAAGCAAAAAAGGAAAAGCTTGCATTGGAACCTGAAACGGCTGTAGCAGATGCAAAGATAATTTTTTCCCTAAAATCTGAATCACTCCTCGAAAAAAATGAGCTCAAAAAGCACAAAAGGAAGTGCAAAGTCTGACACCAGCAGTACTTATCCATCTACTGAATAAATTGTATCTGCAAGAACACCAAAAGTTCAAACAAATCAAGATAAACAAGAGAAAAAAAGTAAATCAACCCCGACAGTTAAAATACATCAAAGCGTTGAGACAAAAAAATCAGAAACATAAAAGGGACTCATCTACTTTGGACAATTCAACTCTTGCAGATATTTTGACAAAACAAAATTAAATAACTGCTTTGTTGGTAAAGCAACAGCAATCATCCCTTCTTCCAACGAGGGAAATTCCTATGTTCAGTGGAGCAATTCAGATCCTTCATTAAAGCGTTTGAACAGGGTATTGAAAGCAAGACAAACAGTATGCAAGACAGACTCTATTATCTAGAGCAATTTACTGTTGGACAACCCAAAAGTTTGGTGCGCAGTTACATGCACATGGATCCTGTAAGAGGATGCAAAGGAGAAACTTGAGTGGAATTTTGGTAACAGTATAAAGATAGCATCTGCTTTCATGGAAAAGGCTTTGAATTGGACTGCTTTGAGAGCAGAGGATGGACCAGCTCTAAGATCATATGCTCTCTTTCTTCGTAACTGTTTTAACAATATGCAAGAAGTAAATTTTGTGAAGGAGCTAGAAAATTCAGCCAATTTGAGAACGATTGTTTCCAAGCTGCCTTTCAAGCTTCGCGACAAGTGGAGAACAATTGCTTGCAGCATACCAGATAGTCACAACTCACAACAGAAAAATCCAGTTTAAAAAAAAAAATTCTTCTTGAATTCATTGAAAGACAGACACAATCTGCATTGGATCCTGTATTCTGCAAGCAGAAGTAGTAGTTTTGCTACCACAGTTACTACAGTGACAGATAAGATGAATGACAAGCTGAAATTAAGCCATTCGGCCTCAAATGCAGTGGAAAAGCCATGCATGTTTTGTGGTAAAGACCACACAATGGAAGTTTGTAATGTATTCAAAGTAGTGCTGGGAATCGATAAAAAAAAAAAAAAAACTAAATTTATCACATTTTTTTCTGTAATTAATCACGATTAATCGCAAATTTTTAATATTTTAAGTTTTTAATATTTTGATGTTGTAATAATTTCAGTTACTCTCCAAATTAATGTAGAAACAATTTAAAGACAGTATATTTTAAATATGTGTTGTAATGGCATCTTTTTATGAATGAAGGCCAGTATCACTGATACTAATGTCTCTATGAAACATTAATGACGTTACATTACAGTATAACTGAAAGCTCCCAATTTCAACATTTATTAGGCTTTAAAAAAAACACTTTTAATTTAAGTGAACTTAAAACAATCTTTACATAAACCCATTATAATAAATGTTATTTTTAACTGTGGCCTTCCCTGTTAGACATATACAAAAATGTGTATTAGTTATCAAACACTTTTCTTAACTGCATAAATAATAAAGGAAATGATGTTAAGATGTTATTTAACTAATTTAAGACTCCTAATATGAGAATACTCAAAATCCTCTGTGTTGTTGTTATTGTTTGTTCAAGAGCAAAAGAGAACTCGATGTGAGCAGGAGACTGACGCGAGTCTGTCTGTGCGTCGTGTGTGTGTGTGTGTCAGAGTGTCCCTCGATTAGCTGACATGAGACGCAGCCACACAGACAGGACATTGACATACATCGCGTTCTCTTGTGTTGCGCTTGGAAGCATTTACATGAATAGGAGCGTGATCATGTAACGCTAGGCAAAAATGGATATAAAAACGGAAGCTGCGTTATTTGCGTTAAATATTTTTAATGTGTTAAGCTGAACGCGTTAATTTGCCCAGCCCTAATTCAAAGGTAAACCTAACAAAGAAAAAATTGAATTTATGAAGGCAAAGGGATTGTGTTTTGGATGTTTAGGACATGGGCATATGAGCAAAACTGCAAGAATTGTCAGATTTGTCATCAACGTCACCCAACCATTCTACACATCGAGAGTAGGGAAATTCAAAGAAAAGACCAAACCCCTAAAGTCTTTTCAAAAGATCAAATTACAAGTGCGTTGGTTTCCTTGAAAGATGGGAAGTATATTGGGGCTGGTTCAAAAGATTGTACTCTATCTATAGTTCCTGTCAATGTTGTAGCGTTTTAGGGTTACATTAACCAATAGTGTCTCTGCAACAAAGTGATGTCATGCCGCACGCGTAGCTGTTTCTGTGTGGAGTCAAAAGGGTCTAACTCTGTGCCACCGCATAACTATAGATGTGTTAAAAAATAATGAGAATATATATACATTTATATTTGAATCCTGATCGGGAGGTACCGTCCGATTCCGATCGAGTCTGAAACCACGTGATCGGGCCCGATTTCCGATCACGTTATCGGATCTGGACATCCCTAGTATTAATATAGGGATGTCCCGATTTCCGATCACGTTATCGGATCTGGACATCCCTAGTATTAATATAGGGATGTATGATTAATCATAACAGGATATAATCGAATCATAAATCTCAAAAATCACCCAAAAAGGGGAATACCTAACCTAGGTATTTATGCAAAATATATATACTGTATGTACACTCACCTAAAGGATTATTAGGAACACCTTTTCAATTTCTCAATAATGCAATTATCTAATCAACCAATCACATGGCAGTTGCTTCAATGCATTTAGGGGTGTGGTCCTGGTCAAGACAATCTCCTGAACTCCAAACTGAATGTCAGAATGGGAAAGAAAGGTGATTTAAGCAATTTTGAGCGTGGCATGGTTGTTGGTGCCAGACGGGCCGGTCTGAGTATTTCACAATCTGCTCAGTTACTGGGATTTTCACGCACAACCATTTCTAGGGTTTACAAAGAATGGTGTGAAAAGGGAAAAACATCCTGTATGCGGCAGTCCTGTGGGCAAAAATGCCTTGTTGATGCTAGAGGTCAGAGGAGAATGGGCCGACTGATTCAAGCTGATAGAAGAGCAACTTTGACTGAAATAACCACTCGTTACAACCGAGGTATGCAGCAAAGCATTTGTGAAGCCACAACACGCACAACCTTGAGGCGGATGGGCTACAACAGCAGAAGACCCCACCGGGTACCACTCACCTCCACTACAAATAGGAAAAAGAGGCTGCAATTTGCACGAGCTCACCAAAATTGGACAGTAGAAGACTGGAAAAATGTTGCCTGGTCTGATGAGTCTCGATTTCTGTTGAGACATTCAGATAGTAGAGTCAGAATTTGGCGTAAACAGAATGAGAACATGGATCCATCATGCCTTGTTACCACTGTGCAGGCTGGTGGTGGTGGTGTAATGGTGTGGGGGATGTTTTCTTGGCACACTTTAGGCCCCTTAGTGCCAATTGGGCATCGTTTAAATGCCACGGCCTACCTGAGCATTGTTTCTGACCATGTCCATCCCTTTATGACCACCATGTACCCATCCTCTGATGGCTACTTCCAGCAGGATAATGCACCATGTCACAAAGCTTGAATAATTTCAAATTGGTTTCTTGAACATGACAATGAGTTCACTGTACTAAAATGGCCCAGATCTCAACCCAATAGAGCATCTTTGGGATGTGGTGGAACAGGAGCTTCGTGCCCTGGATGTGCATCCCACAAATCTCCATCAACTGCAAGATGCTATCCTATCAATATGGGCCAACATTTCTAAAGAATGCTTTCAGCACCTTGTTGAATCAATGCCACGTAGAATTAAGGCAGTTCTGAAGGCGAAAGGGGGTCAAACACAGTATTAGTATGGTGTTCCTAATAATCCTTTTGGTGAGTATATATAAATATAAATATATATATATATATATATAAATATATATATAGAAATATATATATATAAATATATATATATAAATATATATATATATATATATATATATATATATATATATATATATATATATATATATAGTTAACAACAATTTATTGCAATTAACTACGGATATATATATCTATATTAGATAATTACAGAATAACCTCTAAGGAGTTGATTCAAAATTCCTCTGATCTGGTCAGTTTAACGAACGAGCAGTACAATCCTTATCAACTCTCGCAAGGTCTTCTACCCAATTTTCGAGAAGTTTATCCCTTTGGCCACAAAGGATAAACTTTCCGAACTATGATATTAATTACAGCATTCAAAGATACTTATAAGAGCTCGTAGCTTAGATCTGACATTAAAGGGACTCGTGTTTTGTGAGCGACAACAATGACAATCAAAACGTGGATACAATGGCTTTAATAATTGATACTACGATTACATACGACTAAATAAAGAATACATGTATATACAGAATAACAAAAAGTAAAGAAAGAGGATGAGAAGAAAGGAAAGGAAGAAGGGTATGGTCCGATCCGACACTTTCCCAAACATAACCACTAGAGCCAGCAAGAACCGTTATATCACCTTAAACAGGGGTACAATGTCTTAACGCATCTAAATTTCGATAGAATTGATACTTGGTTCGGTTCGAAGGCACACAAGCAGAAATATTCTTTACAGAGCAATTTCAGCATTCAAAATGACTTTAACATCCCACAAACATACATATATACTCTGTGGTCAACATTCATATAGAAAGGGATTATCATATATATTTCTGGTATGGTTTAATTATAAGTTACATAAAGAGAAATGTGTGTGTGTGTGTGTGTGTGTGTGTGTGTGTGTGTGTGTGTGTGTGTGTGTGTGTGTGTGTGTGTGTGTGTGTGTGTGTGTGTGTGTGTGTGTGTGTGTGTGTGTGTGTGTGTGTGTGTGTGTGTGTGTGTGTGTGTGTGTGTGTGTGTGTGTGTGTGTGTGTGTGTGTGTGTATATTGCAATGGGTCTTCCAGTCTCTTCATTGGGAGGGGTAGGATTATAGACATGTGATCTAATAGCGGTTCCTTTGAAGTTACTCTGGCAATGCTCTGCAATGTCTCAGTCGAGCCCCAAAACCGTCAAAGGTGCTATCTACCTCAGACTCATTGGCACCAAGGACTTAAGTTATGCGGCTGAAAGCCCCCTGGCGTTTATAGTGGACTCGACTACTCTTTGATCGTATAAGATAGAGACTCCAGACGCTACAATGTGAAATTGAGTAAGGGAACCAAAGTTGTGCAGACGTATGCGTTCCTTGATTCAGGAAGTTTTGCAACGTTTTGCACAGAAGAATTGATGGCCCAATTAAATGCTGCAGGAAGAAAAATGAAAATACTTCTGAAAACTATGGGTCAGGAGAAGCTTGCGACCAGTTACAGAGTTACTGGATTAGAAGTGGCTGCTCTAAAGGAAAAAAAAAATCATAAAATTACCTGATGTGTATACACAGAAATCAATCCCAGTCACCAAAGACAACATTCCTAAAGAAAAGGACATTAGAGAGTGGTCTTACCTGAGGGATGTTGATTTGACGCCAATAAATGCAAGCATTGGGCTGCTTATAGGTGTCAATGTAACAAAGGCACTGGAATCATGGAGAATAGTCAACAGTGAAGATAATGGACTGTATGCTGTGAAAACTCTCCTTGGTTGGGTCATTAACGGTCCGCTTGATCATGGTATGAATGATGATGAAGATAATGCCCCTGAAATGCGAGTGAATAGAGTGTCCATTGAAAATTTGGAGGAGCTGTTGATCAAACAGTACAATCCAGATTTCATTGAACGATGAAAATACAGAAATGTCAGTAGAAGATTGCCAATTCATGGACATGATCTCAAAGACTGCAGAACTTAAAGAATCAACTAACAGAAGTGTGTGGCAAGGGTTGTTTTCGACTTAACAAATGGATTTGCAATGACCCTTCTGTTCTCAGTGTAATTCCTCAGGAAAACAGGGCCAAGACAGTGAAGACGCTGGACCTCAGTAAAGACCAGCTTCCAATGGAGCGAGCTCTGGGTGTTCAGTGGGATGTAGAACAGGATGCGTTCACTTTCAGTATGGCAATCAAAAAACACTCAACGATGAGACGTGGCATTTTATCTATTGTGAGTTCAATTTATGATCCTTTGGGGTTTCTGTCACCCATCATTCTTTCTGCCAAGCAAATTCTGCAGAATCTGTTTAGGATCAAACTTATATGGGATGAAAAGATCCCTTTGAATCCCTTTAAACACCTTTAGCATGAGCAGATGCTTTACATGCAAAGATTTCGGGAGCATAGCATCTGCACAGTTGCAGTTTTTTGGATGTCATACCTTAGACTCCTAAATGACAAAGGAGAAGTCAATGTGGCATTTGCCCTAGGAAAAGCCAAAGTAGCGCCGCATAAACAAATGACCATACCAAGACTTGAATTAGCAGCAGCTATCCTACCTGTACGTTTGGATAGGATGTTGAAAGCAGAGTTGCAGTTCCATCAGGATGAATCTTTCTTTTGGTCAGACAGTACTACTGTACTGAAATGCATAGCCAGCAAAACGAAAAGATTCAAAACTTACAGGATCTCCATTATTCACACCCATTCAAGGTCCTCACAGTGGAGGTACATCTGTTCAAAACTAAATCCGGCAGATGCAGCTTCAAGGGGCATGAAAACTGAAGAATTCAAATTTGGGTCAATGGACCTGATTTCCTCTTAGAGTCACCGTCTCAATGGCCTGAAGCAAAGGAAGAGGTGAGCTTAATTTTAGATAATGATTCAGAAGTGAAAGAAAAGATCTGTGCTTGTGTTACTGTGACTGATGAAAAGGAACCTCCTACAAGCCAACTCTTTAACTACTTCTCAGACTGGACTCATCTGAAAAGAGCGGTAGCATGGATTCGTAGGTTTATGGAAGTTCTGAAAAGGAAGGTGAAAGAAAAGAGAACGCAGAACCTCAGTGAACAGAAAAGTTGTAAGCAGAAAACAAAACTACAGTTATCTGAGAATCTGAGTTTGACGCTTTGTGTTAAGATTTGAATGCGGCTGAAAAGGCCATTGTATCTTTTGTGCAAAGAGAACATTTCAAGGAGGAAATTTCTGCTTTAAAAGGAGGTATTCAAAAACAATACAGTCATTTGTACAAACTTGACCCAGAGATTCTTGATGGAGTGTTGAGAGTGGGTGGAAGGCTAAGCAAGTCAGCTTTGCCAGAAGACGTGAAACATCCTGTCATTTTACCAAAATCGTGTCATGTTTCCAAACTCATCCTTCAACATGTGCATGAAAAAAATAGGGCATAGAGGAAGAAACCACATGCTTTCAACTCTTCGTCGACACTACTGGATTCCTCATGCTAACGCCGCTTCTAGGAAAATAATCAAGGAATGTGTGATTTGTCAGCGAAAGGGGCAAAAGCCAGGTGAACAAAAAATTTCAGATCTACCTGCTGACAGAGTTTCTGTGGACCATCCTCCATTTACATATGTTGGAATGGATTATTTCAGCCCAATTGAGACTAAGCGAGGAATGAGCACTGTTAAAAGATATGGTGTTATATTTACATGTTTGACATGTCGAGCAGTTCACATTGAAATGGCCTATAGTCTCGATACAGACTCCTGTATCAATGCGATCAGAAGATTCTTATGTACACAAGGACAAGTGAAGGAAATTCGCTCTAACAATGGCACCAATCTTGTCGGTGCTAATCGGGAATTAAACAACACTGGTCAACAATGGCATAACATGGATCTTCAACCTGCCTCATGGTGCCCATCATGGCAGTGTTTGGGAGCGCTTGATCCAACAAGTCAAGAAAGTGCTTTACTCAGTAGACGATGAAGCTTTGCATACTGTTTTATGTGAAATAGAAGCTGTACTGAATGACCGTTTTGGCCAGTTTTACCATCTGGTCTGTTTAAGAAAGAGGACTTGTATGTCCGAAGACGCTGGAGACAAGTTAAGTACTTGGCGGACTGGTTTTGGAAAAGGTGGGTGAAAGAATACCTCCCTATAATGCAGCAGCCCAGAAATGGAATAAACCTCACCGGTTGGCTGATTCTAAAGGATTTGTTCGTTGTGTGCACCTGAAGACTCAAACAAGTGAACTAGAAAGACCCATCAATAAGCTATGCCTGCTAATGGAAGCAACCTGCTGAACTTTAGAGTCTAAAGCCCCGTTTCCACCGAAATTACCCGGAACAATTTGCACCAGGAACTTTTTTTCCCCCAGACCTGCTACTGTCCTCCCTGTCACCAACAGACAGTAATCACTTTTGTGCGACACTGTCTGCAACAGTAACAAGTATGGAGGAGATGCAAGCAGCGCTGCTTTTGCTATTTATGTATTGGTTTACTAAAGAGGTAATTAACAAAACGGCGGAAAAGAGACGAGCACTGATACTAAAGCGTATTCTGAAAGCTCGTAAAGCTAGATTTAAAATAAGACAACATATGTTATCAGCTATTAAGGACATTGACCGTGAGATGGCTGAGACAACGCGCGCCATCTGACAGAAAGAGCAAGACTGATATTTACTGAACGCAGAACGAACCTCGCTAAAGAGTTTTAAAAATGCCGGTTGAAATAAAATGCTGCGTGGAGTCAACCAATCAGCATGTTCAGCGGCCAAGTCCCACCCCTGAAAGTTCCCTCGCGAGCAGGGTCGTTTGGAGGGGGAAATATTTACCCGGAACTTCCTTTAGACCCTGGTTCCTGCGGTCGAAGCACACTGACTACAAAGTTCCTAGTTCCTGGGGAAAGTTCCCGCAGTGGAAACATAGCTAAATGTTTAAACTTTTGACTCACATATACTGACAAACCTACATACACACCAAACACTTGCATAACGTCTAGGTTTTTTTTGCTTTTTTTTGAAAGATTATGAACAATTTTGGACATTAAAGGTTTAAATACCTTTTTTCAGTTTGAATTTAAATCTATCAATCATATGGACTTAAAATGAACAATGAAATGTTTCATGTTTGGTACGGCTACTAAAGTATTTGTTGTAATTACTTGTAAACAAGAATTAGGGGCTGGAATGTTGTAGCCAATTGTCTATAAGTTTATTTATTATAAGTTATGTTATTTGTTTATTATTATTATTTACTATGTGCATATTCACACTTGTATTTAGGAAATTAGTGAAATTGAAGACTGCGGTGGACTGGAGTGCGTGCAAATAGTTTAATCACCGTTCCCTGAATCCACGGCCTACTACGAAAGCCCGACACACAATAAATCGCGCTCCCAACAGTGATTAAATCTAACGGTCGCACATATCACATCAAACCGTGCAAATTATTATTATTGTTATACCTTGTTCTCAAATTGTTAAAGGGTTAGTTCACCCAAAAATGAAAATTCTGTCATTAATTACTTACCCTCATGTCGTTCGACACCCGTAAGACCTCCGTTCATCTTTGGAACAGAAATGAAGATATTTTAGTCGAAATCTGATGGCTCTGAAAGGCCTCCATTGGCACAATGGCACGGTTCACTCTCAAGACCCTTAAAAGGTACTAAAGACGTCGTTACAAAGTCCATCTCACTACAGTGGTTCTAAAATAACTTTGTGAATCGGCGATAATAGTTTTTGTGCGCAAAAAAACCCCTAAATAACGACTTACATAGTGATGACGATTTCAAAACAAGGCAATATGAAGCTTCGAAGCGTTATGAATCAGCGAGTCGATTCAGCGGTTTGAATCGCCAAATTTCAGCAGTTTGGCGGTTTGACACGCGATCCGAATTTCGATATTTAGGGGTTTTTTTGCGCACAAAAACTATTATCGCTGATTCATAAAGTTATTTTAGAACCACTGTAGTGAGATGGACTTTGTAACAACGTCTTTAGTACCTTTTAGGCATGTGCCGGTATCAAATTTTCATGTTGCGATTAATTGCTGAAGCTTTTATCACGGTATACGGTATTATCACGATATTGAAATAAGTTGCAAAAAAAGTGTTGTCATACTATAACAGGTTAAATCACTTTCTTATAACAAAAGAACCAAACATTTAAATACAATAAAGCAATACACAAAAATGTATAAAGTAAACAATTATTTTAAACAGATTAAAGCGCAAAAGAATTATAAAGAACAATAGGTATGCTGAAATGTACCTTTAACTAAGATTAATACATGCTTTAGAAGTATTTTTCATTGTCAGTTTGTTAATGAAGGAACTAATGTTAAATACTGGAGCCTTGTAAAGTGTGTGATTGAACAACAGTCAGAACATATTCAAACAATATCTAGGGCATGTAATTTAGTCCAGATTAAAATATAAAATGCAAGTTTGAAAATGAATAGCCTTAAGTCTTTTAAGTATTATGTATTAGGTTATGTGATTACTGGGGAAACGGCTGCATTTCTGCTGTTCCGTCAGCGCCCTCTGCTGTCGAAGAATGAATGTGCACTTCAGCGTGTCTTCTCATTCCGCCATGTGCTCGGCTCATGCACGGTCTATTTACATCAGTGCGCGTTCCTCTTTGACGTGTTTTTCATTTTAAACGGTTGATGGGTAAAATATTTTTAAAATTCATTCTAAAAATCTGAATAATTCGTAATAAATAATAATTCACTGTATTTTGAAGTGCCCACGATAACAATATTGTGCATGTTCATTATTGCGGTATATCGTATTACCGTTTACCGGCACATGTCTAGTACCTTTTAAGGGTCTTGAGAGTGAACCGTGCCATTGTGCCAATGGAGGCCTTTCAGAGCCATCAGATTTCAACTAAAATATCTTCATTTCTGTTCCGAAGATGAACGGAGGTCTTACGGGTGTCCAACAACATGAGGGTAAGTAATTAATGACAGAATTTTCATTTTTGGGTGAACTAACCCTTTAATGTTAACAGCATTAGTATTGTGTGACTATGTGTATTTAATGTTTATTAGCTTTACCTGTAGATTTCAATACAGTCTAAACTTTTAGTTTTGATTATGGGTGAATCTTCAATTGTCACTGATGATGTCATTTGGCCTTTCTGGATTACAATCCGCCATCAAAATTATAAATTTAATTGCTCCAGCTGCTGTGAGAAAAGGCTATAAATTATCCACTGAAGAACATGTGGTAAACATGCTCCTCACATGCGTTACTAGTCCTACCGGACTCTATCTTTATGTATACAGACGCAAAGAAATGCTTGAATTTCCAGCGGAAATCCACCATACCACTCTAATTATAACACATATTATCAAACTTACCATTGTGAATGGGGCTAAGGTAAGGAGATAGTTTTGAATACTGGCTTGTTGTGTATTTGCTCAATTTGATTTTAGATCATTTTTAACCAGTAAAAGTTACGGATTGCAGCTGTATGTTAGTGTTAATTTATACCTTATTGTAAAATGTTACGAGACGCGTTTTTTAAAAGTTTAACTTGACTCAGCGTTGTAAAAAGGCAGCACTCATGCATGAGATGCTGCAAAAAGACGTGAACGCAATGGTCGAATGCTTATAGTCATGCATACGTCAAATAAATCTAGCATCTTTGAAAAACAATGAAAAAGTAGCGCAATGGAATGAAAAAAATTATTCTGTGTGAACAGCCAAGGAGGCCATGCAACAACCGTAGCATACTACAGTTTGAAAAATGTTGTATAATGTTGCCTAATGTAATGTTTTTTTATGCACTTTTTTAGTATTTTGTCTTTTCTTTGTTTCACATACTATTTCAAATATTGTGTATACAGTGCACACTGTTTTTTGTCTCTTTAACATCCATGTGCAGTCGCTGGAGCTACCTTAAATAAGCAGGACATTTTAAGAGAATTGATGAAATGGTTATTTGACATGTTATTAAAATGTCAGTCAAACTCCATTCAAGTAGACAAGAGCTGTACTGGCATATAGCACATAGCTGACAGGGGTCTTACCAAGATGGCCGCTGAGCGAATTGACTGGCTTAAGAGCTTTACTCAAGCCACATTCTGATCCGTTCTGTTTATCTTCAGCAGTCTGCTGCTCTGGTCTGTATCTTAGATCCCTCCAGGCCACGTTCTGGGCTCGACATGATCAGTCTTTGACGCTCAGCTGCTTTGGTCTGAGGATTGCTGAGGAGTTACAGAAGGGATCAATGGGCGGCTGTAAATCCTCCAGCCATTGTGATGGCTATCGATTTAGCGCTCAGAGGCTGTGCTATCTGTTCCATGGCACTCTCTTATATGTGCCATTGATGTGCCCTGGGGTAAGATCCCACCACTTTAGCACTCACTCTGTCTCTTACAGACACAACATCACCTTAGTTTGTTCTAAACTGCTTTGTCTACTAAAACTGATGGACTAAAGAGTCTCTTGGATAATTACTCGAAAAATGACGTGGTGGATGTCTCTCCATTCTCCTGTTCCAGTGACTCAGTATCATAATAGTTTCTGATTATTTTGTGTGTTTTTAATTTAATAAACTAGACTGCTTTGCTGCTCTCCATTTGGGTCCTCACTTTCCACACCACACCTGACACCTGTCCAATTTGCTTCCATCTCAATTCCTTCCCTGTAATTTAAAAAAAATAAAAATTCAATTGGGGAAATTGATAATTACATATAATTAATAATTATAAATAAATGACTTCCAAATAATTATCCCCATGAAAAAAAGATGCATTGTACTAACTTAAGGTCTTCACTCAAAATTAAAAATGTATATTCTGTCGGCGAGTGAAAATCGGGGCTAAAATTGGGCAGTCTGAACTCGGCATTAGACAAAGGAACATGTGACAGAATCAAATCACAACAGAAAAACCAAACAAACATGTGACAATTAAGAGGCGTCTGTGAGGAAACCTTCCCACCGTCATCAATAAAGAATAGATAATTACATCTCCATAAATCTACTGCACCAATACAGACATGCAGTATTTACCCCTGATATAGTCTTTTTTGGTTGCTGGGTCAGTGCTTTAATAATGCACTTTACACCTTCTGGTTCTGGGGGGTTTAAAGCCTTGAATACAGCCCCACTTGTGAGGTTATATGGGTCATACTATGTGCAAGAGAGCAGGGGTTTTCAAACTTTATGATGACACGGAGTCGGACCTTCAAATGTGATTTCTGTTTTTTGTCAAATATAAAAGGCAGTTATTTTCATGTACAGTATAGAAATCCAATACATGCAGTTTAAGACAAATATAAACTTTCATTATAAATATATTGTATAGACAACAAAATGAAATAATTGTTTCATAAATTAAATAATTCGGTTTTACATTATTTTATATAAAAAATATATATTTTACAACCATTCAAATGTTTGGGGTTAAGAAGATTTTTTTGGTTTTGAATGACGTTTCTCATGCTCAGCAAGGCTGCACTTGTTTTTTCAAAATACAGTAAAAACTGTAAATATTGTTACTATTACAATTTATAATAACTTTTTTCCTATTTGAAAACATTTTAAAATATAATTTACTCCTGTGTTGGCAAAGCTGAATTTTCAGCATCATAATTGCAGTTTTCAGTGTCACATGATCCTTCAGAAATCAATAATCTGGTTTCTTATTAATGTTGAAAACAGTTGTGCTGCTTAATATTTCTGAGGAAACTGACATACATTTTTATGATTCTTTAATGAATAGAAAGTTCAAAAGAACAGCAGTTATTTAAAATCGATTTTTGTAACAAATGTACAGTATTTATGGCTTTTAATACATTCAATTTAAATCTTTTGAATGGTAATGTATCTATAACATTATTTCACTGGATGTTTCTGAACGGTCAGTGAATACACTTATGTAACGTTAGTTGTTGTGGAGTGTTGATTCAACTCATCGGCTAGCATGTACATTTACATTTATTCATTTAGCAGATGCTTTTATCCAAAGCGACTTACAACTAAGGAGTTAATCCTCATGTACCGTCATGTTAATCTATAAATTGTTGTATAGGTGCTCGTTTGGGAACATAAAAAAAGTCTGTCACCTGACTATACAATGCATAATAAATGTGTGTTTATGATCGATGAGCGTTTTCGGGATAAAACTAACTACATAGCGCTAGTCTCTGTGAATACAGTCAGATACTGGTTTAGCCATATTAGCCGTACAGCATTCCAGAAAGCTATTTCCGAAAGGAAATTTGCAAACATTCACAAAATATGAAGTGCCATCCTTAGTTGTTCTGGATATGAAGTTAGAGCTCAAAGCGTTGGTATTGACCCATCCGAAACAACTTTTTCGCAAATCCAGCATTGCTGACCCTTGTTGGTAAAGCAATCATGCGTAAAATGATTTGCGCAAATATATATATATATAATAAAAAAAAATCTCAATTTCGCACATTTCCTTCCAAAATGAAATTCAACCACTGTGTCATCAGTGGCTCGGATGCACGGAGTCTATGGAGACTCTTATGTTCATTGGCACATCCAACAAAAGAACATTCATGTTTTTTGGTGCAGAAATGACAACCTATGTGCTTCTCACTCAGGGGTGTTATGCTCATAAAAGGGCAGATCATTAAAGAGCACCTATCATGGCATTTAAAATGTTCCAAATATTGTTTTAGAAGTCCCCAACAACAGTTTTGCATGCATGCAATGACAAAAAAGACTTTAGTTTTCTTATAATATGCATTTATTTGTACCTGTTTTGACAGCGATTCTCAAATGATTCCTTTAGTGATTCACTTTTCAAAACCCCGCCTTTACGTGACGCTAATCTGCGGTGATTGGTCCAATGACCCAGTCAGTTGTGATTGATATAGTCTGTGCAGATATTTTCAGAAACGGAACGCCCATCAAAGTCTTATAGTGACAGTAATTTGTTAATATGTGTCAGGAGTTATGAATATGAAAACCGTGTCGGTACCGTTTGATTGTAATATGAGCCTCAGCTGATCTCATTCATAAAAAAACTCCTCTATTCACCTCACGAAGACAAATCAACATCCCTCAGGGCTTTTAGTTCAAAAGTGTGCAGATGAGGAGACATATTGATAGATTCTCATATGTCTGTGTCAAATTTCTAAACAGAGGAGTATTTTTTATTCAATACTTCCTCAAAATGCGCAGATATAGCCTAATCATGAGCGATTGAGTCTCTTATGTGTTGTTTTCAATTCATACTGGCAGCCGGAGGGCGCTCTGTGCACATGTAATCCATATATGGTACAGACAGATGAAGAAGATACCATGTGCCATAATAGAAGTCCGTAATAAAAGCTTCCTGAGATCGCGAAACATACATTTGACGACTAATAAACACTCAATCGCGACGATGTATGGTTTGTCTTCAAGCCACTTAGTCTTCAAATGCTCATCCTTGGGCAGATGAGAAAAGTTTGCTTTTGAGTCGCACTTCAGAATACAGCGTCTCGTCGCCATGATGTTTTCTAGTTTTCACTGGCGTCTTGGAGCGCAATAAGTGGGCGTATCGTATTCAAATAACTTGACAAGTTGACGTCATCTAGTCAGAGAAAAAGCTTCGGTCTTCTAACGATTCTTAAACATGACTCAGAGTCGACTCTTACTTTTGAAAGAAAATAACTATATATACGGTGCACTGTCATATTTCAAACTATGCAGGATGTTTTTGTTCACTTAGATCTATGTTACACACTACATGAAAGGTAAATTTCAAAATTCCATGATAGGTGCTCTTTAACAGTCATGGACGGGGTTTTCCTACTCTTATGTAAGAGTAGGGGAAAATATGAAATGGTGCGTTATGAGAGATTTATAATGATTGATGGGGATTATAAAAAAAAGAGTATTGGGTGGATTTTTACCATAAGACTGGTTGTTTACGCACACTGTCAAATCTGTGTTCAAACCTTATAAAAGTGAATTTTAAATATTAGTCAACTTTGGTAAATGTGAATGTAAAAAATATACATGGAACATTTAAAGGTGCATTATGTACCTTTTTTGTTCAAAATGAACAAAATTTCACATGGAGCAAGCTGAATCCAAAACAAAGGAGAATCCTGAATGCGAAAGAGCTCGTAATAAGACAAGAATCAACATTAGCTCTGCTTTCCGGAGATGGCAAGAACTGAGGGATTTGAAAAGTTGTAAAAGCATTGCAGAGATTGTGTTTTATTACTGGAGAGTAATATATTTTATTCTGGGGCACCATACAAGATCTCACCTCGTGGGGCATCAATGATCATGAGGAAGGTGAGGGATCAGCCCAGACACGGCAGGACCTGTTCAATGACCTGAAGAGAGCTGGGACTGCAGTCTCAAAGAAAACCATTAGTAACACACTACGCCGTCATGGATTAAAATTCTGCAGCGCATGCAAGGTCCCCCTGCTCAAGCCAGCGCATGTCCAGGCCCATCTGAAGTTTGCCAATGACCATCTGGATGATCCAGAGGAATGGGAGAAGGTCATGTGGTCTGATGAGACAAAAATAGAGTTTTTTGGTCTAAACTCCACTCGCCGTGTTTGGAGGAAGAAGAAGGATGAGTGCAACCCCAAGAACACCATCCCAACCGTGAAGCATGGAGGTGGAAACATCATTCTTTGGGGATGCTTTTCTTCAAAGGGGACAGAACGACTGCACCGTATTGAGGGGAGGATGGATGGGGCCATGAATCGCGAGATCTTGGCCAACAATCTCCTTCCCTCAGTAAGAGCATTGAAGATAGGTCTTGGCTGTGTCTTCCAGCATGACAACGACCCGAAACACACAGCCAGGGCAACTAAGTAGTGGCTCCGTAAGAAGCATCTCAAGGTCCCGGAGTGGCCTAGCCAGTGTCCAGACCTGAACCCAATAGAAAATCTTTGGAGGGAGCAGAAAGTCCGTATTACCCAGCGACAGCCCCGAAACCTGAAGGGTTGTATGGAGGAGTGGGCCAAAAACCCTGCTTCAGTGTGTGCAAACCTGGTCAAGAACTACAGGAAACATATTTTATTTTATGTATTTATTTGATTGGGACAGTGCATGTTAATGAACAAACATGGAATACATGCATGTAAACATGCCGGATTGTAGCCAAAGGCTAATTTCCATCCGTAGTCCCACGGGCTAAGATCACACAGGTCACAAAAACATTACAGAAATAAAATGTACATCTATATAAAGTACATCGTTTATCAATAAGTTATCAAAAGTCCTATAAACAATATTCACAAAAGACTCAAAAATTAATTCAGCTTCACAAACACTCATCCATGTACACATTACGAAATACAAAATTTAAAATAGCATACAACATACTCACTAACGTGTGCAACTTTGGTTTGCCCATAACCATTTTTTCAACTGGACTTTAAACAAGCTATATGTAGGGCATTCTCTCAGTGTTCGAGGAAGACTATTCCACAGGTTCCCACCTCGGACAGACAGGACCGTCTGACCGAAGGTGGTGTACCTGTGGGGTATTATCACGTCTCCTCTGGTGGAGGCTTGCGTGGTCCTCTGTGAAATTTCTTTAGTTTTGATAAAATCCTTCAGTGGTAGAGGAGCGAGGGAATGTAAAACCTTGTATATCAGACAGACCATTTTCAAATTGATCATATTTTGAATATCCAATAGTCTATGTTTTTTTAAGACATGACAGTAGTGGTGGGATAGCGATTTTTTTTTAATCAAATATTTTTAATGCCTTTTTATAGAGACTTTCTATGGTTTGAAGTGTTGTGGGGCATGCAAGAGACCATGTAGTCAAGCAATAGTCAAAATGAGAAATAATCATTGAATAAAAATGTTTTAGCAGCACCCACAGTTAAATTATTTCAAATATGTCTGAAATTTTGAAGATTAAATTTGACTACCTGTGCTACTTTTTTTACATGACTTTTGAAGCAAAATGTTGGATCAAGGACTACCCCAAGATATTTAAATTCTGAGGCCAAGTCAAGTTCCATTCCATTTAGAAAGACATTTGATCTGGTTACTTCGACGTGACGTTTTGAAAAGTACACACAGTTTTTCTGGTGTTCAACATGAGGCATGAATCCTTGAGCCAGTTCTGCACATAGAATAAAGCAACTGTGAGATCAACAGCTGCTTGTTGAATAGTTTTTGCTTGAGTGTAAATTACTGCGTCATCCGCGTACATCTGCGAGAAGACGTTTGGACATGAATTTGGTAGGTTATTAATAAAAAGAGAGAACAGAACTGGCCCAAGGATAGACCCCTGTGGGACACCAACTCCAGAATCTAAACAAAGGAGATTTGACACCATCTACATCTACCGAATTGTAGTCGATGTAATGAGGGTTGGACATTTTCCAAATGGGCCGTCAACAGTCTGACTACCCACTTCTCCGCTATCTTTGATATAACGGGAAGTATGCTGATAGGTCTATAGTTGGACATGTCTGTTGTAGCACCTGATTTAAATATTGGTGTCACTGCAGCCACTTTCCAATCTGCAGGGACTATAGAATGGTTAAAGGACATATTAAGAAGATGGGTGATTGGACGTACCAGAGGGTCCTTGTACTCTTTCAAAAGATGTATATTAATACCAAATGCATCAAGGGCTTTTGAATTTTTCATGCCAGTAATTATTTTTGTTACTTCATAGTCTGAAATTTCAGTGATTTTGAATACAGACTGATGTGGATCAGTAACATTGTCAGAACACAGAGATGAAGCAAAATGCTGCGTAATCTCTTTCACAGAATTTATAAAGAAACTGTTGAGATTGGTGGCTATGGAAAGTGGATCTTTAATAATTGAGTCATTAATTTTAAGCTCCATTTCCTTTATTATTTTTATTTGTTTGTCGGCCAAGCAGTTTATTTAGATTTTGCCATACCAATTTTCCATTGCCGTTTGCATTCTCTATTACTTTAATGAAAAAGTTAGCTTTGGCCCGTCTCAGGCTCTGTGTTACCTTGTTTCGCATGTGGGTAAACTTCTGACGGTCTGTTATCAGACCTGATTTCAAAAATTGCTTTAACAGCAGGTCTAGCTCTAGCTGACATCAGATTTTAACATTCTTTATTCAGCCATGGCAAGTGGCACCTTTTTTTTTCGTTTATATCTCCCTCTGCTCGAATGGGTTGAAATAACATCCTTCAGAGAATTAATACATTTACGGCTACAAAATTCAGGATTATTACCAGACAGGATTGTATCCCAGTCCAGTGATGACAGAGCTGTGGCCACATTTTGTCGTTGACTGTTATAAACTCACAGGGAGACCTGTTATTTGTGGAATTAAAAAAAAATCACTATTAACCCTCGACTTGGACAGTTTCCTAGAAAAAAGTATAATCTGATGATCTCAGATTGATCTCTGCAATTGCAAACAAAGGTTTCTGTACCAAATATTAAGTTCTGATTTTCTGATGTATCAAATACTTATGTCATGCAATAAAATGCAAATGAATTACTTAAAAATCATACAATTTGATTTTCTGGATTTTTGTTTTAGATCTCGTCACTCACAGTTGAGGAGAGTACCTATGATAAAAATTACAGACTTCTTCATGCTTTGTAAGTGGGCAAACCTGCAAAATCGGCAGTGTATCAAATCCTTGTTCTCCCCACTGTGGCTTATCTACTTTGAAAGGTCATTTCATTATTGGTTGTTGTAGTTTTATTTACAAGAACGTATTGTGCCTATTAATGGATATAGCTTCATTAAAGTCTTCAGCTAGTCAGCTTGAGATCCTTTCCATCTAAACTGCTTGTATCTCTATCCTAGTAGTGAAAGTTTTATGAACAGTACGATGACCATATTCATCCAGTCACGCAGAGCCGAAACACAACCAAAACAATGTTCTTCTTTGCATGCAATAATATTTTAAGCGGAAAAATAATTTTAAAATTTACTTTCGTAAATGTCTTTTTTCTCTTTCTCAAGTTTTCACGTACCCCTAGCACTCTCTCGTGTCCCCCTTTGAAAACCCCTTGCACTACAACATCAGCGGAGGTGTTCAGAAAAGATTTTCGGTGAATTACTACGCTAGCATCTCCCAATAAATCAGGCTTTCTGTACCTGTATTAGATGAACTCATAAACATTTTTCCACCCTGAAGTACTTTCTTATCTGCATTATGTCCCTGAGCTGCGGAGGCTGCTGTACTCCATGTTTTATGAGGGGTTCAAACCCTCCGCCTGCGGTAAACTCTTCATTTTTCCGCTGTCACTATATCTGCCACTGGCGGTTAGATGGCTTTTGTGTTCTTACACCTTTGAAAAAAGATGAAAGCGAGGCATCATCCCTCTGTACCAAACACCTCGGCTTCATTAATTAGTCTGATGCATCCCTGCTTGCACACACCGTTCAGATCTCCAAGAAAACTCGGAGTCGTGCCCCCTCGAACCCCCCGTCTGCAAAAGAAACACAATTTAGCCAATTAAACAGATACATACCAAGGCGATTCTTGCAAAACGCTCTGTAGTTCTGCACTGTGGGTTCTTAGCGAGGCCCCATTGTACATCAGGGTTCTCAAGGGTAAAGCGGTCTGCTCTAACTCCATGAAGGATGGCTCAAGTCTCTTTCCAGCAGAGTGCCTTTCGGAGCCATCACGGCAACGCCTTCTCTAATGGCCTCCTGTCTAAATGAGCGGCGGTGAAGTGTGCAGCGGTGCCGCACTGACCCTGTCGCCATCCATTAGGCACAGTGCCTTTGGAAACACTGTCTGTCTGTGCCACGCTCTCATTTGTGGCATTGCAGTATCATGTTCATCCCCAGATGGAAGCTGCCGTTTTGTAATAAGTAAAGAGTGCTAGGACTGGCTTGGATGTGTACTGGAAGAATGACTTTGGACCTGCAGGGACGGGTCTAATAAGGCTTCTGACTGAGAGGACTAACAGACAGTGCAGTGATTTTGGGCCTGCGTCTGCAGCACATTAGCGTAACGCCAATATGAGACATGTGCTGAGCTTCCACACAGACAGCCAACTGTGATTTCTGGGTTTCCACATTAGGGAGTAGTTCCTTTGATAACAGACATAAATTATAAAAGTTATTGGAGAAATTATTACAGCCAGCACTTGATCATCATAAAATTTACATAAGGCAAGGGACCATATTTATATCCAAATGGTAAATGATTTACAAATCCCAATAGCCTGATCCCATTAGGATTTGTAAGCATTTAATTTGAGCATAGTGTTTACACATACTGTACATACAATATGGATGTATTGGTTGTAAAGTGTAAACATTGTTTTTGATTCAGTAATGATTAAATGATGATAGAAGCTAGTTTTGGATAAAGCGATGGCACCTGATATCACATGGAAGAATGAAAAATTTATGTGAAATAAGGTAAATATGTTAAATAAATGGTATAAAGCTGAACATATTTAATTACATTAAAATCCACTATTCTATTCCATTAATTCAATATTCTATTAACCAAAAAGCATTTGTAAATATTTGTGGATTATGTAAAATGCAGTAGCTATGAATAATGCATTATGAAAGGTATTCATATTTGCAGATTCCTTGTTACATCTGAAACTGGCTGTCTGTCATGTTTTAATGCATAATGCTTTCTAAAGCTGTAACAGTGTATTCAAACGTATTATACTTACTAGTATTACAATTATTCATGCATTAAAAATTCTCTTAAAATGCATATATATACACACTCACCTAAAGGATTATTAGGAACACCTGTTCAAATTCTCATTAATGCAATTATCTAATCAACCAATCACATGGCAGTTGCTTCAATGCATTTAGGGGTGTGGTCCTGGTCAAGACAATCTCCTGAACTCCAAACTGAATGTCAGAATGGGAAAGAAAGGTGATTTAAGCAATTTTGAGCGTGGCATGGTTGTTGGTGCCAGACGGGCCGGTCTGAGTATTTCACAATCTGCTCAGTTACTGGGATTTTCACGCACAACCATTTCTAGGGTTTACAAAGAATGGTGTGAAAAGGGAAAAACATCCAGTATGCGGCAGTCCTGTGGGCGAAAATGCCTTGTTGATGCTAGAGGTCAGAGGAGAATGGGCCGACTGATTCAAACTGATCGAAGAGCAACTTTGACTGAAATAACCACTCGTTACAACCGAGGTATGCAGCAAAGCATTTGTGAAGCCACAACACGCACAACCTTGAGGCGGATGGGCTACAACAGCAGAAGACTCCACCGGGTACCACTCATCTCCACTACAAATAGGAAAAAGAGGCTACAATTTGCACAAGCTCACCAAAATTGGACAGTTGAAGACTGGAAAAATGTTGCCTGGTCTGATGAGTCTCGATTTCTGTTGAGACATTCAGATGGTAGAGTCAGAATTTGGCGTAAACAGAATGAGAACATGGATCCATCATGCCTTGTTACCACTGTGCAGGCTGGTGCTGGTGGTGTAATGGTGTGGGGGATGTTTTCTTGGCACACTTTAGGCCCCTTAGTGCCAATTGGGCATCGTTTAAATGCCACGGCCTACCTGAGCATTGTTTCTGACCATGTCCATCCCTTTATGACCACCATGTACCCATCCTCTGATGGCTACTTCCAGCAGGATAATGCACCATGTCACAAAGCTCGAATCATTTCAAATTGGTTTCTTGAACATGACAATGAGTTCACTGTACTAAAATGGCCCCCACAGTCACCAGATCTCAACCCAATAGAGCATCTTTGGGATGTGGTGGAACGGGAGCTTCGTGCCCTGGATGTGCATCCCACAAATCTCCATCAACTGTAAGATGTTATCCTATCAATATGGGCCAACATTTCTAAAGAATGCTTTCAGCTCCTTGTTGAATCAATGCCACGTAGATTTAAGGCAGTTCTGAAGGCGAAAGGGGGTCAAACACAGTATTAGTATGGTGTTCCTAATAATCCTTTAGGTGAGTGTAGTTACTACAGGTAAATATAGTAATACTGTAGGTAAATAATAATTATTAACAATAAATATATAGTATAACAAAAACTATATATGGTATATCAATTATATTAAAGTGCTTCAAACAAAAATCTCTTAAAGATTTGATGTCACTAACCTGGCAAACATTGGGAGATTCAGATTTCCACTTTGTTTCCAAGCAGACTGATAAAAAACCTGTGTGCACTTAATCAGGGAAGTACAAATCAGCCGCTCAGATTAGAGCTTGCCAGATGAGAAAGTTCTTTCCAGCTTTGTCTGCAATATGCATTAAACAGTGCATTGAACGGACTGTGTGGTCGGCTTGATTGCCATCTGAAGCTGAGACTACGGTGTAATTGTAAAGTAATTGCGACCCCAAAAGATGACAAGTCGTTCACTATTTTATATTGTTTCATAAAAGCCTATATTGTAAAATACAGAGCTGATTATAAGCAAGCACAAAAACCAGTAGAGTGAAAACTCTACTTGCAGATGCAGTGCAGAAACACATTACACAAGTGTGAAAATAAGCAACCTATTAACACTGATGCCAAAAAGAAAATGTGTCACTCAGACCCGTTTCACACACCTGCGGCATCTAATTATTGAAACATTCATCAGAGAGCTGCAGATGGTAAAGAACCCACCCACACCAGCTCTTGGCTTGACATTGGCTGACCCTCTTGACAATACAGCATAATTATAACCTGGAATTTCAGCTACACAAGTCTTGGTTCATTTAGAGCACACATCAAACAACAGGGAAATGTGTGTCTGTGTGTTTGCATTCCCTCAGTTGTAAACAGCAATTCTGGCCTAGATAAGGAGGCCGAAGGTAATGGAGAGAAAATCCTTTTAGAACTCGTCATGCTCTGTACAGCGTCTAGATTAGGATTTCCGCTTATAATCCTAATGAAAATCAGTGTTGGAAATGACTTTCTTAATCAGCTAATACTGTGGCCTGTGCCAGCTTCTTTAGTTTGCCCAACAGCTCATGTTATCTTGCACACCTAGTTTGTTTACAGCTTTCCAAATGTAATTGAGACCACACCAACTGGCTGGTAGTAACAGACTTGGCCTTGAAAAGGCGAAATCCTCTCATGTTATGAACCGCTCAGTAAAATTGGGTTTGGATCTCAGCAGGGAGCTGCTAATCATTACTGGTGTTTGATTTTCCCCAAACTTCGATCCTAACTTTCACAGGTTCTGAAAGCAACAGAAAGAATGACCTACTTTGGAAACTGTGGGCCGTTCTGCACAGAAGTAGCAGACATTAAAAAAATGTGTTCAAAAATGTCTTCCATTTCCTCTAGCACTCCACAAAGTACACAAAAGTAATAAGGGGTCATCCTTTTAGTTGAGTCGGAATCATTAGAGTTGTTTTTCGGAGCGTGGCTTGATGCATTTTCGGTAATCAAAATAATCTTTTTCATTTCAAGGATTCAAGTATAGACGAAATGCCCTTGAATAAAGTGTATTTATTGTCCAAAGACAGACATTCACATTGCAGCAGGCACATTTAAATACAAAAATTGACTGCAAAATATTCTCTCTTTAGAATTCCACAGAAAAAAACTAAACTATAATATGTTCACCTTGTTTTGTCCAATTTTATGTCAGGATGCCAGTGCATGTAATGACACAAAAAGTGTGTTTATCTCTTAATTGGTGGGATGAGGACCACCCCCTCTATTGTGCTGGCCTTTCTCTGCAAGTCCACTCTCATATTTTGCCTCAATCCCTCCAGCTGCCATTGCAGTACAGCCTCCCTCTCCCTCAGCTCGGCCAGAGCCGTCGATGCCTGGAGCTTCCCAGCTGTCACTGCCAGGCCAGGCTCTCCATTGTAGAATCTGTGAGGTGGCTTTGTGGGCTGTGGATCTTGGAGACATGGCAAAAAGCCACTTGATGTGATTGCGGAGGTGTTAGTAAGATGTGGACCCTCTAAAGAGCCTGCAACCTTCTTCTCCACCTCCATTCTCTGCCTCTCAGAGAGCCGAGAAGCCCCCTGAAGTCCCCCCTAATGAGAACGAGAGCTTGATAAGACTGACGATCTCAACAGACTGGAATACTGATCAAACATCAAAAAGATACTAATATCAAAATGAAAGGTATTGCGGCAGCCCAGATGATCAATTACAGGGGAGCATATCCCAATGTATATCTCTTGCATCACAAGGAATGTGTTTAGAATTCATGTGAAGAAAGTTCAGTCTCAGACGTTCAGAATAAGACCGTAGCCATAGCAGGCGGCCATTTATCATAATTGGTTAGATCTGTGGTTTTACCACATCACAAAGACCACCTAATTATCCATCGGACCCACCACATCGAATGAAGTGTAATTTATTCAGGCAATACAAGAATGCAATGATGAGATGACCTAGTTTTTATCATTCTTTTAGCACTATTCTCCCTCATTATCGGGTTATTAAGACACCTCTGAAGTCTGCTGGTAGAACCTTTGAACAGGTAATAAAACACGTTACACATGCATAGAACAAATCATTTGCCTTGGGGAATTGGAACCTATGGAAACCCAAAGAATATTACTATTAATAATAATAAGTCATTAATAAACAACATAAATAGCACAAAATGACCATTTTGTCACTATTTTTTTGTGTATTGCTGGGACAGATAGAGAAATAAAAGGATGATGTGATAAACACATCAATGTGTTTATATAAATCTTAAAACTTAGACTGTCAACATCTCAAGCACCAAAACTGACAAGAGCTTGAATTTTAAAACTTCATACAGTGAAATTCTGGCCTTATTATAAGTTGAAGCCTTCCCGTCTGCACATATGCAGGTGGATCTCACCTACGGTTGGGTCATTACCTGTGAGGTGAGTGTGAGAGTGGACTGCTCTATTCTTCTGGCTCTCAGTTCTGTCTGCAGCCTTAGCAGCATCTTGTCAAGTTGTCTGACTGCTCTCCTGGTCTTGTCGCCGTGGGGACACCTCACTGTGACAGCCCGCTCCCCAGGTGGCCAGTCGGCAGGCTCCATCTCGGACACATCGGCGAGGGAGCTGTCGATTACGCTGTCCTGCACGAAGACAATGGCATGAGTGCAACAGGTCTGTCAGGAAACACTTCTGCATCAATTGAGATGCACTGTGCTCAAGCCATGCCAGATCAGTGAGTTCTGCTAAAAGAATTATATCTCTTTGGAATCATTTACTAAAGAGCTATCAGAAGACTTTCTCAGAAGGTTCTCATTTACAACCAAAACATGCATACTGTGTAGTTTATTTTTTGTCAGGTTTTTTCTCTAAAGGGAACCCCTGGTGTTAAAACTTGTAAGGCTTAATATAACTTAAATGATGTCTCTTACTGAAATATGTAGTAGAAAACCCATACAAGTAAAAAAAAAAATCCACATCGTTTTATATATATTTTGGACAAAGGGGGGGGGCGCCATTTTGTTTTGTTTGGGTGTGCAGTCGATGACGTCAAACGGTTGCACTCGGCGAGCAACTGCCGCTACCTGTAGCTATTTTTACCACAACTTTATCAAGACTTAGACGATGCCACATTGTGCGGCTTTTGGCTGTCCTTTTCAGTCGAAGGGCAACAGGAGAAGTGACGTCTTCACTGCTTTCCTAGCGACAAGAACAGGAGAAAAAAAATGGGAAGATGCCTGTGGCCGAACAAAACTTCCTAAAGACCCACGTCTCTGTTCTCTCCACTTTAACCCTGACGACTTCAGTCTGTGTTTACAGAGTCACACACATCTACTGACCACTGTATTATCGAGTGCTGAAATTGAATAAGACATCTTTAAATAAAGCATAACAACTGAGAAGAAAAAAAGTCCTCAGATGCCATGTTCGTTATTTACAGCATTAATTCAATCTTGAACCGATAAATAAACAGAAGTTAGTGTTGCATGATGTTTACTTTACAGAGTTGCATGAAACAGTCATGACTTGCAAGTTAATCTCTCCAACGATGCATCATACTTTGGTAGTTAATCAGCAATTTATGCCATTGTACGGTATTGCAACTTAGATTGTGACTGCTGTGTTATACAAGTAAGACCAAACTAATAGGAAACACACCAGACACTCTTGTGATTGGCTGTTATTTCTGATAAATTTTCTCTGGTATGGACAGACAAAATGCTTGTCGCTATATTCTCGTTGCATTACATTTAGTTAGGCCACGGTGTTGGCGTGAATGGGCCTTAAGGAGTTTAGAATAAACTAATAACCCTACGTATGAGCAATAATAACAGCAAGCACGACTGATTGTTTTCTTGTTGAAACAGTTCAGCTACAACAACATGTCCCAACACTTCAGAATAACCATCAAAGTGTTTTGGGTAGCCAATCCAGATTTCTCAAAGTCAGACTTTGTGTGAGCACCTCCAAAGAAAATCGATTATTTAAGAACCTGTGCTAATCAACAGCGGCTCAACCAATATCTGAAGCTTAAGAGCTGCTTCCATCACTGTGTGGACAGTGACAAAACAATCCTGCCCAAATAGCACTCCATCCCCAAAATGTTTGGCTTTCATCAAGGTCTATAGATTTCCCATTGACGCAGTTGGCATGCTATTTGATTTCCATTCCTTTATTTCCTCTTCTTTGGACCGGGGAACTTTTGTCTGCATTTTAAAAGTCTAGATTGAATTTCTCAGTAAAAGGCACCAAAATGTAATTAATAGGCTTTAAAGTATTTTTACAACACAATTTGATAGTAGTTATTGCAATTCAGTGAAACCTCACAATGCGCTTTATTCTGATTGGGCATCTTATATAGACTTATATTGAGGTACAACATAACAATTGAGAGAAAAGTAATTATTTCAATAGTCGGATGTGCTGGAAGTGAGAAAAGAAAAGCCCTCCACCATTTGTCCAACTCAAAGACACCCATGAGCTCACCACTCTTACTGAATAGCAGTTAAAACATCCCTTTTTACTTCAAAATTCACAATGAGAGTGAAAAATGAAAACCCTGCCAAGTGCTCAGGACCCACTCCTGCTAGCCGGGGACTTCTTTACAACTTCATTTCAAATTGGAGAGGTGCCAGCATGAGTAAGGGCTCTTGTCTGCCAGATTCAGAGTCCTGGAGCAACCATGCATCACTGTGAGTGACAACTCAAAGCTAGGCAAGGTTACTGCGGGAAGACCGGTAGTATGGCTCTCTACAACACTTTATACAAATACTATACAAGTTCAATTTAGCTTCATTTGGTAACTTTTCGGAATAAGCTAATTTGGTAGTGTTGAAAATCTCCCACATCTGTCTCAATGAACTGGCCATGCATAAATACCTGGGGCTGAACAGCGATGTGACAGCGTGAACAAACTGAATTTTAAATAAAGGAGCGCGAGTTTGAATCCCAAATTAATTCCTGCATGGAACACAGACATACCATCCAGCACCAGAATAAATGCTCGTGGAGTTTCCAATCCATATACGCCTCCAGAATCCCATTCAGCGCTTGTATCCGCTCCAGCTCCTGAAATAAAATGTAACAAAAAAAAATCCTGATTACACGCAGGGTAGCGCTGTTTTAAAAACAATAAAACCCAGTGTCCTACAGTGCAAGTACAGTGTTGTGCACACTTGGCAGCTGCTTTTATCTGTACTCAGGGGCAATTTTTCCCTGTAGGAGCTCGGCTAATACCTCACGTCTCTGCGGTTAGACAGAAGCGCTCCAGGGACTTAGGCTGATAACTCCTCTCAGCACCCCACACAGGCTGAAGGGCAATGGGGAGGGAGAGATCCCTGAGCTGCCCACCATAACTTACACGGCTTGAGAAGAGAGATCTATTAGCCTGTGTCTGAACACATCCCACATTGTATACTTCACACACTCAGAAGTGACAGTCCAAGGACTAGAATAACTGAGAAAACTATTAGTTAGTATTATAGGCAAGACACCCCAGACATGCAATCTGAAATCTTTGCTCATGGGCGCTTGGCTAACACACACTAACATCATGAGAAGTGAGCCCTATAAGAAGAATTGGACACTCGTAATACATCTAATATAATAGTTATGCCATTAAGTTGACCAATGACGTTTCAGTATGCCAATTTCATGCCTGCTACACGGGTGACTATCTGTGTGTATGACTGTACATAGCACTCCTAACCAGGTGCAGCATGGCACGGTTTCAGGGAAGAGATTTGTTTCTTAACACTGAATCAGGGTTTGCTGTGCAATTACACAAAAACAATACAATCAGAATTTTTTTTATATGTAATATACAGGTTAGAGACAGCTTTTACTGCCAGTGCATCGATTTAAAGCATAGTAGCAAAATGGCAATAGGGGTGAGTTTTAGTCATTTATACAAATCAGCTCTTACAACCGTCCATTCCCATTAGGCGATTCAAAACATTGTTTAATTTGCTTAAAAGCTTTTTAATTAAATTAGTTTTATTAAAATGAATTTGATTGCTCTTCATTAATTTAATTGGTCAAAAATACAGTAAAACAGTAATATTGTGAAATACAATTAAAAAAATACCTGGTTTCTGACTTTTTTTCAGTCTTCAGTCACATGATCCTTCAGAAATCATTCTAATGTGCTCAAGAACATTTCTTATTATCAATGTTGAAACCAGTTTGTGCCGTTTAATACTTTTGTGGAAAATTTATACATATTGCTGTGTTGTATTATTACGTTTTAATGGGTTCTCATAAATAAAAACATAATTTCTCCTTACTACTTCTTGCACTAAACATTTTGCTTCTACTTGCCACAATGGCTGTTCAAAATAAACATTCCTCTGATTAGGAAAAAAGGAATCCAAGACCTAGGTAGCAGCATTTATAAAACACACACACACTCATTATGTCATTTTCACATAATGTCTCTTATTCTCATCTTTCACTCACTTTTTCTATACCCACTTGTCCTTTTTCACACTTTAAAACACTCTAAACAACCTGCCTGACAAAAACAGCCCCTTCGTTAGATGTCAGAAGAGAGACTTTTTCGCTGAGATAAAATACTCCTAAAAAAGCCTCTAAAGAGCAAAGGAAAAAGGAAAGGAACAGGAGAGTGTGGGCCTTTTGACTTTAAAGATCAAGATCGACACTCTTCAAACAAGCAAGATTTCCCACCTTGTCAATCTGTCACACCAAAGAACAGGGCGGCAGGTACATAGAGTTGGATGCTTCATTACAGCTTTCTCCAGAATAAGCCAAGGAATGAAAAGCACATTGACAGCTGCATGCAATCATTCGCCGATTGAAATGAGCTTGTTACCTAGCTTACGGCGGTTATTATCGAGCGCTGATCACCATATGCTCTGATGACGGATAGAAGCACTTAACATTCACCAAAGGAATACAAATGCGATGAGAAATCTCTGGAGAGATCTAATTTAGTAAAGGTGTGACTTGTCATGTATTAACAATGATCAGAGGGTTGAACTCGTAACACTTGCCTAGTGTTTAATGCAGAAATCCTAAGACCTACATGACCTCATGCCGATATTTCATTAAAATATTCCAGTGTTTTCACGTCACCTTGTCAAGTGCAGTTGATGTCGTGTTGCTTTGATGGGAACCAGTGACATGAGGCTGACAGACAGCAGAGGGGCTGATATTGGAGATAACCTAGAGAAAAAGATCACAGGATATTATTTCATTTCTGCATTTACATCCAAATATGCTGTTTTTCATCATTATAATGTGTTGAGTGACTTGCCCTATGAGTGAATTTGGACCTCTCTTCCTGGGCTGAAAGTAAGCTCTTCCATTGGAGCCTTAGTTTTCCATGCTGCCACCGCAGTGCCTGTAGTACCTGATCCGTCTTCACTGTGCAATCCTCTCCTGGTCCACATGCCACAACATCATCCTGTCCATGTATTAGACCTTGGGGGATCTTACATGTCTACAAACATATTAGGAAAAATCATAACAATAACTTTCAAGCATCATTTTATTAGAGCTGAAACAACATCTGGAGGCAAACATACAAATCCCACAATAAAGAAAACCTTTAGTAGATTAAGGTTTTATGATTTAACCCCAGGGGAGACGTGAACCCCGAACTGTTTTCAGGGGAGATTTTGCTTTTGCCTTGTAAAACCCATAAAACAGAAAATCACAATTTGATCTTTTTTTTGTAGTTTGTAATTAACAACTAATTGTAATTAACAGCTTAAAGGCATAGTATGTAATATATTTTGATTAAAATATCCAAAAAACATGTAGAAAATATAGAACAATGTTATATATTTTGACTTGTGAACTTACATTATCCCAAATGTAGGAGCCAGTGTTAATGTAAATGTATTTCGGGCTGTCACCAGGTGGGGACAGTATGTGACAGTGTTTTTTACACAGAGTTAGTAGGCTTGGTGGAGGGAACATATACAGTTTTTACCACACAAACACTGGAAGTTGGCTGTCCAAAAACTACATTAGTCTAAAACTAATTTAGTGTCTGCATTGCAGTAAGTGTGCGTAAAACGTGCGTTGCATTGCCAAGCCATCAGCAGCTATAGGAGTTGCTGTAACAGCAAATGTTTCCAAGAATGTTTTAAATCCAGAGAAATAAAAAAAATGTATCAGGACACGGACCGCCAATCAATGACATCATACCCGCGTTTCCTTCTATTTTTTTTATTTTGTAGAAACCATGGAAACACCAAAGACGCTTTAATATATTATGTGTTTTATTAGACATGTGAGCAACTGTTTGGATACATTCATCGACAGAAAATTCATTCTTATATAGCTCAACACAGTTAGTCTTGTTGTTTTAATCTCAGCGAGTACCATGTTTTACCATGCCTAATATCGATCTATCTTACTACAGAGTGCAACAAGTGTCTCATAGTAGCCACCAAGCGAACGCATAGAGTAGCATTATAACATAACTTTCAACACACTCAGATGTATCTAATATGATTAAACAGCACTGCGTTACTCCACATACGTATGAACGGAAGAAGTGGAAGCGGTTGTCCCCATAAAAGCTCCGCGAAATCAAGGTATCATATCAAGCTACGCATTTGTTTTGAAGAAGCGACCCCTGGTGGCGAAAAATTACATATTGTGGCTTTAAAATGTTCATTTAAATTAAGGAATTAAGCAATTGTTTGAATGACAACCATAGCAGTATATACATTACCGGTAAGATTTTTTTTTTTTTTTATAATTCTCTCACCAAGGCTGCATTTATTTGATCAAAAATACAGTAAAAACAGTAATATTGAGAAATTATTACAATTCAAAGTAACTGTTTACTATTCTAACAATGTAATGTATTCCTGTCATGGCAATGCTGAATTTTCAGCAGCCATTACTCCACTCTTCAGTGTCACATGATCCTTCAGGAATCATTCTGATATGCTGATTTTCTGCTCAATATGCTGATTTATGTGCACATATAGAAAGACACCATACAGATGTAGATGTGTGCAGGACTTGTTTTAAGAACAATGCCACACTCCTTTTTTTGTTCTGTAGTGTCTAATGCTGGTATTGAATAACAGATTCTGTATTTTTCACCCAGTTTGCTTCTTTTTTGTTATAATGGGCATTCATTTTATTAAACTGATGATACTAATATATAAATAAAAACTGTAGTTAGAAAGAATTCATTTATGGTTTACTGTAATGTTAGGTTGTGATGGTGTGCAAGACAAAAAAGGTTTGGAAACACTGACTGAACCAAATAATAAATGTTAAATGGATAAAAAAAATAAAACAGGATTGTAATTCATTCTGTTCCATTTCAATTTTTTTAATTAAAAAGATCAGGGTGTTCTGAGTGGTTTCTAGCTTACTAGCTTATCAGACAAAAGAGGTGACGAATCTAAAATGCCATACCATTCGGGGTTTCAGGCTGATGTATATTTAAGGTTAATATTGTTAACCTTAGGGATGAGCAATAGAGATGCTCGACTTAGTAAGCACCATTGAACAGATTAAACGGACACATAGAAAGTCTCCATTAGATTAAAGTTTTAGGACTTAACCAATTAGACTTTCAAGAAGAGTGAAACATATTTAAAATTGATCCTAAAAGCAAACAGGATTTTATTCTTGCGTTCCATTCATGATTGCTTTTTATTAGAAAGTCAATTACATTAGTCAACCAAGAGCAAACGGAATCACAAGTTAATGGTTTAGTGTCTCAGTCTTGTGTACTGTTCTTAAGAGGCTGCTGAAATGATTTCAATAACAATGTTGATTTTTTTTAAAGAATAACCAGTCCTGTCTGTGTGCATCACTCTGCATAAAATGCAGTGTTCATCTGCTCTCTGCTGGCCTTATATAGAATAACATTTGATATACAAACTTTACATTTTTTTATTTACTAAATTCTATTAAAATGAATTAGTCATCCCTCCCTTGATCAAATCACCAAAACTCAAGGGCTCACCGTTGGTGCAGATGAGAGCATGTCTAACTGGTGAACCTTCTCTGCCAGCAGGACGTCCAGCAGATTCCCAGATGACAGCACCCAGCCGAACGCCAGGAGCAGATCTCGGCTCCCCACCTCTTCTATGTGACAGGGTGGCCGGGGCCCCACCACCCACGGGGCCGCATAGCCACAGTGCCACAGAGCACTCCTCACAAACAGCAGCTGCATGTCTGCAAGCACAACACTGCTGGTTGTACAAACAATAATGTATCACACATGGACTGATGTTATGGGCAATGATTCATTTTACCAAAGTCTTTAGAGTCCCGACAGTGGCACGCACAATCCAGTGCAAAGGCTCTCTGCAGAAGCTTACTTAACAAACTCCACATGTCCAGTGCCTAAATGCAAAGCATATTTTTGAGCACACCAAACAAGGTTTATCTAGTTAACGATGACTTATCTATCCAATTATCCTAAATCAAATTAAAGAGAGGGAGAGGAAGGGAGAAAGAAGTGGTACCATAGTGCAATAAGGGTATCAGAGGGTAACACACATATAGGTAAACCAAACATTATTCAGACACCAGAGATATATATATATATATATATATATATATATAATTTTTTTTTTTTACTAGTGGGCACAGGACACTTTAGTTCATTTATGTAAGTGAGGATAGCAAAATAATAATCTTCATACAGTGGACTACCGGTAAAATCGATAAAGATTTGGGACCATTTGGGAAGTTATTCAGACACTTTGACCTGACCATGTTCTGCTTAAGTGTTTTTTCTTCAATTGTTAATGCAACCTTTTACACCACAGACTGAACAAAAATTGGTTGACCTAAAATGGTATTATCTAATTGTGTACTCAAATTTAACAGCTGATTGGTTGATTGTAATCCATTACATACCTTTCTATCAAAGTTATCTGACATTATCAAGTTGAATTTGTCCTGACACAGTTTAACTCTGAGTTCTGTCATATTGTATTACCATTTTCTAAACTATAGCGAATAAACTGTGATAATGTGAGAACATTTTGAAGGTGTCTGAATACATTTTTGGTTTGTCTGTGTGTAACGTTACGTCTGGTTCGCTATCTTTTTGAGGACTCTCCTAGACGTAATGTTTTTTATACTGTCCAAACTGTACTAAGCCTACCCATCACAGAAAACCTTCTGCGTTTTTACATTTACATTTATAAGCTCGTTTCCTCATGGGGACCTCAATTTAGCTCCCACAGGACACGAGTCCACATGAGCCCCCAGTGGGATAGAAAAATATGAACACACATAAACAAAAGCATGGTATTATTGTAATAAATACTTTATTTAAGCTGCTTATGTTATACAAGCACTTCGGCAGGAAATAAAAGAAATAGCCACCCATGTAAGTTAGATCTTACCGAATCTTTTCTATTGAATTTGGCTCTTCTGAAAGCCTCGGCTGTCGGGATCGACTCGACGTTTAACCCAGACAGTAGTTTACAGAGAGAAGTGATGACTTCTTTCACTTTAACACTCTTTTCGCGCTGCATTTTCTTCGTGTAGTAGTTAGTATGTTGACAGCCTTGACGGTCGTCGTTAGGCAACAGCCACTTCCTAGTTGGGTGATATTTACGCCGTTTTGATTAGTTGCTGTTTTGGCGCGCTTCATGACTGGCGTGAATCCTGACCAATAGGAATTGTAGGCAGCCCACCACGATGACGTCTGCCGCATTACAAGTCAGTATGCAGAAATACTGCAGTGCAAAACTCTGACATGAAGATTTATTTTGAAACCTTACAAGGACTAAGAACTATGGACATTTACAAAATAATTAAATTCCTCTTCTTTATTTTGAGTACACATGTACCCTTTTCTGTTACTTGTTTCTTCCCCTTCTTTCTCTTTAATATGTGATTTTTTTCTTCTTCTTTTATATGATCTTACGATAACGTTACCTGATGTTAAACATTTCTATTAATGTTTTATGATGTTATGGAATTATTTGAAGTTTTAAATGTGAAACATATGCCTCTTCTGAAATGTTACATGTATATTTTTGGAGAGAAAAAAATACTTTTTTACATATTTTATTTATGTAGCTATATGTTTATTTTATTTTCCGCGCCATGATACCCTTTATATTTAAAATGTAGAAAAACATTCTCAAAGGATCTGAAAGAAGAGGAACAACATTTTCTTCATATTTTGTGATTATGTAAAGTTTATGATAACTGGGTAATGAACTGAATACACAATAATAATCATCATAGGTAAAAAAAAAAAAAATTAAATTGAATTGTATTTTTTGCTAGGCGTAAAGTCAGATGAACAAAACAATTAAGATTGTGTAAAACTTTACTTCTTAAAGAACTTTACTGCCCCCTACTGTTAAATGCTTGTCGTTCATCTCCTGAATGATTATAATGATCATGAGTGGTAAGAAAACATTATCCGAGGTTTTTTTTTATTTTTATATATTTAATTTTCATGCTAATTTCTAGTCACTATTAAATATCTTTGCATCTGCCTGAAAACTAGTTATAACATGTAAAAGGTAAAAAAAAGTTTTTGTGTTTTATGCAGGGCAAAACAACCCTTTATAAAACACAAAAAAGGATCCAATAGATGTGGGAGCTGAATACATAAACAAAACAAAAACAAGATGACAACAACCAGATAAAATGTATGTTGGAAATCATCTAAGCTTCTTTATTAACACTCATAACTTAAAACTGAAGATCCCACTGGTTACAAATGCATCAATATGGGATACTTTGTACACCCCCTCGTAAGTTAAACCCTATTTCTTCTGACGTTTAGCCACCAGAATTTCAAGAGCCCGCTTCCTGTGTTTTGCTGCATGTCTCAGCCTTGCCCGTTTTTCTTCCTCCAAGGCAACCCTCTTGCAACCTCCTCCTGCCTACTGTGTTGCCGTCTGGCTTTGTCTGTTGCTCCAGCAGATTTAATACAGCCTAATTATTATATGTTGTCATGGTCACGCAGAAGACGCATTTATTTTCATTTTTTATTTATTTTTTTATGACCCTGTAATACCACTCTTCACAAAACAAGAAAGAAAATATAGCAATATAACTTTTGGCCAAAATAGTGTTTTTTTTTATTTATAGAAAAACAGTAAAAAAAAAAAAAAAAAAAAACAATTGTTAACACATGAGGGATCAAAAAAAAACATGCTAATTTAAAACAAAAAAGATTTAATCACATTCATTAAATTGTCAACAGGAAAATACGTCTTTTAAGTGTCTTTATTTGGCCTCAGTACACTGAAGTTACTCTATGGAGACATGCTACAAAGTGTTTAATTGCTCTCAATGAGCAATTTGCTTTCAGTACATGTGTAAACAATACAGTAATGAAACTGTATGGCAGCAGAATAATTGCCAATTAGGGGTTTTGCTTACTGTAAATTATTGAAAAAAATATGCTTTTTAGAAAATGCATTTAATTAAAATGGTCCTTTGTATAGTCATTAATAAACTTCAGATACATAGAATCTTTTTAAGCAGCCTCCTAATAGAGACATACCAAAGCATAGCACCACTAAAGAGGTTTTGGGTTATAGCTTGTCATACCCTTGATGCATCTATCCATCCAGTTTTGTATTTGCTTGCATTTTACTGTTACAATTTAACAAGTTATTGGTCACCCAGAAAAGCACAATGTAAAAAAGTTTGAGTCATTAACCTTTTTCTGAATTGCTAAAACAAATTTCTCGAAACCATCACCCAATTTCTCAAAATCTTAAAACACAAAACCAAATCCTCAAACTACATTGAAAGAAAATCTGACTCTCAGAAAAAAACTCAAACCCATTTTATCTGTGCTCAAAAATCAAATAATGCTTTCAGATCATCGTTGTGTGTAAAAAATGACAACTGTGTTATAGTTGTGTTTAACTTTAATACAAGTGCATCACAGTGCAATATGTGTTTAAATGAGTGAGTTAAAGATTATTTAGAGTTTCGCAAAAAAGAGTGAGATTTGCATGGTGTCTAACTGCCTGAACTTGTCTAAATGTGATTATTTGACAAATTGGCTTAGGCTATTGAGAATTTGGTTCTGAGAATGGGCTTTAGTGTTTTAGCAATTAAGAAAAAATGATGGGCCTTATTTTAACGATCTAAGTGCATGGTCTAAAGCACACGGCGCAAGTGCAATTAGGGTCTAAAAGGGTTGTACCTAGTCTCTTAGGCTGCGTCCGAAACCTGGAAAATGCTGCCCTTCGGAGGACACATTTCAAGGCAGGAAGGCACCAAGGCACGTCCGAATCTAATGTTAGCTTCACTTCCTGTCTCCAGAGAGACCTTCATCTGATCGATTTTTGAAGGCAGCATAAATGTATCCTTCGCTGCCTTTGATATCCCACAATCCTGTGCGTTCCATTCTGTGACAGTTGAGCTGGAAAAAAAAGATGGCGTCCGAAAGTTGCGTTTGCTGGTCAGTTTGTGTGTAAATGTACGTTTTTTACCAACATTTTCTAATTCTGATGTCATTTCTAGTGAGAAATTACAAATGTAGTAATTCAATATGTGTTTAGTTCTCACTAAAGCTCTCTCTATTTTGCTATAGATCATTAAACGGTTAAGTTACACTGCCTAAGAAGTCTGTCCGAAATTAGTTTCGTGAGGTGCCTTCATGCACAAACGCTGCCTTACAAGTCATTGTCTGATAAGGCAGCGAGGCAACGAGTCAGCTGCCTAGGTTTTCGGACGCAGCCATAATGAGTCATTGGTGTGTTTTGGGTGTAAACTGCAATAAACCAATCAAAGTGTCATCTCCCATTCCCTTTAAAAGCCAGTTGTGCTTGCACCATGGGGGATTCACTATTTACATGGTGAAATTTGCGAGCGGAAAGAAATAAAACTTCTCCAGAGAGTAATCCTTTCATTTTTAATATTAAAAAATGTTTGTGAGCTGCTGCGTGTCCCTGTGTGTGTAATAAGCAGAGTGTACATGCGTTGTGGACCCGCCTATAGGTGCATATTTGTAACACGCTCTATAAATAAATAAAAAAATATTGCGCCATTGACTTTAGACCTGGTTTCAGTTGGTCAATGGTGCAGTCATTTTCAGTTGCCTCAAAATAGCAACGCACCCAACAATGTGCCTGAACACACCTCATTTTCAGACCAGCACGCCCATGGGCGAACAGATGGGTGCAAATGCACTTTCTATTTAAACAACGTGGTGCAGGATGTGAAAATGATAACTGCGTTGGGCTGAAACTAGCAAAAACCACTTGCGTCACACCTGGCGCCACATTGCATCGTGTGTATGATAGGGCCCTATAACTTTTAATATGTCCATCATGTGGTAATATATAAATTAACTGGTTATTCAAGTCAAAAATATTATTCAATACAAGTTATATTAAATTAATAAAGTGATTTTTAAGGGATAGAAAAAGTAGAAATAATTATTTGAGGTAACAATGGCACGCATCAATTATTTTACAGAGTAAGTAATTAGTACCATCAAAAATGTCCTTCTGCACGACCCATAAATTATGATTATGTATCGCCGCTTGTGCTAAGGCTAACAAAACGCGGGTCAAGTGTGTGCTTTTCAAATCTTTTCAAAAAGAGTTAAAGCTCAAGAAAGTGGACATAGCTTTTTATCTTAATTTGTAATAAATACTAGGGATGCACCGAATCCAGATTTTTGGGGTTCAGCCGAATACCGAATCCACTGGTTAAGATTCGGTCGAATCCAAAACCGAATACCGAATCCTTCTCCCATCCTTAGTCCATTATCAAAGTAAACACATTAACGAAGTAAACAACGTCCACAGCAGCGTAGGGATGCTATTGACCATTAAACCATTAACAGAAAGTAAGAACTTTGACAGATTAATACTACCAGTTAAACGGTTTAAATGTTTTTAACACTTTTTTGTTTGTTTGTTTTTTGGTGCATGGTTAAGAAAAATATGCTGTATAGCGTTATGTGTTCACTCACGGAGAGCGTCGACATGTGCAACCACAAACCAGATATATCTTGCAAAATGAAGCAATGGAAAAGCTTACTGTGTGGGACCATTTCGACAGAAAAATACAGCAGTAGTACAAGCTCCTGACTGGTGGAAAGCAAATGAACGGCGCTTCCCGAGGCTGGAAACCGAACCCCGTCAAAAAGCCCAATATTCGGCCGAATCCGAACCCGAATCCTGGATTCGGTGCATCCCTAATATTATATTATGCAAATATTGTACAAACTTTTTAACAGTAAAAATGCTGGTGTTTGAACAGTAAAAATGCTTTAGAAAATTAAATGAAATTGCATTAACTCTCCCCTTCAGCTTCCTCCTCTTCTCGTTTGATGACGGGGATCCCTAAAAATGAAAATGGATTTTAACATATGAACTTTTTTTTTTTTCATGTTTTAACAGATATGACACTTACCATCTAGCTTTTTAAGTTTGGGAAGCCTCTTAGTAGCCTCTTCTATCCAGTTGCCATCAGCGCCTGCATACTTTTCTTCTAATGGGTTCCCCACAAAGACAAGGTCCACCAATGATGGAAGATCTGCCATCTTCAGAAACTCACCTAAGGAACAAACAGCCTCATGAAATCCTCGTCGTTTAAAGGAATAGTTCACCCACAAATTTACATTTCTGTCATCATTTACCCACTCTCAAGTCGTTCCAAACCCTAATGAATTTCTTTTTTTCTGAATAATAAGATATTTTGAAGAATAATGGTTAACCAAACAGTTGATGGACCCCATTGCCTTTCATAGTATGGGAAACGAATACTATGGTGTCAGTGGTGTCCATCAACTGTTTGGTTACCGACATTCTTCAAAATATCCTCTTTTGTGTTCAGCAGAAGAAAGAAATGAATACAGGTTTGGAACAACATGAGGGAGAGTATCCCTTTAAGTACCATGACTAAGCTGCTATCAGACTCTCAGAAGAGTCTATTTTCCATGCTCACCCCACTCCTTGACCAAGTTGTTGGACATGTATAACACTTTGAGTTTCTTCATGACATGAATTCCCTTCAGTTTTTCTATGAGATTATAAGAGATCCACAGCTCCTCCAGAGTATCACCTACTGCCTCCTGTGGGGGTCAGATAAGGTGTGTCAATTATCTCTGAATTCTTCAAGTTATCATTAATGTTCTGTTACTTTACTTACAAGTCCGTTAAGGTTTTTGATGTTATTCCGCCCCAAGGACAATATCTTGAGGTTCTCTGGGAGAGAAATGCAATAAGCCGTTCAGCGATCATGACGAATGCACTTGACAGTTTTGCATCTGAAGGGAGTACTTACTTAGTCCGTTCAAGTTGGCAATTTTTTCAATACAGTTTGTAGACAGGGATAATCTCCTAGGCAGGACAGAATATACAATGAAGTTATAATAGGGAGTTATTATATCTGACACACATGGAAGCTGGTCTATAAGAAAACATAGTAAAAATTGGAGATGTATATTTAGACTCACTCGCAGTTGACAAGATTAGAGAGCGTTGCGTCCATTTTTTCAATGGGAGGGATCTGACCATAAATCTTTACTGCCGTGGCCTCGCTCGCCTTTTCGCCTGTTTTCTCCTCCTTGTAACAACCAAGTGAAATCAATAAACATGATTAATAGTAAACAGATAATAACCTACAGTTTATACTAGGAATGTGTAATGGGTTAAAACTTGGAAAAAGTTCATCTACAAACAAAATTAGTAATAAAGGTTTTACCCATTTCGCCAGGGCCTCTTTAATAGTTGTTGCTTTTGCCTGAAAACACATAACATAATAACTTGATTGATTGGTCACGGAAAGGTAAGATAATGTAAAAAAAAATAATAATAATAATAGCCGAAAACAATAATAACATTTATTTTTGTCTGGATCTTTACAAATATGCTAACGTTACTAACGTATTATGTTATTAAAATCACCAGCTCATTCATTAATGAATAACAGATGCTAACTTACAACAAGCTCGCTATCCTCTAGACATTACGTTGGGACATAGTCTGTCACAATTTGTACATCTTACCCTAATATTAATACTAAGTTTAATACCTAATAAACAAATAACTTTGCACATTTTAAACCTAACCAGCTAATGTCTAACAGCTAGCAAGGCGGCTAAATGTTTATCTGCTGTAACTGCCTGACTCAAGTGATGATGACTATTGAAGCGGCTTGTATTTGCAGCCTGAGTAATGTCCTCTTTTCTTTATAAACAGCAAACGCTTGTTTTCCTTATTTAGAACAATGCATTATGCAACCATTAACGTCGCATAATACAGTGTATTAAAGGCACAAACAGGATGGGAACTCACCATGTTGTTCTTTACGGTTGCTATGGAACAAAGCGCGTGCGCAAAGTGATGTTGTTTCCTACGAGCACGAGCAGTGAATCTGCCTGACAACACAAACAACCCGCTGGTCGCGTTGCCATGTGAATAGATTACTAAATAATTGCATTGACTTAATAACTTAATAATGATTCGCGGTATCGCTGGAATGAAAATAGAAAAATACTGAAAATAAAAAAAGTACAAATAATAAATCTTACAAAAATCACCGTGACGTCACAACAATAATAGACGTTCTTCCGGGTGGCAAAAGCCGAAGTGTTCCTATGGCAACGCTAGTAAATTGCTTGGAAGGCAGTCCCACCGTCCGTCGGCACTCGGCACGGCGGTAGCCTAATCTACCTTTCAACAGGTACGTTGATTCAAAAACATTAACTCTCGGAGGAAGCTTTAACTGAATACATTTAGGCTTTTTACCATATAAAGACCATTAAATGAAATACTAATGTAAGTCCGTCTTGCAGGACTGGTTCAAGTTCATAGGGATCACAGAATCACGGTGTGATTCCACAGTCATACCACTGGGTGGGAGTGATGTAACAATGATTACAGTCATACTCAATCTGTGTGTGTGTGTGTGTGTGTGTGTGTGTGTGCGTGTGTGTGGTCCTGGTAAACCCTATGTTGTGAGAACATACAAAGTAATCTTTGACCTTGTGGGGACATTTTTGGTCCCCATGAGGTAAACAGCTTATAAATCATGATGTTTTTTTGAAAATGTAAAAATGCGGGTTGTGTTTTAGGAGTAGGGTTAGGGGATAGCACATATAGTTATGTAATAGTATTTATGTAATTTGTTATTATGTATATGGAAAGTCCCCATATAACATAGAAAACCCAATGTGTGTGTGTGTGTGTGTGAGAGAGAGAGAGAGAGAGAGAGATTTAACCCATACCTTTATTAAATCAGTATCAATAACAAGGAAACCATCAACAACTGATTATCACAAAAACATGCAGCACAGCAAAAGACAGATATCGTTCCGTTTATTCTAAGCTCGTGCTTGTCTCGATTTAAAAGCTTGAGCTCTTGAAAGCAGGGTTGATTCTGATTTGCTGTGTTTTTATCTTTTATCAGCTGGATAAGATCGTTCTGAAAGTGATTCCAATTATATCTTTTCTCTGTGCCGTTATCGTATTCTGTGGTATGAACTACTCTTCTTCTACTCTTCTTCTTTAAACTATTCTTTAATATTGAGAAAAAGTGTATAAACTATTTGACCTATCTTTATTTTTATCATTCTTAATGTGACCGGGCCTTAAATCCCCCCAATCACTGTACAAAAAAAATCCTCATTAAAACACCACTGTAATAATCTCTCCAAATCCTGCATCTCTTTAAATTTAACTGAGATAACTAATGCAAGCCTTAAACAGAAGGCATATACTATCCAGTGTTGGGGGTAACACATTACAAGTAATGCAAGTTATGTAATCAGATTTCTTTTTTCAAGTAACTAGTATTTACAATAAAATATCTGAGTTACTTTTTTAAATAAGTAACTCAAGCTACTTTTTGTACATTTATTGACTGTCATCTCTTCTGTCCCCATGTTGAGAGAAATCGTGATTAAGTGCGGAGGCGTTGCGCAGTGTGAACATATTGTAGGCTAGTTCTAGACTAATGTGAACATGCATTTACTCATCTCCCTTGCACAAAAACAGATTTAGTATTTCTCAAAATGTACTTTATGTATACACTTATATGTATTTAATCTTACTTTATTAACCAATGTATTTGCTGTTGACCACTAATGATCCAATTCAACCATACTAATAAGCAAAAATTACTTTAAATAAAAATCACATTTGTTTCTTTTTTTTTATTGAAGTAACTGAAGTACCACAGCTGAAAGGTTTGTTTGAGCCGCGCCCTCTACTGTACAGATGTTTCCTTTTGCATTTGCACTTTTGGTCTGAAAGTGCCTTTGCGTTAATTTTGCCAAAAATAGAACTTTTTGTTATTAAAAAACAAACAAGCAAGTTCAGCATGGGTGAGAAAAAGTAACGCAATGCAATAGTTTCTATACAAAGTAACTCAGTAATGCAGTTAGTTACTTTTTTTAGGAAGTAACTCAATATTGTAATGCATCACTTTCAAACATAACTTTCCCTAACACTGATCTTGGCCATGTTGCACTAGAAAGAAAACAAAGACACATGACAAGAACATCAGCGATCTAATATATAGATGTCTTGACAGAATGACAGACAGTCAGGTCTGACCACCAATATGTCATCCCATTTCTGACACATAAAAATATCATGGTTTGTTAAATCATAATTATGAGATTAAAAGTAATGGAAAAAAAGTACAAAATGATGAGATACAATGTCATAATTATGTCATACCTTCGACTTTTATCTCACAGTTATCATTCATAATTGCTACTTTTGATCTTATAAATATAATATTTTTTATTTTGTACAGTAATTAAGCATGATTTAACTTTTTCTAATGTGTTAGAAATGGGATTCCATAAACCAAAGCGGTTGGTCTAACTTTTATATTTGTTTTAGTTTTTTTATAGTTGTTTTTTTATATGTTAAAATACTTAATCATTGCTTTCTTTCATATGTAAATATTGTGTTGTCATGATAAGCACAAATCCAGTCGAGAAAAGTTAAAAAATAAAACACTGAGAGCAAAATATAAAGTGAAATGTGAATATGAAGTGTATAAAATATAAAAATGTGGTAATTATAGTGTCACGTTACATGTAGTTACTGTAGTAATAACTATACATTTTGCATGATTACATGCAACTAACCCTAAACCAAACCCTATAGTAGCCTAAGTACATGTAGTTAATTATTATTACTCAGTAGGCTACTTAAATGAATAATTACACTGTCACATGGACACCTTTAAAAAAATCTATATAAACAGTGACAAATAGGCAATGTCCAATAATTAATAGCCTATTATGTTCAGAATAGAAAGTCTGAACATTAGATTTTCGAGCCTGATATTAGACTGGACGTTAATTAGAAATGTAATATCTATTAATCTGTACTACCCCGAGAGTGTCTTTTATTTGCATAATAGTGGGCTTTTCTTTACTTTTTTAATACAATCCCACACGATCGTTCGCATTAAATTGCTTTGTCCGCGGTGTCATTAGTGAATGAATATGTGTCACATTTGCATGGAGAAAATCAGTCGAATTACACTGGCAAAACCATGAATAATGAGATCCAAGAAATTGGATCATTGCTGAGGAGCACTTGTATCGTGGTGATCTGACACACGCATGCGCAGTGCAGCCCGGTGACAGCCAAGCAGCCTCCTCAAGAGCCCCGCAGTGAGAATTCAGACAGCAGCAGTCAGTCTCCCCAGTTCCTGTTTCCGCCAGGACTCGCGAAGCATCCCTTTCATTAAAACATACGCGCTGTGGAGATACAAGTACGCCGGTGCCAAATAAAGGTAAGTGTGTCGCCGTTATATACGACCGCATTACGTTAAGGAAAACGGCGTTTTTCTCGCCGGCGAGTTCGCTCCATCCCGGCCTGTTGCTAGCTTCCTCGGCTGCTGAACGATAAAAATAACGGTCAGGTTTGCAGCTCGAGTGCATTGTGTTTTCGCGCCGTGATACCGAGGTATGCTCCGGTCAGACAGTCATTTTGTAGCCATTACCATCACGGCACAATGTATAATGTGTATATGTAGTAGGGAGAGATGAAGACGAATGATTGTAGCGGAGCCAAATAGAGGAAGCCTAACGTTCCTTTCAGCGAATCCACACCATATAGCTCAAACGGGTCTACAACACACATTTACATGACTAATTAATACGTGGTTTGTATCAGGGCTGTTAAAGTGGAGCAGCCTAAATGTCCGGTAGTATGTTAGCCAGACATTTAGCAGAAAACACCCACAGCAGTTGCGTGCCCATGTTTATGTGGGTAGAAAGGAGAAAGGCAAGTAAACATGAAGACACTGCAGAAATCGGGAGTGTTTACTTTTAGACCCTTATGAGGAATACGGCGTATTACTGAGCAATACAAATTGTTTAAAGAAGTAGTTAACAACACACTATTTAATTTGCATAACTTTTTGGGTTCCTTCAAACCTGTATGACTTTACTTAGTTAGAACACCGTTGCTGACTTTACTTAGAAATTTCCATCAAAAGACTGAAATGGGGACTGAAAATGTCTCAAAATTGGAATAAGTGTATCATGAAAGTAGTCCACATGACTCATACACTATTATGTGTTTTGGAGCCAAAATATAGCAATTGTGTGAGGTAGGCTACAGAATTAAATTATTTACTGAAAATCATGACATCCGTCTTAGTTCTGCATGGAATGTTCATGAGAGTACATGAAGAAAATGGAACGGTTTGTGAATAAGTGATTCGTTTGATTGGTTTATTTTTTCATAAAAATAAAAAAAAAGATCTAAATGATTTGCTCAAAAAGTGGTCTGTTTCCAATACAAAGCTAATGGATGACTTATTTTAAATAAAGTGCATGCATCATGTGGACTTGTGTGAATGTGAGTAAAGGATGATGGCATTTTAATTTTTCACAGCCTGTTATTACAACAATACAAACCACTTATTATGATGATGATTGTTTTTCCTAGCACAGTTCCCACAAGTCCTTTCCCTGTTCTTTATAGCTTGAAGGTAATGTTTCTAAACTGCATTGGGATCAGAATTTAAGAAAGTGACCTGCCTACCTAGACAGCATATTTGTACTTCATAGGCACAGGAATTATTTGTCTCCTCCAGTACTCTTCCTTACTTAATCTACTACTCCTATCACACGCATTAGACACAGTAGGATGGGCACCATTAATTATCATCATATAACAATTTGGCTTCACTCTTTTAAGGATACTCTGTGGTTTTTATCTCCCGTCATGTCGTCTGCTGTTTTAATCGATGCTCAGAAAACATTTGCCTCACTTAAGAGCCTTGTAAAATCAATGTGTTCTACAGATGTTCTGCCCAGTCCCTGCGTTTCCAAGTGTTCACAGATAACAAGCTTTCATAGTCAAGTGTGTTATTACCATAGACTGTAAAAAAAATATGGACGTAGTGTCCGTGACGTCACCCATAGGATTCTGATGAGCAGTTTTGAAGTGTAAAGTAGGGTTGAGCTGGTCGTTGTCATCTTGGCAGCGCTTCATCGTGCGTCACTCCCGGGTAATAGAAAATGGGCAAAAAGGCGGGATGTGGGCGGAGCTCAAGTGACGCGATGACTAACAGACAGCAGATAAATGGCTATCCACCTGTCACTCGAAGTGGCCACGCTCTTAATTATGCAGAACTTTAATACTTTATATAATGTAAACAAATGAGTTCTAAAAAAATTCACCCACCTCACAGTTGTCATGAAGGGCAAAATTAGCCGTATAGACCAAAATCACAAATTGTACTAGGCTGTAAACATGTTTTAATCTGCTGTGAAGTTGGCCATTTTAACATGGGGCTCAATGAGATTCTGCTCCCTTCTGGAGCCTGTCCCTAGTGGCCAGTCGATGAATTGCAGTTTATGTCACTTCCGTATTGGCTTCCAGAGAAACTGCGGGAGGTTATTGGCCGCTTGGTTATTACATATACAGTACTTGGACTTGTGTGCAACATCTCAATATTCATACCTCTTTAATAGTGCATTGACATAATGAAATAATTAAAGGTGCTCTAAGCGATGTCACGTGTTTTTTAGGCCAAAACATTTTTTGTCACATACAGCAAACATCTCCTCGCTATCCGCTAGCTGCCTGTCCCCTGAACACACTGTAAAAAAAACGCGGTCCGCCTAAGCTCCACAAACTGTAACAAAAACAAACTGGTGCAGGCGTTTTTTTTACAGTGTGTTCTGGGGACAGGCAGCTAGCGGATAGTGAGGAGATGTTTGCTGTATGTGACAAAAAAAATGTTGGCCTAAAAAACGCGTGACATCGCTTAGAGCACCTTTAAATCTGCCATGATAATTGATAGGTTTCTAGGTAGATATCTTGGCTTGTATCAGTTGATTTGCATTGCATTTGGCCTTATTTCAGCAAAGATGGACAGCAGAGTACAAAAAATATGAGCATTTCATTTCATTTGATGTAAATATCTTAGCTTATATATATATTATAAATACCAGGTTTCAGTCTAGCAGTTTTCCATTGTTTAAAGAAGTACACTGGAAAATATGTTTTGTTAAGTATCTGGAAAAGTGGTTCACCGTTTTAAATAAAAAACTATATTAGATTACACCAACAAAAGCCATTTTTAAGGGTCAGGTAGAAGTCACTCCTTCACTTTTCTCATTGAAGTCAGACAAACAGAGAATGAATTCGATACTACTCTGCTATGTTTACTTGCCAGGGTCTTCAGAGCTTCCATGGCCAATGGCAGTCCTGGTAGCTTCCCTGAGGGGAGGTTCATTTAGCCAGGGGACTTTTTCTGGGAATTACTTACTAAATCCACAGAGTTATTGCTACTACTTACCTGTTTCAAATAATAAGCCATATTTGAGGATGATTTGCCACTTCCTGTGGAGTTTTTTTCTTTGTTTCTGTGACTAACCGACTCATACAAATTTGGTCTACTAAGCCTCTTCTTATCTATTAGGGGTGGGGTGGGGGCTATTCATATTTAGTGAAAGCATTTGACTGTTATAAAATGAATATGTCAGGGTGTAATGTGGCTTTATCTTGCCAAGTGAAGTTTATCTTTACTCCAGTATTTTATAAACCTTTACATCCATGTAAGTTTTTAGTATTGTGCGATCATGTATCTTGTTGAAAGTTTGCTTTTAATCTTGCATTTAAGTTCTATTTGTTCAATCACAACTCTCCCAAATGAACCATAAAAATGCATTAATTTGTCATAGGCCCCTGGAGTCTTATTGCAGTTTCTGCTCCATGAGTGTTTTGCACTGACTCACTCTGCTCACACAGTTATGGTCGTGAAACATTAACTTGAAAACCTAATATGTGGTTATGGGATTTCTATAATGTGTAGTTTCACCTTCCAACCTGATCCCAAGTTACCTTTGAACATGTAGGTTCTGTTTTGTGTTGCTCAAGTTAATGACACTTATGTGGTGACTGCACGTGTCGCAATAGTCACATGATCATGTAATAGGACAATTTGCCAAGTGGAAATCATCTGCATGCACGTCTGTCTTGTCACATTTGTCACATTTGAGTAATGAACTGAGAAATCTAATAATGCCCTCGATAGATAATTGTCTCCTGGGATGAATTATGAAGAAGAATTATTAACCAAGGGAAAGACGGTTCTGGTTTATGCTTGTTTTATTGAGATTGAATGGAGGAGTAATAGAGTGCAGGGCTTTGCTACTTTTTAACATACATTCGCCCCATGCTATGAAGCGAAGGTCAGGATGGGGTCTGTAATAAAGCTCAAAATCACGGATCAAACTGGAGTGGAGGGACTCTGATTCCCCTCCCCCACTCCCCTTGCTCATCTCTTTTATTCTGCCAATATCAGGTGACTACTCTTGGCTGAGTTTCCATAGCAATGTGGGCAGTGGGCAGGGATAAAGAGGTTCTGATCAGTTTTAATGATAGTGTAGTTTACCTCTCTGAGCAGGAGATGGAAAATCTCTCCCAATAGGTTTTGATTGGAACGGCAGAGAGGTGTGGGATTGGGCGGCAGGGACTAGCATGTACAAGTGCAGGTGTGAGTGTTTGCATGAGATGGATGATGAAGCAAGTAGCTGCGGTGGGGTGGGATAATCACATGGATGAGGTCTTTGGCAGGGATCCTAATGGCAGACCATGTAGCTTTCCACATGATGAACATTTGCACTCACTCTTTCCCCATTCTAGTTCTGCGGCAGTGGCCTGCAAGGAAGAGCTTTCCAGCCATTGTCTTTACTAACTCTCTTTCCCAGGACAAGGGGGACCGTGAGCCATTCTTCAGAGCCCTTTGGAGATTGTAAAAGTCAGTGTGTGTGCATGCTTGTGCATTGGTGTGTGTTTTGCTGGTAGGTTCTTGGCTGACTGCTTTTTGCGCCCATCAGACTTGACAGTGGCCAACGTCAGGGAGCTGTTTCATCGGCTATAAATACCACACTGCAATGTGGAGCATCGCTCTGGCAGCTGCAGGGGAACTGCTTTGCCTTCACCCACAATCGAGGAGAGGAAGGGTCAGGATTACACTGACAACAGACCTTGTTTGACCCCTGCAGAAAAATGAAGTTTTTGCACAAACATATGGTCTGAATGATTAAATGGGCATATTTTCCCTGGAAGCTGTGCATTTGCAGTCATCATAGTCAATGATTACCTACCGCAGGGCTTCATTTAAACCAAGGGAAATGTGTTGCACGACACAGCTTTTCTCCCAAAGTTCTTCATGCCCTTGCCATAGCAGACAGATGAACGTGAGCGATTGTGCCAAATGCACTTATGCAAAGCAGTTGGTAGACTCTCTCAGACCGTAGGGTCTCAATAAACCTACCTGAGACCCTTGTTTAGAGTTGAGAACTAATAATCGTGTCCTCTGCTTGAGCTATGTGCAGACAATGAGGCCAAGGTTACTGTAATTCAGGAAAAGGGGAAAAACTAGCTACAGAAATAGACTGTAACCGTCTTAGAAGCCAGGTATTTTTTCTGCAGTTCTTTGCACTATGACTGTCAGAATTACAAGAGAATATAATGTATTTGGCTTGCTATTATTATTCACCCTACTTCTGTGCCAGCAAACACACCTTGTCCCACCAGAGTTATGTCCTACCCAACTTCAACACACCCTCTGGCACACACTCCCTAATAGAGGTCAGGTAAATTTGAGTTTCACAGATGTACTTCCTGTAATCCCATCCACGTCTGTTTTTTTTCTTCTCACTTGCCTGACAAATTACATAATGTTATTCTGCAAACTTTGTGGTCCTCTTAAGAAATCTTTCCCACCTGGATAGAAATCATTGTGGAATACTATTTTTCACCGATTCTCTTCGTTTACTTTGAAGTAAAGCGAAATATCTCACTCCGCTGCCTACTGCACCTTTATTATGGATTTAGATCTTTTTGCCAATTTCTTGGCAAATGAAACCGCTGTTGGCTCAAAAAGAAAAAGTTAAATCTTAATTATTTCAATGGGTTTCATGATGCATGCACCTTCTATAAAGCCCACATCCAGACTCCCATCTGAGTGAGTAGAGATGTCATTCCCATTCAAATCAATCATCTGCTACTTACTGTAACTCAAATGTTATTTGGGAAACAAATCCCACCAAAAATAGTGATTTAATGCACCCCTTTTTTTTTTTTTTTTTACACCTTGCCTTCTTAGGAAAACTAGTCCTGTATAAATAGGCCTTAGGCTGAAAACCCAGGGGACTCATGTCTGAGGTAAGGATGATGGAAGCATTTTTGAGGCATCCAGTCCTGTAGTCTGCATTGCTCAGCACTGACCTGAGTGAGACTGCTGTCTCAGCTCAACTGGAGCATACTCAATGGCATCCCTAATGGTTTGTGGAACGCTAACGGCTTCTCTGGGACAATTAAGCATCTCTGCGGTACTCACAGTGATGGGTGGAGATATGCATAAAAAGCAACAGAGGTAGGATCAGAGGGCAGACAGGATGTCTATTAAAATCTTATTAAACAAACACAATTTGCAGGGTTATGGCATCTCATTCGCTAGCCCCCAGGAGTCATCAGGTTGAGATGGGTCAAGCTCAAGCATGCCTATGGATGATGATTGTCAGAGCTGGTCTGTATGTCGAAAGTGTTGTCATCCCTTTTATGCACAAAGCAGGGATGGGGGATTGTCATACTAAGAGGATTGATGGGGTTTGGCATGATTGGATTTCACCTTGTGCTGATTGATATCTTTAACAGTTTCAAACAACCAGACTCTTAGATTACATGATACTGCCTATCAGTTGCAGGATACATGGTGGGGAATACACAGAACCTTCACTTTAGCTTATACCATAACTTGGTTTACATGCCATCCTGGCTCAGTGTGTCTACAATCACTTAGCCATTCTGTCTCCTGCCATTGGGGTATGAAGAAAAGAAGATGGTCCAAACCTCACAGGACACAGATGTATAGGCGGATCTTTTGTGACGTCATTGTTTATGTTTGTCGCATTGCATCATGGGAGTCGTGTGGCAAGAAACACCGCTAGATACCTGTAATTTGATTGTTTTGCACGTTTGGAGGAGGATTTAGAGAAGAGGATGGTTCACTCTTGCTGTGTGGTCGATTGTACGGCTCGTTGGGGGCCTGATAAAAAGTTTTTTCGAATTCCCTCCAAAAAGGATAGCGAAAAACGAAAGAAATGGTTGCGTGCAATTAGGCGATTGAACCTGGACACCCCGAAGAAAGCCTGGATTCCTGCAGCTTCTGATCGAGTTTGTGAGGCACATTTTGTTCATGGTAAGTCTTAGTGATGTATTTATAGAAGATTGAATAAAAAATAAATAAAACTGAGTCAAATCAACCGAGTCATATGTTTTCGCGTTCTGATTCAGGTGTCTAGTTAGTGTGTACTAATTAGTACAGACGCCATTGAAAGTCTCACACTGAACACAATTGAATTGGTACAACAATCACTACATTTTCAATAAATAAGTAAATAAGAACACTGATCAATTAAGACTTACCCGGATTTGCAGTCGCAGTGAGCAGTGATTATTTCGCCGTTCTCTTTGGCGATCACCCAAGGGAGATGCAAATCACGCCGTGACTGCTTGGCCAGGTCTAACCTCTGCTTTTAGCACGATCACTGCTTTCTGTTTGGCAGAAAAGATCGGCCCAACTTTGCGAGAAACAAAATCATAGGCCTCCAGACTTTTGAAAGCCTTTAATCTTTTATGAGTGAAGGGTCCAGGGGTTTCTATTAAATAAGAATAAATGTTTCCCCAGCAGATTGGTGGCCAAGACACGGGCGAGTCGGACCAACGTTTTTTGTCATCCCAGATCTCATATGGGCTTTGAAAACTTCAATTTTGTCACCAATACAAATTTTGAGCTTCTCTCCAAACCTCCGGTCTTCAGATGTTAAAGTGCTTATATATTGTGGATTTCGCCCGCTAACTCTCTTGAAAGTGCTCGTCCCGTCTTTACAGCCCGCCATACTGTTTGTTTTGTTGCCACACAACCACTCGCGCATGCGTACAAAGATGTCAACAAAGATCCTCCTATTGAGTGTACTTTTGTAAGTCCCAGTCTCTGTCCTCTGAAAATTGCCTCCCCACTCAGCTGAAAACAAAGTGTACTATGGAATATTATAGGCAGGGAATGTCTGATAAGAACCTTCCCCACCTTCTTGTTTGAACCTTAGCACTTGTAGCACTAGTGAAATATTTGCTTCTCTCCATTGCTATTTACATAGGTTGAATTGAACACTTTAAGCTGTTGCTCGTTGTTGGTTTTGTGTGCGAATCTCGGCTATACATTTTGGCTAGATGCCCAGCTGCCCCTCACCCACTGAGTAGAGTTGTTAGCCCGGGGGTTCGGCTCAGCTGGGCCGCCTACACAGAACAAAAACTGCAGCAAACTGCAACTGGGTTTGAGACAGAAAGCTAACTTAGGTTGTCACCGAAAGCTTTAATTTGAATGTTTTCATATTGCTATACTTCACATGCATCAGTTTGCATGTCAACATGCTACTTGCAGTTGTGTGCCCATGCATCAGTTATTCCTTAGAAACTATTGCAAGGCAAGGCCATGTAACCGCTGGCCATTTGAAACTTGAAATCTGTATACTCAAAAGTGCTATGATCACAAAGTTTATCAGCTGCCGGAGGATTTAAGTAGCGATGTACAGGGCAGAGGATGAGTCGAATGCTAATTTGGTACAAAGCCAGAGGAGTACAACTCATGTGACACTGATGACAGAGAGACAGCAGAGATATTCTGGGTTCTGTCCTTTTCTTCACTTCCATCTTTTTTGAGCTGTGCAGAGGAAAAAGTACGGCCTGGCGGACTCTTTTTCTTTTCTCTTACCATGCAGGTGATGTATTGTTTGGTAACATTGCCCTTTCTTTAACCTCCTTTTCACTCTTTTCATCTCTCTGTTGCAATGTCCATTTCCTTTTTCCTTCTCTCATTCACTTTGAAATCGACTGCTTGTGGAGAGGCATCTTTGAGCCAGGTTATCGACTTCAGTTTAGACACCACGGAGTAGCATTAGCCTGTGCCAGCGAGAGGCGTGTAAGGCAGAGAAGATCCTGTTCGCAGAGATAATCTGATCAGTGGATTTGTCGACTTAATTTTTCGCTAATCCTCATAGTGTTGTGGCAAGCCCTTTTGTGTTGAAAAGGCAAAGGTTGTCTTAATTGGGATCAAGAGTGGGATTGCCATTCATGCCAACTACAACATACTTTGGTTTCACAAGCAGAATACATTATAAGATTTAGTGGACAATGGACATTGATTTTACTGTATTTGTTCAGCAAGACTCTTTTATTTTATTAAAGTGTACATTGATATATGATGATGCATAATTGTATAGCTGGTTATATGCCCAGTGTTTCCCACACATAGACTAATTTGTGGCGGTGCGCCACAGAATCAACATCGGCCGCCACATATTGCGTGTCGTTATTAACTAGGGATGGGCAACAGTGGTCGAGTACTCGAACGTGACAGCGATCATCGTTCATGAGAACGATGATCGCCCTGAAAAAAAAAATATTTGTCTCTTTTATTGGTTATTGCGTCGTTTTGCGCGGTACCTGAGGTCTGATTGGTTAGCGTTATACAGCACGCCTCCAGACCGCGGTGAAATAAAGTGAAACTGAGGCGCACACTGCAGTGATGTCTGGAATCACTGTGATCATTGAATGGTTAGTGCAAGATGTGCAGCGCCAATCTGTCATAGCCTACATAGCATTATAATGAGAGCACCGTGGAAAATGCTGTAAATGATCTGTGCTCAGTTCCCCGTGTATCAGCTGATCCACAGAGAAACTAGCGAGAACACTCAGACTAGCGCGTGAAGTTCATGTGCGCATTCGCGTCCTTTTCTGCAGATGCAGAAGATTACCTTTATGTTGTCTATCTGATTAATCTAATATAAAACACGTTTGGTTGAGCTTAATAAACTAGAAAAGCGCTGCCGTTATACCGGCTGTTCATTCTCTTCAGTTTCAGCTCAAATGCATAATGCTCGAGCTCGACATGGTTTAGAGACAGTCATATTCTTTTCAGATAGGCTATTTCTTTCTCAGAATCATTGACATTAGTAATGCAGCAGTGCTATTGCTATACTGTTCTCGTATTTTTTAACTGTAGACCTAGTTTATTTAAAGTTGTCTTTCGTTATGAGTTTGAAAACGTGCAGTGATGTCTGTAAACGCTTCGATCATGAATAATACAATTAAGTTCATGATGTGCAGACAGAGTCAATCTGTCAAAGCATTATAATGAGAACACGATTTTAATAAAATGTTGTTTCTGTGTGCTTTCGTTGTCGGTGTATCAGCGTTGTTAAGGGAAGAGCGCATTCAAAATGTTCCGTTTCAAACCATAGCCTGTCAAATCTAGCACGCTGAAGTTCACGTGCGCATTCACGTCCTTTTGTTTTAATTTAAGTTGTAATAGGTTCATATTAATATTGATATAGGGTGCGTTTGGTTTATTAACCAGATAGCAAGCTCTGCAGGGTGGTGTTATTTCACAGTTTCAGCTCAACGGCAATGCTCGATATTACTGACTTGGTTATTTGAGACGGTCATTTTATAAAGATGTTTCTTTTACAAAGACATTTATGCATCATAATCAAGCAGTTATTTTTTGTTTAATATGTTCATGTTTTCATATACCTGTTTTCATGTCACGTTTGTATTTGTCAACAACCATTTTCATAACAGTTTTCATTATCTCAATGACGGACATGCCCCGCCCCCTGCACATGCCCCGCCCCCGAGTACTCGAGTACTCGTTTTTGAGACCTATCGATGATCGAAATGAGAAATTGACAAAAATGCCCATCCCTATTATTAACTTATTTTTTTAACGCTATTCAAAACACGCAGCGTATTCGTTCAGCTGCATTTCCGTTCCCTGCTCTCCCTCTGTCTCTGTCACTCTTTCTCTCACTCACACACACACACACGGTGCGTTCCATTCGCCCAACTCGCCGGCATTTGGCGTGAGGCATGCGCTTTCAGGCTCTGTCCTCACGCTCTCACTCTGCCCAAGTAAATCTCAAGCCAAATTGCCAAACCTGGCTTTTGATATGAACCAAAGTCTGAGCTTTTAAATTCAAACAATAAATAGCATTTTGGCGCTAATGTGGCATAAGAGTTAAAGCCAGAGCCGTTGAAAAACAGAGTTGTGACATGCTTTCATCTCACAGCGGCGCACGCGGTCACGTGGTTCATGGAGCTCTCAAAAGTTCAAAACTGTCGGTGAATACATTTGAATGGCTTAAGCAGGATAGACAACAGCTTCACTATACTTGCAGCAATTTTTGATAAACAGTACAGCATAGTGTGCATTGATTATTACGTCAACAATATTTACAGTACAAGGGGGATTTCAGGTATAAGACCTTAGAAAAGAAGGCATAGACCTTACAAGGCATAAATCTTTATTCCGATTTCAAAATGCGCGTTTTGACTTTTGTAATACATACGCTGAAGTGTCTCGTCCGCCCACCCAGCTGATGTTCACTACTGTAATGAATATGAACTTAACTTTTTAATAAGCAGGGGAAATTCCCAACTTTAAACTAATAACCATGTCCCGGCTCAGGACGGTTTGTGCTTTAAGAATGTACAGGGAGACTTCAAATATAAAAACGGTGTCTCTTAGGCAATGTTTTCTCACTAAAATCATATAATTTCCTATTGATTCAATAGAATGTGTGAGCTTATTAGGGAATACCAATATGGCAGCGTGACGGCTTCACATTTTATGACGTCATGAGCAATCCAGTTCTCTATATAGATCAGTGGATATAACACATGTTGGGTTCATTTTAACCAGCATAATGGGTTGATTCATTTTTACTATAATACTAGCATAATACATATTTACATATTTTATATTGTTTTTAATACATGTTGCCTACATTTAAGCCGTTTAACAAATATTTAACTATTATATATTTAATATTTAAGTAAAAATTAAACATTTAGAAGCAATTCAAGTGTACACTCTAAAAAATGCTGGGTTGTTTTAACCCAAAATTGGGTCAAATGTGGACAAACCCAACCCCTGGGTTAAAATGTAATTAAAAAAAATTAAACCGACGACTAGGTTTGTCCATATTTGACCCAAATTTGGGTTGACATGATCCAGCATTTTTTAGAGTGCAATCGACCAGTCTCTTTTATCGTGTTCCACCGTAACGGTTCTGGATATTGTGCCGGAGCTTGTATCATGTTCAGCGGGGGAACTCAGGACGCCGCCCTGCGTTTCACTCGAAGCCGAAATATGCTGTAACTGACTCCATAACCTGTCCATAAACAAACAGTAAACAGCTCTGTGAGGACCTATTTTAACATCCTACACTGTCACAACATTTTGAAAAAATGGTACCTTTAAGGGGTACAACAGCTTGTCACTGGATAACAAACTCCTAGAAGGTTCATAGTAGTACCTTAAGGTACATATTGCTACTCTAAGGTACTAATATGCACCTTTTAATGGTAAATAAAAAAGTACAAAGTGACTAGCTGTTGTAGCCCTAAAGGTACATTTTTCTGACAGTGTAAGTATTTATATTCTGTGTCCTTTAGAATAAAATCATACAATTTTATGCAAGGCATCAGGTGCTTTCATCACGCGAAAAGACTGACACAACACTTGTGTAGAACTCGCATCGTGCCCCTGTAAATAACTCAACCGCTGGGTTGTTATGTCTGACCCAGGATCTGGGTAACACAAAAACTACTTAAACACTGTGTTGTTACGTTTGACCCAGGGACTGGGTAACACAAAAACTACCCGAATATTAAAAAAATGATCCCAAAATGACCCAAAACGCTCAACCCAGGATGTGGGTAGAAAAAATAACCCAATATTTTTCTGTTAGATTTTAGTGAAGAGTCAATAGATTTGACTGGCAAGAGGAGTACTTACAAGAAAACAGAAAATAAACTTAAAGGGTTAGTTCACCCAAAAATGAAAATTCTGTCATTAATTACTCACCCTCATGTCGTTTGACACCCGTCAGACCTCCGTTCATCTTCGGAACACAAATGAAGATATTTTTGTTGAAAGCTGATGGCTGAGAAAGGCTTCAGATAGGCCTCCATTGGCATTCAGTACACTTATACTCCCAAGACCGATAAAAGGCACTTAAAATGTCGTTACAAAGTCCATCTCACCACAGTGACTCTACAATAATCTTACGATGCGACGACAATAGTTTTTGTGCGCAAAAAAAAATCAAAATAACACCTTTATCCAGCTTGTTATTGCCTTCCGTGTGTGCCTCCACGACGCATGCGCGAGAATATGACGTAGCGCCGGGGTTCGGGAATCCATGAAATGCACACTTAAGCCCCATTTTGAGAACTACGCCGAGACCTAAAGCACGATCAATGTAGAATCCAACAGCTGAGATACGCGCGTCTTCCTCTGATTGTAAACAAATCGCTTCTGGGTCATCTGTACGAACGCCGGATCTACGTCATATTCTCGCGCATGCGTCGTGGAGGCACACACGGAAGGCAGTAACAAGTTGGAAAAAGGTGTTATTTTGATTTTTTTTGCGCACAAAAACTATTGTCGTCGCATCGTAAGATTATTGTAGAGTCACTGTGGGTAGATGGACTTTGTAACGACATTTTAAGTGCCTTTTATCGGTCTTGGGAGTATAAGTGTACTGAATGCCAATGGAGGCCTGTCTGAAGCCTTTCTCAGCCATCAGCTTTCAACAAAAATATCTTCATTTGTGTTCCGAATATGAACGGAGGTCTTACGGGTCTCGAACGACATGAGGGTGAGTAATTAATGACAGAATTTTCATTTTTGGGTGAACTAACCCTTTAATCTGTTTAGATTACAAACACATCATCGAGTCAAGCATCGTCACCATGTGTATAAATATTTAAAAAAAAAAATAATGCAAAACTATGTCTGCCAACATGTTTTTACATTTTAGCTATTTGAGACTACTGACAATTACATTTTACATCTAGACATTTTTTAAATTTAAGTCCCATAATTGAATTGTCCCTTATAAAATTTATAAGGGAAAATTCAATTTGGGACTTAAATTTAAAACATGTTCCAATATGCTAAAAGCTAATCTTTACAGAAAAGAAAATCATTTAGAATTTATGGTCAAAGTTTCCTTTACAAAACACATTTATTACGTTTTTAACTTGCAACAGTACATGCAAAGTATGCAGCAAGATATAATTTAACAGCATGACATCTATTAATTCATAAACATGTTGGCTGGAAAACAATGGCATATTGTGATGGGTTGATAATTATAGTTATCAATCCATTCTAACTGATTCTTACAAGATGAATAGACATCATAGAAAACCAAACATTTACATTGCAAGGCACAAAAACACATGTACATAATAAACGACACCTGCCAGATATGTCAACAGGCCGACCTTATTGCTCAACCATGAACGCGTTGTTGAAACTGTGTAATATATGTTGTAAAGAGGTTCTCTTTGGTCCTTGTTCAGTCTCAAAACCGTGAGATCATGATAAAAGAGTGAAAAGATCCAAGGAAGGAAGTGATTGGGATCGAGCAAAAATCTTTCAACATTTGTGATTGTGTCTATGAATGAATGCCCATAAGTGATGCAGATAGCAGTACTGCATGGGGTCTGTTTTGCTGAGGACCTGCCACTGGATGAGCTGCCCTCTTTAGTGCTCCACTGACATCCATGCTAATCAGCGTGCCTAGTGACACACTCTGCATCACTGCATGCCCGAGTTTGGTGCGACTGGATGTTTCGGTGCTTCAGTGATTTGCACGGTTTATTGGTGTGATCAGAGCGTCTTTTGTGAGCATTAACAGTCGCGCATAAACAGGCTTTTCGGCATTGGAAAATAGAATTTCAGGGCAGTTGAAATGCCCTTGGGACGCAATCACAGAGGCGCTCCGCAAACGCTTCTGAACGCCTGTGGCCTACCGCACGGCACTACAACATTTATTTGAAATCACTCAACATTATTCATTAGCAGCTTTCTCTCTGTGGTTTGTATGTTGCATTTATTCGCTTACATTTTACTTTGCATGCTAGCTGGAAACCTGGCGTGACATATACAGTGTTCTAGCAGGAGGCAGCTTGTGAGAGAGGTATCATTTGTCTGAATGAATCACCTCATCTCCTCCTCTCATGCCGCACACCCAGCGATTTTTACAGCGCGGGGTAATTGGCCACTCTGTTTCCCATCTGTTGCGTGCTTGCATTCTTTGTCATATTCCCTCTGCTGTCCTGCCCACCCTCAGAACCAGCGGCACAAGGGAGTTTTGTGTTTTTGCCAACAAGTGACGACAGAAGCAAGATCAAATAGAATTCATAAAAGTCGATAAACATCCGCCTGCCGTTTCATTATCTCTCTGTCTCCTCTCCGTGAGCTGGAGATGCGGGTGCCATTTATTTCCTTAGAAGAAGGCCTCTCCACTCCTGATGAGAACTTTTCCATTTCACATTCTTGCCCTCGGCAATGGATCAGACTGTCAAGAGTTACTTGCGTCGCCGAACTCCTCCACGATTCATCACTCTGTTTTTTGTTTGTCTTTTTTCCTCCAGAAAGAGTTGTGGCCCATTACATATGTGCCTTGGAGAATTTTTTGCTTTAGTTCCAATACAGAACGACAGTTTTTTGGGGGGGTTTATTTTCATTTAGTTAAGGTTAGACTTTCAGAACACAGCTCTGTGGCTGAGGGTGTGAAATAAACATCCAAATGCAGGTGCTTTTTGAGCTGTGGCGGTGATTGTGCTCCTCTATCAGCAATTGTAGTGGGCGACTTGTAATCACAGATTGACATTTGACAAGAACTGCTGTTGCTTAGATGCATAACACACTTGAAGAAACATGTTTCATTATCTTGATGAACAGACAAAACATAAGCCATCATGTGCCTGATGAAGATGTCTGATTCGCTGTTTTTGGTCCTTCTGTGGTGCTCTGCCACTAATGTCTATATGTAAAGTCATATTATTTTATAGAATATAGACAGTTTCATTGGACGCATGCGCGTTGCCACGGTTACACGCCTGGCCTGAGGTTAACTTCCGGTCTGTGTTTGTTTATCGGTCTGGTTAGGGGATAGTATGTAGCACTACTCAGTAGAAACACATTTTTGACGTACTATTCTTGGATAACATGATATTAATATTAATGATCAAGCAGAGAGCATATGACACCAGCGCAAAAACTGTGTGCGACTCACTAAAAAGCCTTGAAAGCATCATAAATATCCAGTCTGACTGCATACAAGAGCAGCATCTAATGTAATTTAGACTGTATGTCTAATGTAATTTACTTGTTATTTATTTTGCTTGATATCAGAAATAATCTACTCTAGAGGTAATTTATTCTGGCGTATTCTGCGTTTACACTTGACATTAACATGCGATCACAGAGATCCAATCAAGCAGATCAGATCATCAGTCAATCAGGACACAGCGCGTTTACATTTGTTCAAATCAAGTGATCGCCTTCTGGATAACTGATCGGATTTATGTTTCCCGCAAAATATTTAAATTAGGTATGTAATAGGCCTCCTGAAACAACTTTCGCTTTATCCTCTATTAATGGAAGTGCCCATAGAGCACGGATTTTTGTGATGCATTCATATCAATCTCAAGTAGGGTATTTAATCTATAAGTTTAAGTTTCCCAACATTAATCTTATATTATGAAACAAAGAAACATGTTATTCTGACGCATTGCATGATTTATATAGGATACTGTACAGAAAACGGCATTACACGGTCCTTAAAGGGTTAGTTCACCCACACATTTTAATTCTGTCTTTAATTACTCACCCTCATGTCGTTCCAAACCCGCAAGACCTTCATTCATCTTCGGAACACAAATTAAGATATTTTTCTTACGGTTTGGAGTGACATGAGGGTGAGTAATTAATAACAGGATTTTCAGTTTTGGGTGAACTAACCCTTTAAGGGGGGACGTTTTCCCCCACTCTATATTGCAGACAGAAATGGGAGATTATTTATAATAAACATGCTGAAACAATAAAAACATATAAATTAAGATAATGTTGCACATTTAAAGGTAGGGTAGGTAAGATTTGGTTAAAAAACTTTTTTCCAAATTTCCAAACTCTGAAAAAGAAAGTATAAAAATTGAGTTCCTGTAGACCTCTCACAACTGTTTTAAAGACAGCTCATTATTTCCATTCACTCCACCTTCTCCCTTCTGGGCTCTTTCCAAAGCCACGCCCCCAAAACACATGAACGCGATACACCGACCGCTTAGCTGAAAGAGACGCATTATTTACCTGAGGCGAGCGGAGAAGAAGGAGCGGAGTGCATGTAGTGACATGATGTCAGAATCACATGTAATAAAAAATCTAACTTTATCATTATGAATATAAACAAATAAGATGTCTTTTAGTACTCACTATCAAGCTAGAATAACGATACTGGTAAAGTTTAAAATACACACACAACACAGTGTCTACGACACACACAGATACAAGATAAAAACATCAGTAAACATAGGTAGAGAATATAAAAACAAACCAAGGGCCGAAATAAACGTGCAGGTAAAGTTCCCGGTGAACATGGTAAAAGAGTTTAGACAGAGGGTAGCTAAAGCTATCTCAGTTCTAAAAAAAGTTCCTGGATGTGGTGTACTAGCTTTTACTCATGAATTTTGTTATCTAAAGTTACATTTTGCGAAATTCAACACAACAACGATCAACTTGAGCTAAGCATATTGAGTATTTATCATCTCTACTAATGGCTCACTAAGTGTATAACATTGTAACTTTATGCTAAGTAATGTTATGTTAGCTATATTAGGCAGCTACGTGGGCTAGTGATACATGCTTCATGAAAACATAAACCAAAAAAATGTATAATCAAAATGAAAGATTACCTGTCCAGCAGAAATACAGCCTCTTGAACTCCTCAAATCAAATGGGTGCGCCAGGGTTGCCAGGTTTTCACAACAAAATCCACCCAATTGCTACTCAAAACTAGCCCAAAACAAGCCCAATCGTGTTTCTCCGGTAAAAATTTGGGGGGTAAAATTTGTGTCTTTTTGGTAGGGCTGCCTGCTATAATTCGCAAATCCCGGGGCAAAATATCACATAATTGGGGTCGCTTCAACCCGCGGACATGAAAAACAGCCCGCGGCAACAGTGTTGAAGTAGCCCGACTTGGCAACACTGGGGTGCGCGCATGTGGGCAGATCCTGGAGCAAAAGCGGTGGTAGCCATGGTAGCGAGAGAGAGTGACAGTCGCCCAGGTCAATCACTTGTTTCGGCCCGAACGAAAATAATGAGCTGTGTTTATTGCAGATTAAAAAGTCTAGAGTCACTCGATTCTTATACTCTCTTTTTCAGAGTACTTACATTTTAATTATGCATTGACATATAAAGAAAGTTTAAACAAATTTGGACAAAGGTGTTTTAGATCATTCTTACCTACCCTACCTTTAAAACTAAAGATGATAAAGCATAAGATTAAGAAAGATAACGCAGCCTCTATTGTTATTAACCCTTTGCTAGGGCTGTAACGATTTGCCCAAAAATAAAACCTCGATTAATTGAACATTTTACCTCGATTACGATTAATGAACGATTAATTTGCTTTTTTTTTTTTTTTTTTTTTTTGCCTTCACAAGGTTTTTGAGTAAGTTCACTGATAAGGTTTGTACTGTAAATATGTTCTACATATTTATATATAGAACAGGTGGATTTTTTTTTTCTAATGAAAAAGTGCATTTCTTTTTGATTTTAAAATACTTGAAGAAAACGGTTCATTTTCAGCAGTTATTGTCTATGGGGCAGATTTCTGCTTGTTGTACATAAGATACAGATAAATTAGTAGGCATAGGCCTACATTCCATTTATCTGAATACATTAATGAGAGAGTGATTGTGTGTGTGAATTACTTATACCGTCTCTATTCATTATGAAGCTGTGGTTTGTACTTCAAAGGTATTAAAATGTATGACTATAACGGTTGAGTTTCTAAGCTACTTTAGTGACTTTACTTTAGTCACAGGACATCGTTGAGACGTTGAGCGTTTCTGCGCGCGATCTTCGCGTGATGTCTGAGCTTCTGTCTGAGTGTTCGTTTGTCACAATATATCAGGCATTAGTTCAACATAATACACATCTGATGGCCGAAACTCGCTTTAATGTTCAAACTGGCAGGGCTTAAACCACATACAAATGACAAGCTTTGTGAGGATAGGTGAAAGAGGTCTGCCTTCAGGGCGCGCGTGTTGTCAGAGATGCGATCGGCTCGGCTCTGTGTCACAGAAAAAAGCTGAGCACTGAACGGATACGTTTTCCGTATTGTTGTTTTTGAATAGTGCACAATCGCTATACATGTTGAAACTGGCAAGCCTTTAAACGCATGTACTTGACAAACTTTATGAGCACGAAAGTGAAAGCGATCTGGCTTCAGGGCTTGCGCGCGCCGTCTGTGTGTGTGTGTGTGTGTGTGTGTGTGTGTGTGTGTGTGTGTGCGCGCGTCAGCGGTAGGCTGTATGAAGAACGGCAATTAACTTACCTGTATAAACTGTGTAAAACATGCAGTTACTATAGTGATTCTGGGCATCTATAAACACAGATAACTGCTCCTGCATCTCTGTGTGCCTGCAAACTGCACTTGATGTGACTGACAGGGCGGAGTCACGTGAAAACCGAAATAACCGACATGGGAAAAATACGTTGGTTAGAGGTTCTGAATGTCGGTTTCGGTTATTTTTCGATTAATCGTACAGCCCTACCCTTTGCGGACGTCTACCGGAAGTTAAGTTTGGGCCACAAAAGCGTGTATGCGCAGTAACGTTTGTTTATGTTGTTGCCATCGAAACTGTCTATAAATAGAATATATATTTTTGAAAGAAGTCTCAGAAGCCGAGCAGCCATTACTTTAATCTTCAGAAATCACTCTAAAATGCTGATTTGGTCTTCATGTAAGATTTTTATTGTCAATGTTGAAAACAGTTGTGCAGTGCTGCTTAATACTTTTTTTAACTTTTGATCAATTGAATGCGTCCCTGCAGAAAAAAAAATATTAATAAAAAAAAGACCCCTAAAATGTTGAATGGTACAGTATATTAGATAAATGAAAAATGGCTGGCATTATGATCGGCTTGTTACATTGCACATTGCAGTTAATTGTTTTAAATGTTGTTTGCAGTGCCAATTTGAGCATGTCTCAAGCCAAGACAAAAGCCTGTTGTCTTTGGTCTCTGATTAATTGTCTTACAGGGGTTTATATGCGCCCTACGGAAAACTCCTACACATGCTATAGAGCACAGAGGACTCTTTCACTGTATTCTCATTGCATAGTCATGTCAAATTCTGGAGTCTTGGTTTGATCTTCAAGCTCTTCATTTTAAACTCTGCTTTCAAGCTATGGTCTTGAAAATGCAAACATATTTTTGCATTCTCTCCTCCCTCTATAAAGATGTCCAAGTGCATTATTTGCTCTGAAAGCCTCAGCGGAGTGATGTTGACTAGTTCATGCATGATAAAATTGCAGATGACAGGTTTGTTTATGCTGTGAAGTCAAGAAAACAATGTGAATGATGCCTTGATCTGAAGGGCTGGAACATTTTGACACCTTTTAGAATTGCATGTTTCTTTGTTGTTTCAGGGTTTGAAAAGTAGATGAGTCAGTTATTCTGTTCAATGTAGTTATCTGACCGTGTCGCATATATAACTCGCACCAACATTAGGGATGGGCGATATACCGGTAGAAATTTGTCATCCAATCTATCGCGTTTAAGCTCAAGGGACATTGCTGTGTTGCACGATCATGAAAGCTTATCATTTGAATGCGTTTGTAATAGGGCTGAACGATATGGACAAAATTTCATATCACGATTTTCATGCCTGATATCTCGATATCGATACAATACGATATGACTACGTGTTCGGTGAAAACCAAAATCTGAATTAAAATGTGTTTGATTTAAGCCTACATTTCAAAAATTTGTGTCAGAAAATATATTGTTTTTAAGCCTTTCGCACGTACGATCACACAGGTGTAATCAGTCTAGGCTGGTCCCTGGAGCGTATGATCAAGTGCATCACATGATCAACTGCTAAATTCAAATGTTGAATTTAGCCAGAGACAGGCGCGCTCAGAGCTGTCATATATCACAACTTTTCAGTGTTTTCAACCACATACTGTTTATTTTAGGTTTCAAACATATAAATTCACATAAGTACTAAAAAAACAATACATTTAGAGTTTGTAAAATACACACTGATGTCTATGGAAGAGGTAATAATAATCCTTTCCTTTCCATTATAATTCGACACGTTTTATTCATATCAGATACACATTGTGTAAGTAACTTCAATGTTTACTCTATTCTATTCCCAGTTCACCAGCCACTTACTTTGAAGTATTTCGGGAGAAGTGTTCACGTGTTGTAAACATAGAGGTTGTAAATCCAACAGATCCGATTCTCTGAACTGTGTCTGCGGCACAAACTAACACGGCGGCGCCCATCGCGCATACAGCTCAACTAACGCGATCGTTATAAAGGTGTTTAAACAACAATATACTTCCACTTGCATGTATTTGTCAATCGGAATATCAGATATTTCATGCCATAGCTAACACATTTGTGAATATTCTGAATAAAAAAGGAAAAAATGACATAAAAGCAGATCATCATTCATTCAGCACTGTTGCTGCTGCAGTGTGTCACGTGACAAGCAATGACGCGTCACCATGGAAACGCCGCCCCCCCTCTCACAATATAGTTCCCACGTCCCTGGTAGGCTGTGCGCGCTGGCTTTAGCGGTGCATTCAAGGGCACTCGTAAAACTGATATTTGTTGTGACTGCCAGAGTTGTATGCAGGGCAAGCGCGGGGAGGGGAAATCTATATCGTCTATATCGTTGCTTTTTTCAATAGTAATATCTTGAAAGTTCATCTAGATATAGATACGATAACGATATATCGTTCAGCCCTAGTTTGTAAGCATTGCTGTCTGAGAGACGCGCGCTCATGAAGCTTGAATGTTAAATACACATACTTATATGTAGGGGTGTAACAATATTCAAACTGAACCAAAAAACCATGATACACCACCCATGGTATGTACTGTGGTATGGCCCAGCCCTGCTCCATTGTTGAGGTTGACCTCACTTTACCTTATGTCACAAAACAAATTTTCTTCCTTGATATTTGATTAAATAGTAATTATGGCGTGTAACGGCACACGTATTCGTCCCGCAAAATTTCTTGAGTACATGACGAATAAAAGCCTAACCACCAATAATCGCAATAAGCTCCATGTTTTGTTACTTTCGATAAGAAACAAAGTGTCATATTTCAAATTCTGTCCATTTTATAGCAAAATTCAAACAATAAATGCCGTTTTGACGCTCTTTGATGTGGCGTGACAGATCACTGTATAGGCGCCGTGGTGAACGCGATCATCTCTTCCTCTTTAATACTAGTTACAGAATAAACATGAATGAACATATAAAGGTATGTTGAAAGATACAGTACAACTTACTGAAACATATATATCTCATGTAATCGCTCAATCAGTGTTTCAATGGCGGAAAGACACCAATAAAACAGCTTGTAAACAATGTCACGCATTACATTTACCTCAGGCAAGTCATTCAGTGTCCACAGTTCTAAAAAGTCACTAGAGAAATGAACTCTTTCACTAAATATATATGCACTATATTTTCCTATATATTCGTTAATATTTTACTTTGACCTGTTAGCGATGTCTTGATTATATAATGTATGTTTAAAATATCTGTCATGAAATTTTACTAAAGATGACTGCCTTACGCCTGAATGAACCTCAAGACCAGAAATGATCCTTCATGGCCGTTTTGCCTGTGCAGCTCAGTCCGACCAGCCTTGTCCAACTGCCTTCAGATCAATATGACCATCTCAAAACCACTTTGAGTCCCTGCCCAGAACGTAGTGACAACCATCTGTCAGACAGATTCTCCCAAACGCACATGAACATACCCTCAAATCTGTCTCCATGGCATTACCAATTGTTGGTTCGCTTGAGTCTTTCTTGAACACTGAATATGCCTAGTTCTCCGCCAGCTAAATTACATTTCAACACACTCAGTAATTTAGTGCAGAATGTTAAGGGCTTAATGATGCTGAAACTCATCACCCTTGTGAAGAAAAGTCGGGAGTTGTCGAGGGGAGGGTGAGGATGTGCAAGCACCATCAAGCCTGACACTGTGAACTTCAGCAGGTACAGGTCTGCCATGTTTAGCTGCCTGTTTCGGTCTGCTGTTGTAAAACATGAATTTCGGACCATTAGAGAAATCTGTTCGGGGAAAATGAAAACCATTTTCACTTAAGAATATCTGTAAGGATTTCACTGCCTGGTTTCATGAGGCCATTTATTTATTTATTTTTAAAAAGCAGATTCTCAGGGTTTAACCCGGCCTGTTTTTTGGATTATGCTTCTGTTATCAAATGCAATATAAATTTGCTCGTTATGCAAATTATTCTGTTTGGGTTGAAAGCCTTTTTGGTTCATGCCAATGATGTAATTTATTGAACAGAACATTGATCTTTTGATTCAAAAACTGTATCATCTAGTCCTTATATGAATGATGTTGCTTCTATCAGATTACTGGTGTGCATATTTTGTCGTTGTGGGGCCTCATGCTTACAGAAGTCAGCTAAGCATTCTTTTGTTCATTTCTCCTTAACACCACACATTTCTAATTATATAATTATTATGTACTTCAAGCACTAAGAGGCTGATTAAAGCCATTAATAGGCATCAGCCGATTGTGTCCTGCTAATCAAAAGAGGGCAGAAAAACGTGTCCAACTGTTTGTTTAGAAAATGTTTCTTGTGTAGAATTTATTGCTGTCAAAGTTAATGCGATAACGCATAAATGCAGTCTCACTTTATAAAGGCAATACACAGCCCTATCTCTGAGTGAAGTAATCACTGAGACACCAACAGACATTTATCGGTAACTTCGGGAGGAGATTGGTACTTTTACTTTAATTTTTTACATTTCCATAACTGTTTATTTCACAAAAAGTTGTCGATTAGGCGGGAGTGTGGGCGGGACCTTGATATACCCAAGATGTCAGCGTCATATTTGGACACTGGCGGCTTCACTTACTTCAACGGAAGAGAGTGAAGGCACATTGTCCATCTTTTTTACAGTCTATGGTTCACACACTGAAGGTACTGAAGGTAGGACAATTTTCTGGAATCGACGGTCTGTGTGAAAGGGATTTATGAATCACACATAGTTCGCCAAAAGCTTTGTTACCTCTGATAAGAAACAAAGTCTCTGCTTTCAAATTCCCTCCATTTATCACGAAATTCAAACAATAAATGCCAGTTTTGCTGTCTTAAATGTGGCGTGACAGATCGCTGTAGCAGCCTCAGTTCAAGAAAAACACATCTTTTTTTTGTCAAGATGTAGAAAAAAAGTCAACAGTCAAAAAGTTTTTGTTTAGATCACAAGAACATTTTGTTGTGATTATGGCCAAGCAAGTCCAAATACAATAATGCTTGAGCTCTAACAGCTTTTAGATGCTTTGCTTCTTTCATGTGTTAATTGCATGCTGAGAGACAACCTACTATTGTTGTCATTAGTCAAACAAGTTGATCTAGTAATACTATGTTGATCTAGCTAATCTAGTCACCTGAGATTAAACACTTACCCGAAGGGCATGATAATGACAGAACTGAGATTAAGCCTCACCACACAGTCACAGTTAAAGTTACTCTAGTACCACCCCCAAGATAGAACAAGGAATCTTTAACAGTAATTGTGTAATTCGTTAAATTCGTTGATTTGCCTCCATCCCAATATACTGAACAACGCAACATACATTCACATCAAACGTTAGTGGTAGAGTTATACTCACGGAACACTATAGTTATTCACAATCACGAAAGTTCATTATTTGCATGCGTTTTAAAGCCTTTTAAATGCCGGTTAAACATTTAATTCACGTGCTTATGCACATGCACTTTTCCGAGCGTGCGCACTAAAAGCCTGTCAAACACGTGATTACTGGACTAATACTGTCACACACAAGGTTAACATAAACACAGCCGGTTATGTCTAAAGTGAAAGTAAAATCGGCGTGTGTCTGTAGCTATATTAGATGCGGGCAGGTCTTAAATTGACAGCAGCGCAGCCTAGTGAACACGCTGCCGCTAGTCCTTAAAGGGACAGTTCACCTCTAAAATTATGTCATTATTTACTCACTCTAATGTTGTTCCAAACCTGTATTCATTTCTTGTGTTTGAACACAGACAGTTGAATACCAGACAGCTGATGGTTGCCATTGACATCCATATTATTATTTCCTACAATGGGGACCAGCAACTGTTTGGTTTCCAACATTCTTCAAAATATATTTTATGTCCAACAGAAGAAAGAACTTTATTCAGGTTTAAAACAACTTGAGTGCGAGTAATCGATGACAGAATTTTCATTTTTGAGTGAACTATTAATAAAACAACAAAAGACAAAGAGAAAATCACTCGCTGCTCTTGACTGAAAAACTTTAATACAGTAGCTTTAATAAGAATCAATGTATATTTTCTAGTGAAGTCTATGTAGTGTTTTATTTTTACATTTTTTCATTCAATTCCATACTTAAATGCTGCTGTACAGCTCTGAGCTGCCAGTGTAAATCTTTATATACATTTATTTTATATTATACAATACACTAGGAATGTGTACAAGGGTTTTTTTTTAAAGTAAAGTTTTAATTTTAAGTAAGGTTTTTCAAGTCTTTTAAGTAAAATAAAGAAAGAGTATTGCAATAAAAAAATAGTCTTTTTTCTCCTTAACCTCTTGCTCTTCCTAAGAATAGAATAACAAAAAACTGATGTGACAAGCCATCAGAACCGAACCGAACCGAAAACTGTGGTTAAAAAACCGAGGTATGTATTGAACCGTGGACTAACTGTATTGTTGCATCCCTAGTATTTATGTATTTATAATTATGAATTATTCCAATCAGTTGCTCTTGTATAACAACCAAAAACAAACGGCAATTAGTGTGAACGTCAACCTTAGTATTTCTCTAACAATGTTCTTAAAAGGCCGTTGAGAGGGCTCCCTCACCCTTTTTTCCCCCAAATGTACCAAAATTAACATTGACCATGCATTATCTGTATCAAACTGCATTTTTCCAATTTTTAGACAACACGAGTGCCGAATCTCTAACAAAAGCGGTTTTAACAGCCAGCCTTAACGCCAGATGAATATGGAACAAATTGGTGGACATAGCCTGAGGAGAAACCACATTTAGCTGAGTTTATTCTTTAACACCCTTCCCCACAGCTTCCTCTTCTATGTCACCCTGCTTTTCAGCCCTTGGGGCAACTACCAGCACTGGGTTTTTTTGTTTTTTTGTTAACTGTCATCAACATATCGTTAAAACCGACTGCAGTGCTCTAGTTCAAATGCGAACATCACTTAACATAATGTTCACATGCCCTAATAGCTACTATATGCATCCAGGAACTGGAGAATAAACATTTGAACATGTGAGTGTATGCGTGTGCCCATGCATAAATATTCTGGTGTTCTAATTTTACACTGTCAGCAGCTTTATTAGCATGCAGTTAGCCTCGCAATTAAATAAGTGAAGAGTAAATGTGTGTCGATGCATGTTGTATGTAGCTTTGTGCACTAGCTTAGCTTAAGACTCCATGATGTTCGCCACCCTTAATTCTTACATTCACAACCGTCAATCTCACAGGCTTCTTTCATATCCATATTATCATATTGTTATTATTATGCAAAAGACCCCCACCTCCATGTTTTAACTCCTGATCTGGACTGCCAGCGGGGCTCTAAGGGATGGCACAGCACCTCTTACACAGTCTGAAAGGAAATTTATGCCCTGTTTAAAATATTGCACACTTGCTCTATTCAGCATTTGCTTCACAGCCATTAAACATTCATTTGCAAGTCTTGAGAATTTTCTCTTTTAAAACCCCATTAAATCACGTTATTCATTGTGTTGATGTAATTCCTATTGCAACAGGAAGCTTGGCTGGAACATATAAAAAGCAATTTGACTTTTTTTTTAAGCTAGCAAGCTTTAATTATGTCAAAAATGGCCTATGGTTTGCAATCTATGGAGCATTTTATTAGACAAACAATTGTGTAGTGCAGGCTGAGTCATCAGTATTTTTCCCAGAAGAGAAAGATATGTACATATTTATTTGCCAAAGGTTGTTTTGTCAACTTGTAGGAGTAACCTAGCATATAGATAGCTTCAAAGCTAATGGACACTGACTAAAAGCCACGAAAAGTCAAGAGAACTGACAGAAATGAATATGTGTGATTGTGTCTGTGGGAGAAAGAGAGCGGCGTTTGGAGAAATGAGACCAAACAAAGTTTTGTTTCAGACTATTTCAGTCTACCCTGCATTTTTCTTTCTCTCTCCACTTCCTTTTTCTCTGGAATCACCAGTTTGTCTGTGTGTAGGACCTCAGACACACACACGGAAATGCACTCAGGAACTTCATCTCAAGGGTCGGTGTTCACTGTAGGAATATTGCTAAAATGTTGCTATCTTAGACAACATCCGCCGATCCTAAACGATTTCTTTTGTTGGAGAGTCTTTGTTTGCTTAGTGTTTCTTCCTCACAGATTGACTGTCTTTGTGGTGAATCTAGCCTTCAATGGAGTTCTGGCAGAGTCAGAAATGTTGGGCTCATTGCATTGCTGTGTTGTAGGGAGTGCTCCAGATGACCTCAAGGATCCAAAGTCCTTGGTGTAGGCTGTATATTATGTGCAGTATTAAGCTCATTTCACTTTATTTTCATATTCGTATTTACAAATATTTTTGGCCTTTTCAAATTACCATGCAAATCTAATGAAAAGCAACAACACAAAGGAATAGATAAGAGCGTTTCTCCATTTCTAAAATAAGAAGTATTTAAAAAGTAAAAAACCACAAAGGTTTTTCATGCTGAATGCTTAAGAGTTTAGCTAGACCTCCATAAAATACTGTGTGAAAGTATATTAGGACAGACATATAATACAATGAGTTTTTTTCTCAGTGAAATTTGCCATAAGCACCTGAACAATCCCAATGTCAAAGAAAAATGGATTCAGTTTATTTTTAATGAATTTTGACTGTTTTGAGAATAAGTCCTAATACAATACTGGCTTTGCCCAAAAACTTTTGCTCAAAGATCAGGCTGTGCCAACTGTTCAGGAACCAGCAAGGACCCCGCAAACTGTAAGTTTGTAACCGGTAATGACAGTTAAATTCATAATGAATAATCCTATATTTCTCTCTTTATAGTGACTGAAGCTGTCGATCACTTGCCAAAACTCCTGTCATAGTGACGCTCTTACACTACACAATGAATCTCTTATTTACATTTTGTTTGCATTTTTAGTTATGGTGAAAGCATTTGTGAGAGTGCAGAAATCGTGTTGCAATGATGAGAGAACTGCATTGTCTGTCATCTGCTCAATGCTCATCACGGCAACCTTCCATGTGCAGGGCTCGACAGTGCGACTATTTCACTCGCGAACTGCAAAATGTATTTTGGAGCACGTGCGAATAAACAATCCCTGCAGATCAGTTTTCTTAAACGTAAGATCATAAAAAGTCTTCAATACCTTCAAAGGTATAACAAGCATCTTAAAGATCACTTTAAGGCGTCTTACATTTTGGGGATCGAAAAACATAAATCGCAATACTGCCTAATATGATTATTAAACTTCATTAAATATCTGAGCGCTTCATGTTTCAAAGCCTGAACGTGGTGCTAAACAGATCTAAATATAATGCAATAATCAACACTTGCCAATTAGTTAATTTCGACAGCTGTAATAGTAAAAATTAGGGGTGGAACGGTTCAAATTACTCGCGGTTCGGTTTGTATCACATCGGTACGGTTTGGTTTGTGCTAAGTTCAGGGTAATTAAAAACACAGACAGCAGGAAAACTCAATATTTGCCAGCTATCTGCGATGCGCCATGTGCGCGGCTCCAGATGAGTGCACACACACAAATCTCCTCTCAGCGTGCGCCAGTTCTCTTTCGCATCTTGCTATTGAATGGTTAAATTGGCAAGGCTTAGATGAGTTTATTTTAAACACAACGTGTGGTGTTCAGGTCTCACCTGTGCTTGCACGCTATCAACACCCGGTGATGACGGCATGATGACTGAGTGAGTCATGTTCAAGCAGACGGCACTCGAATACAAGAGTGACTGTTTTGTCCACGCTTTTTGATCATCTCTATTGTAATGTATTGGGAATCCATCGACAGAAACATACAATAACCTAACTCTGTTTTACACGTTATTATTGTCAACAAACCATATTATAGATGAGTCATCGCATGCGGAACCGAGCGTGGAGAACCGTTCCACCCTTGGTAAAAATGTAGTAAAAGTATTTGAGAGGGTTCCACATGTATGATGTCAGCCAATCACAGCAGTGAAGCACCGAAGTCTCACAGCAGACACGCCCCTTCAAACAGTGTTTAAATCAGAGGGATAAAATCAGGATGGAAAATAGCCATTTATTTCAAAATCATATTAACATTTATAAGTGCACCTCAAGAAACATTATTTAAAGGCTTCGGTACATTGTCCACCCGCAGCGTCTTCTGGGATTTCTAACGGTTCGATTCTCTCAAGTCTGCATTCTATGCATCCTCGTTATCAAGAACACATCCGGGTTCTCGAGTATTGGAATTGAACTTCCATGGATGATGATGATGTAGGATGAGAACACAGGAATGCAAGATCACATAAGAACGCATAGTGAGAAACATTAGTAATGTAGGACATTAATAATGTAGCTGAATTAAACTGTGTTGTATGTCTTTTGTATATTTCAGATTATTTGCCCAATAAGAAATAAACAATAGTCAATTACAGGAATTGTTAAACAAATATTATGAAATAACTGCTTAACTACGTTGGTACAAGTCGGTTTACAAGTTGTAATTACGAGGACGTGAATGCATTTTACAAGTCGGAATCTCATAATTAAACTAATTGTAACGTGGTGTGTACCACTCAGTATAAATGTGTATTGTGAATTGTGACAAAAAAAAGTCGATGTTGCACAGTCTGTTAAGGGGTCACTCAGGGGTCAATCATAACATCAAACAATCTAACAAGCAGCTGTTGTTTAGGACAGAAAGAATCACACCGTATACAGTTTTGACTAGCTAGCTGTCTAAGATTGCACATCTCTTGTCATTTTCACATACACTTTTCAGTGACAGCATATGTTTGAGAAAGTGTGAGTGTTTTGTTAGGTGCTGGTGTAGCAGCATTACAGGCCTGCCAACACCTCCCACTGCTTTTGACCCCTCCAGGAGATGCAGCCATCCAGAAATGCCCATCTGTGCTTCTACCTCCTCCAGCGAGATCACAGTGTGTGTGTGTGTGTGTGTGTGTGTGTGTGTGTGTGTGTGTATAACTGTGTATGTGCTTATACCTGGCACAGGTCCACACACATTTACACTGCAGGACTGTTTGCGGTTTGCCGCCGCCCCATCCCTGCGTGCTTGTAGAGACAGTGCTAGTCTGCAGCTGCTGCCCAGCATGAATAGAAACATATTATAGTGGCGCCCATCACATGCCAACTGAATCACCTTTCATTTCACCTTTAATCTCGGAAGACTGCTGACTTGCAGTTAAAAACTCTACTCATGAGTCAGTGTTTGTAATGAGCCTGATGACAAGCACTTTGTTTTGTGCATATGCACCAAAATGCATCTAAATATAACTAGACTCAAAGCATTACGGAGATCTCCAGCCTATCATTTACATGTCCGAATTTTTGGCATATATTTCAGGTTTGAAAGTCAAAAACTGCATCTTTCTGAACCCCTTCACAAAATTAATTCTGTATTGATCCAGCAATAATGTGCTCAGAAGGTACACTAAATTGCCAAAAGTATTGGGACACCCCTCCAAATCATTGAATTCAGGTGTTCCAATCACTTCCATGGCCACAGGTGTTTAAAATCTAGGCATGCAGACGCTTCTACAAACATCTGTGAAAAAATGGGTCGCTCTCAGGAGCTCAGTGAATTCAAGCGTGGTACAGTGATAGGTTGCCACCGGTGCAATAAGTCCATTCGTGAAATTTCCTCACTACTAAATATTCCACGGTAGGGGATGAACAGTCTAATCGACCTTAATGCTCTGCCATAACGCTTTAAGCTTGACGTTAACTAGTCGCTGATCATGGCCTATAGATGGCGCAACAGGATAAGTCCACTTTTATGCTCTGTTTCCAAACAGATAAATGACAGACAAATAAATGCATACTCCAAGACCTCTCCATAAAACATGTTTGATTATACCATCTGGATGCTAAATATAGCTCTGGTGAATTCACGTTTTAAACAGCTTATTGTACACGTCAGTTAATCGCCGTTCTAAACTCATGCGTGCTGCATTGTAACGCACACACACAGACAGTCGCTTGCATTTCACAGGCAGATCGCACGCACATGCATGATCATTCAGTACCGCAGAAATGTATTGTCAACACTGTTCTGTGATTTATCAATAAAATAGCTTAGAAACTGAAAAGTTCTATCATATATTTCTTAGTAACTAAAGCGCACAGCTTCATTATTAGTAGAGAGATGCTGCCAGGTAGAATTAATTAACACGCATTCACTCTCTCACTAATACATTCATATAAATGTAATCTTTTCTGTAACTTTATCTGTAACATTATCTGATTTAGAATGAGCAGAAATCCGTGAGAAATATAACGACCCAAAGACAAAAGAACAGATAAAAAATAAGCTGTTATGTAGGAGCAAAAACCGTGTGGCCCGCACTGTCATATGCCATCTGTGCACAAGGTCTCAGCTCAAGGTTCAAGCTTATTTGTTCATTAATGATGTCATCAGCGGCTAGTCAACTCGACTTTCATCACATAAATGTCGACTTAATCTGTTAAAAAAGTCGTTCAACCCCTATTCCACGGTCAACTGTTAGTGGTATTATAACAAAGTAGAAGCAATTGGGAACAACAGCAACTCAGCCACCAAGTGGTAGGCTGCATGAAATCACAGAGCGGGGTCAGCGCATGCTGAGGCACACAGAGCACAGAAGTCGCCAACTTTCTGCTGAGTCAGTAGCTACAGACCTCCAAACTTTGTGTGGCCTTCAGATTAGCTTAAGAACAGTACGTAGAGAGCTTCATGGAATGGGTTTCCACGGCCAAGTTGCTGCATCCAATACTTGCATCACCAAGAGCAATGCAAAGTGTCGGATGAAGTGGTGTAAAGCACGCCGCCACTTGACTCTAGAGCAGTGGAGACGTGTTCTCTGGAGTGACGGGTCATGCTTCTCTGTCTGGCAATCGATGGATGAGTCTGGGTTTGGCGGTTGACTTACTTGTGCCAAGTGTAAAGTTTCGAGTAGGGGGGATTATGGTGCGGGGTTGTTTTTCAGGGGTTGGGCTTGGCCCTTTAGTTCCAGTGAAAAGAAGCATACCAGGACATTTTGAATAATTTCATGCTCCCAAATGCGCTTCTAGAAGATTGGTCAAAAATTCCCATAAACACACTCCTAAACCTTGTGGAAAGCCTTCCCAGAAGAGTTGAAGCTATTATAGCTGCAAAGAGTGGGCCAACCCCATATTAAACCCCATGGATTAAGAATGGGATGTCATTAAAGTTCATGTGCATGTAAAGGCAGGTGTCCCAAAACTTTTAACAATATAGTGTAAGTTCGCTGACCAATTGAAAAAATTATCAAATAATTTTCCCAAATAATTTGAAAGAAAAAAAAAACTATCAATAAATAGACTAAATAAATACAATTTTATTTATTTTTGATTTAATGAATGTTTAAAGCTGCTGTCCGTAACCTTTTTTGTGTTCAAGATTTACAAAAATTATATTATGAGAATGTACAACATGAATCCATTTTCCAAACCATGTTTTTGTCTTACCCTGAATCATTATGGTACACTTATAATAAGTGTTTATATTGGGACTATTTTAGACCAGACTGGTAGGAACCGCTGCGGAGGAGCACAGTCCCTGCGTGACTCGCCACAGACATAAACAGAGAGAAGTAGCTCCGGCTGCAATGTTCTTCCGCGAGATGCCTGCAGTTCTGTTTATTAACTGCTACAGCGCAAAAAGTTATGGACTGCAGCTTTAAAATGTAACTATACATTTTTTTTTATTAATAAATCACCATTAAGAATATATATTAAACCATATAGTAAACAAAATAAATATATGTATATTATTTTATTTTTTTTTTCATTTAAAATGTTTTATTTATCACATTTAAGTTTTTTAGTTACACATATTAGTTTGACAAGTGATTTAAAAAAAAAAATCCATATAGTGATAACTGATTTCTTCTGGGTTTTTTTGTTTGTTTGTTTTTAAGTGGTACTCCTTGTTGTCCATCAGCAACAATGCCTGTGCAGTCCATGAGGCCGTAGGTGTGCCATTTGTCATTTTAGGTTTCAGAAGGGTGCTTTGTTCTGCACTGATGCTCTGTAGCAGACTTCTACCAGACAGTCCCTGCAGCATTACGTCACCCAAGTTTGGACTTAGAAGAGGGCCGCAAGGCCTTCACTTTTTAAACAGGTGCAAACACATTATTTAAGAGAAAATCCCAGAAAGAAAGATGATAGAGTAAAACCCAGCATTGCATTTGGTGTGAATCATGTAAAAAAATTATGTTATTTTGTTACGTCACATATATTGTGAATAGGCTTTAGGCTCTGGTTAATTGCCACTTTTCCTGTGCAAAGAATTTGTCGCCATCCCATAATATAAGAACAGACACTGCGGCGGATGCCCTCCGTGCAGCTGACTGGGATGCCAATGACCAAACCGCTCATAAATCATTCCAATTGGACTTTGTGGAGACAGGATCCACACATCTCCCCTTCCTCAGTCAGAATTCCAATGTCTGGCACTGAAATATTAAGCACCGGCATCTCATATGTGCGGTAACTCTGGAACAGAGCATTTAATAAAACATAACTAGCATCGCCTTTTCTTTGCTCTAATACTCCAAGCACAGGATTTGTGATCGACTCTCCCCTATTCGATACTGACAGTGTTGCGCTATCAAATATGAATCCCTTTACTTCCCTTTTGTGGGAAATGGGTTGTCCTCATACGAGATCAGGATTGTTATTTTTTTTATCCAAAATTGTATCTAAATTATGCATAGTCATATCTTCACTAAGTTTTGCCATGTAAAAGTATTTTGTGCAGTTGTCAATTCACAAAGAAAGTGTTATTTATTGCCAGTTCACTCTGCTGTGCAAGTTATAATTTGTTCAAATTAAACCAAACGTTTATTTTGAAGGGTTGCCATGAAGACCTTTTGAGTTTCTGTGTGTATATAGTTCTATCAACTGAAATGTGAAATGCTTGTAAAGTGAACTCTCAGATCAGCTCTGCATATGAAGTTCATGTCCTCATATAGTGTGATGGCAGATGCTGAAAACATCACAAGCATCATGCGGTGTGCTTTAGTATGTGTATAGTAGACGAAACGGTGGCGCTCATTCACACAGAGACACAGGCTTAAAGGGTTAGTTCACCCAAAAATGAAAATAATGTCATTTATTACTCACCTTCATGCCGCTCCACACCCGTAAGACTTCTTCGGAACACAAATGAAGATATTTTTGTTGAAATCTGAAGGCTCAGTGAGGCCTGAATAGCCAGCAATGACATTTCCTCTCTCAAGATCCATTAATGTACTAAAAGCATATTTAAATCTGTTCATGTGAGTACAGTGGTTTAATATTAATATTATAAAGCAACGAGAATATTTTTGGTGCGCCCCAAAAAACAAAATAACAAATTCTTTAGTGATGGCCGGTTTCAAAACACTGCTTCATGAAGATTTGGAGCGGATCGCGTGTCAAACCACCAAACTGCTGAAATCACGTGACTTTGGCATTCCGAACAGCTGAATTAATAATGTAACAATGCAAATTAACAATGTATTCTTAATACACTGATTCATAACGCTCCGAAGCTTCATGAAGCAATGTTTTGAAATCGGCCAAATCAGCCGAAGTAATTTTTTTTTTTGACGCACACATAAAATATTCTCGTCACTTTATAATATTAATATTGAACCACTGTACTCGTATAAACTGATATGTTTTTAGTACATTAATGGATCTTGAGAGAGGAAATGTCATTGCTGGCTATTCAGGCCTTTCTGAGCCATCGGATTTCAACAAAAATATCTTCATTTCTGTTCCGAAGATGAACGCAGGTCTTACGGTTGTGGAACGGCATAAGGGTGAGTAATAAATTATTTTCATTTTTGGGTGAACTAATCCTTTAAGATTTAAATAGTAGTCTTTTTGAGCTTTAACATTCACAGACATTAGTCCATATCACGATCAATTTGATTCATTCTACATCCCTACTTTTGATTTATTCATCCAAAAAATTGTCAAATTCTGGTATATCGGTTTCAATTGTGTGTACGATATTACTATTATATTACTATTGCCCAGCACTAATTACAACTGATGCTGCCATTCATTCTCTGTTGTGGGTGTCAATAGACTGGGCCGTCCACATCAGCACCAGTCAGGAACAATGGATGGTTCTCGATCTCTCTCACATACAATATTTCACCTCAAAAGTTTTACTGTTGACACTTGCATGTGCCTTCCAGTCCTTTTCATGAATACCCTTGAGGAGAAGACAAATTACCCCTGTCTGAGAACTCTTTCCTGCTGACTCTAAAAAAAAAGAGAGAGAAAGAGGAGAATATTTATTTTTTGTGTCAGTGACGTGAATATTTATTTCTTGTGTTACAGGGGGAGGGAATCGTCCTCGCATGTTCCAGCTAAGCTTTTTATAGGACACCCAGTCTGGTAAGCTGTCTCTGTTGCATGTGTCGGTCTACATATGTGCTGTTTAACTGTGGTGAACAACTGTCTACTTTATGGCAAGGTGTTGCATTGCAATATACATTTCGCAATTTAGTATATCTCATTGTGTCACAATATAATAACTGGATTGAGATTAAAACTGGGCCGAACAGAAGAGAGACGCTCAGCATGTGAGCGATGGAATCTGCAAGATAAGTTTGAATCTCTCTCATGTGGCTCACTTCACTGATGTCCACTACAGTGCCTCAAAGAAGTAAAATATCGATTCAAGGTTCTAAAGCCAAGTTTTTTAAGCCCTAGGGCTCCATGAAGGTCCTGCAGGAGGTCTGTGGAGATGTGTATAAAGCATTTTTTATTTCAAAAACTACAAATATTATATGTCCGATTTATAAATGTGGTACATTATCTGCTTTATACGGATTCTAGGACAGAACGTTCTCTAACGTGATTAATGAAAGTTAGCTAAAATGTTGCCGAGAAAAACCTTTTTTTTGGGGGGGGGGGGGGGGGGGTACCAAGTTTGGCTAACTGTCTCGATAAGTGGGTCTCTGGGTCTGTAAAGGTTGAAAATATTTGTAATGATGTAATATTAAGTAATGTAATGATGTAATGTTCAGGCACTTTTTTTATTTTTATTAAAAAAAACAGCTTTTTTGTTTAATTAATCGGGATTTTTTATTGTTTTTGGAGACATAAATGCTAATAGTAGCATTTAGTACCTAATAGTAGCTAATAAAGTGAAGACAGAACATTTTGATCGCCCCCTGGTGGCTGACTGCAGGTCATAAATCACGCCCTCTCAATGTACTGTAATCGAATGGGGACGTGAGCCAAGCTCAAAATTGATAATAAGTTTGGTTTTTGATGCTATAAAAATCGGCTGTAATGTCTTGATTGAAAGCTGCGCTTGCGATTGAGTCTGCGGGAGTGTGGGCGAGACCTTTGATACCGCCGCTCCACCTTAGAATCACTACTGCGCACACTCGGGCTCCAAATGATGTAATCGGCATTTGCCGTTTCTGGGATATTTTGGCTTCAGTTTTCTACAGTGGAAGGTTTTGGAGACAAGGGTTGGGTATCGTTTGGGTTTTTTACGATACCGGTGCCAAACCGATACTTGTAAAACGGTACCGGTGCCTAAACAGTGCCTGAACTGACACTTAAAAATAAAAAAAGACACAAAACAACTGTGGATGACATTAAAAATTAAAGGTTTTTTTATTGAAATTTTTTTTTTTTTAATCTTTAAATTGAACAATTTATTAAAAGTTTAAAGTATACTTAAATATGTAAATATAAATAGATACAAAACACAATTTACTTAACAAATTCACAGTAAAATCTAAGCCACCTAACCCAACTACAATAGGCGTAATTTAACACTAAATAACAGTTACAGTAATAACAGCAAAGTATAGTTGGTATTCTTGGTATGCTACAAACCAGCTTCAAGGTTCAGCATTATTTTGAAATATGACCATATTCTCTGGCTAAATATTTTAGAATGCATCGCCTTATTGTTTCCATGGCGACACACAGCAGCCGCAATAGTGCTGTATGACATCTGTATCGGTTTTATTTCGGGGTTTTTTCGAAATACATGAAAGTAAGTGACCGCTGAACTGGGAGAAGAATAGCTTAAACTATATAGTTAACTATATAGTGTATATCTGATATGAATAAAACATGTAGTCAAATTATAACCGTCTGAAAGGATTGTCATTGCCGCTATAGACATCAGTGTGAATTTTTTTTTGTAGTAATTATGTGCATTTAAATGTCTGAAACCTAAAATAAATATTATGTGGTTGATAATACAGAATAGTTGTGATATGTGACGAGCGCTGAGCGCGTCTGTCTCTGGCTCGGCGACAGCCAAAACGCGAAAGATAGAAAATTTCGGTACCCAACCCTAGTGGAGACACAAAGTCCGTCTATGAATAGAGTGAAATTAACCTTAGAAAGGCCATTTTATTAAAAAATAAATAAATAAAAGTTAAAATTACAATTCTTCACCAGAAGATGAGGTGTGATGAGACGTGGAAATTTTCATTACTTTCAAAGAATTAAAAATGTACATTATTATTCCGAGGTCTCTTATGCTCACCAAGGCTGCATTTATTTAATCAAAAATACAGTAAAAACGAGAATATTATCCAATATTATTACAAATTCAAAATATGTGTTTTTTCTATTTGATTATAGATTTTATTAAAATGTAATTTATTCCTGTGATGGCAATGCTGAATTTTCAGCCTCATTACTTCAGTCTTCAGTGTTACACTATCCTTCAGAAATCATTCTAGAATGCTGATTTGCAGCTTAAGAAACATTTCTTATTATTATTATTATTATTATTATTATTATTATTATTATTATTATTATTATCAATGTTGAAAACATTTGTGCCTACTAATATTTTTGTGGAAACTTTTTTCCCCAAGATTCTTTGATGAATAGAAAGGTAACATTATAAATGTCTTTTACTTGCTGAATAATCTTAAAAAAACGTTTGAATGCTGTCAGTAGACAAATGAAACAATTTAGTGAGAGTGTGAAAAGAGACTTTGGGGACACTAAATTTTTCAACTAAACATCGAAATAAATCTAAATAATAAACTAAATTAACCATTTAAACTAAATTACTGATCGAATTATTGATCTAAAGCCCACACTGTCACTGTATGATAATTGAAATGAACTGATGACATCAGCGTTTTTTCCAGAATGGCTATACAGCTGAATAAAATTATGCTGCATTATGCTGCATCTACATTGTTAAAAGCGCTATATAAATAAAGTTGACTTGACTTGACTTTATTTAAATTGAGACTTTAAGCGAAATTTCTATACTTCTGTGATGTACGATTGTATTGCCGTAGTCCTAGTCTACATTCAGATTCAGCGATCCAGTAGGATGAATGCAAGTGCGCTTCCCATATATGTGTGCATATCTGAATATGAATCCGATGAATTATTTTTACAGTTTCCACATACTGTATGTTCTTCTGAGTGCTCGCAACAGGTCTGGCAGTTTTGAGTTGAGGCTGTTGTATCGTTAATATTCCTCTCTGGATGAATAAGCGTTCTTCTGCATGTGGGCTGAGTGAGTCAGCCCTGTTGTGTCTGTCCAGACTCAGAGCTGCTGCTCAGCGAAGGAGAATCCCAGCACAAACCCCCATCTTCACCCTCTTAAACGTGTCTTAACCATTTTTCAACTGGCCAACTAGAGCATGACAGCAGCCTCTCAGCCTCACTCCACTTAAACCCCCTCAGAACACTCTTCTCTCCCTCCCTCTCTCTTTCTCTCTTTTTTTTTCTTTCTTCCCTCCATCAGACGACACAGTCAGGGGGCAAATGTGTCACATCTCATAGCCCAAGAGTTTCATTATTAGGCTCTTCCTAAAGATAGACACTCAAAATGTGGCTCTCCATTTTCTCAGTGTTAGAAATGATGACAGACGCCATGAAGCCCAGAGTTTCGCTCCAGAAGCACCTGGATTTCTCGCTAATGTTCTTAAAGGATCTTCATTAAGAGCAAAGCAAAATTCATAGAAAAGGCCAAACCTGCTAAATGCATTAGACTCCTGCCATGAGAACGAATGAGAAGACCTTTGAGGCAAGGTATTGACAAGCATGCGTTAGTTTTATGCCAAAGGGTCTATCCTGCTGGGCTTAATATAGCGTTCAAAGCTGAATTTTGTTGACTAAATATATTTGAAACTTTTACATCCTTAAACATGGTAACATGGTGACTTCCTCTTAAAGGATCTTACAGTCTACATTTGTTATATCCTTTTTTGAATGTCCTCTTTCATGCCAAAGTGGTAAATGACAAAACAGGATACAAAAAAATAAGTTAAAAGAGGTATTTTCATTGACTTTTTTCACTAGTTGAGATTGATGGAAATTAGCATAAACCATTAGATGTAAATTAAACTACTGTTCAAAAGTTTGGGGTCTGTAAGATAAGGCTGTATTTAAAAAAAAATCTAAATGCAGGAAAAACAGTAATGTTTAGGGGTCCAAGCACTGAAGGTGCTGGAACGCTATTGTGTTTGTACTGATTTTCTTCTTCTTCCTTATTTCTCTGCCCTAAAAGTGTATGGGCATCAGAGACGATAAATCGCAGCGGCCCCAAATTTAGCTGGATATTCCAGGATAGTAAAAACAATGTCATTTTTCACACAAAAAAAAGAATGATATACTTTTTAACATCAAATGCACTATTTCGGTGTTGTGCTTCTTCACGACGTATGACGCCATCTTGTTGGAAAGGTCACGTCTGTGGCGTAGGTGGAAGTACTCAAAAAAATTCAGATTACTTCAAATGTGTCAGTTATGTGAACTCAAACGAAAAAGATCTAAATTCTCATAAAAGTTCATTTGATTGAACTAATTTGTTTAATTTGAGTTGGCTCTACTCAAACCAATTAATTATCTGGATCGCTGAATCTGAATGTAGACTAATTAGGGTTTACAGTGTAGGCTGTTGGTCCAAAATAGGCACACAGCAGCTAGAGACAGTGCTGGCAAAAAGTTATCAAAATCATTTTGATCTATTGAACTGTTTAGCAGAGACAATTTTTTATATATGTCTGATATGATGCATTATGCCTATATCTTGTGTGCAAACTTCTCAATGTACAGATGGAGAGCTAGTCATTCGGAGCAAACATGCTTAGTTTTATGAATTTATGATGGGAGGCTAACAGTGAATTATAAACTATCAGCCATTTCAACTGAAAGATGAAGGTTGTGATATTAATGAAGCCATAGGAAATGGAATCCTTTAAGCCTAATGTTTTTCTATCAGTTTCCATCGCTTTGAATGGAATTAAATGCATTGATCCAGTTAATTTGTATAGCTATGGTGTACCGACAGTATAGATTTTATATAAGTAGTTTACATAGAAGTCTGTGAAATGCATATAGATCAATAATGGTTTAGCTTTTTTTAGACCCCAATAAAACACATTTTCAAGTTGCCAGACATGATTAAAAATACTGCTGTCCGTTCAAAACGTAGAGACAATTTTACAATAAATTGTACAATTTATTTTAATATTTATAATATTTCTTTAAATAAACCCTTGTGTTAAACTGCAAGCATGTTTAGAAGGCAATACATATACTGTACAGTAGATGAAAAAGGCCTTGAGACAAATGCTTTAGATCAATAAAGTTTTGAGCTGCAAATGAGTTGCAAATCTATTTGAAGTAGCCTTGTCCATGTGTTTCCTCTAAATTTAAAAGTCCACACACACACCACATATATTTTTTGATCATGCCTTTTCAAAACCTAATCTTTCAGTGAAGGTTCAAGATGGACTTTGCTATAAAAACCACATCATAAGATACGTTTCAGTTGGATTACTAATCATTCACATGGGCCATTGGAGCTTGGACCCTGATGATTGCCTCTTGCGGCTATATTTTGAAATAATGTCATTTATTTATTTGATGGCAAAGCAGCATTTTCAGCAGCCATTACGCTAGTCTTCAGTGTCACATGATCCTTCAGAAATCATTCTAAAATGCTGATTTGGTGTTCAAGACACATTTCTTATTTTTATCAATGTTGAATTAAAAACAGTTGTGCTTCTTAATTGATTGTTTTCCCCCTGGATCGAGTTGAAATAGAAATATTTTGTAACCATTTAAATGTCACTTTTGATTAATTTAATGCATTCTTGCTGGGTAAAAAATACCCACGATTAGTTTATATTGGTGAGATAGGTGCAGTAATTTGGGTCATCATATTATAAGTAGTGTTTAAAATGAAATTTTATTTATAAATAATCAGATCACAGAGAGTTGCAGGACTCTTTTTTTTAAATGTTAGGTAAGATCAGATACTCCTGTAAGAAACCTATTTGAAACTAGCATTTAAGATCTTGCTCTTTGAGCATTACATTTTTATATCATCATACAATTTTCTCCTGATAAAAAAAAGATATATGAGCGTTTTATTTTCAAAGCTTTGATGACAGACAGGAGATGTATGTGCATGTGATAATGCTGTCATTTACTATTCTGTTGACATGTGACAACCTTTCACATCTTGTGTCTTATTTGTCTTCATTGCGTTTCCTTATTTTGAAATGTTCTGATAGATATAAACAACACATCTAGATGACAGTCAGACTTCCTTCATGTTTACCTACTTTATAAAATGAAAGAACACTCATAAGCAGACATACACACACATGTCGGTCTCATTCTACTTGTGAAAACAGATGCAGTGTAGCCTGGATGCCAGCCGAAGGCTAGATGCAGTGGCTTTTAGGTTTATTTATTAAATCCCAACTAAAGGTAACCCCTACACAAAACTTCAGATGTACTCACAAGTCAGTTTTTTGGCCCTCACCAGTATAGCCAAACCGGTACACACACAATTCATCTCAACATCAGTTACAGTGTAAAACTCCACCATCTTACCGGCTGTTGATCACAAATTTTACTCAGCAACCTCAAACAAATCACGTGGGTGTTGCTTTGACCTCAGCACATTCACTTAGCAAAACACTTGCACACAAATATCAAAGAGATAAGGATGAGACCTCTCTACAAATCACTCTACAGATATCTTTTGAATGCTCAAAATAGAGAATAAAACATGTATCAGAGCAACTTTAAGTAGTATGCAGGAAGTATGTTGCCGTGCATGAAAAGTAATGCTGACAAGAGGAGAGGAAATCACCAAATGCGGAGAAGAACACATAAGGCAGGCCTTTTTAAAGGGGGCATTCCCAGTCTAGAAGACCTCATTTCGGGGAAATCACTAATTTATCTTTAAATATCCGTGACGACAACAGTGACATCAGATGAGCACCCAAAGAGCTTCTCTGGCACCGGAACTTAATACTTATACTTAATACTTGTATTATATTAGAGTACTTGTAAGATACTTGTACTGCTAGAGGTACTTATTGTAATCGATAAATTTACTTCTGTTTATAATAAAGTCTGCCTCCTGGGGCATTGATTTATGATGTTGAGCCAGAACAGACCACAGAGAAGTCTTCTGTCCAATTGTAAGTATTTTAAAGTACTTATAATTTAGGTCAGATTCAACTTGCCTTGCCTGAGAATAATAAAAATAAGGTAAAGTTGTCAAATTGTGCAGCGCAAAACAAATATATAAATACTGTGCCTTGCAAAATATTCATACCCCTTCATTTTTTCACATTTTATGATGCTGCCTTGTGTTAAGCTTCTTAAAAATGTTTTTTTTAATTCACTTCAATCTACATTCCATACACCATAATGGCAAAGCAAAAAACAGATTTGTGACAACTTTGCAAATGTATTAAAAAAGGAATAACTGATATCAGTAACAACAAACTGGATATAAGCATCAACATGCACAACAAGTTGTAGTGATGCTGACTTTATTTTTCAGATGTCTGTTGTTTACTGAACCTTTGAAGTTATATATATTTGAATGCCTGTGTATTTTATCCGGATTGGCCCTGCTGCAGATGCTCAAGTTGCTTAGCAACAGCTTATAGCAGTCTTCAGGAAATGATGGCTGAGGGGCTTGTTTGCTTGACGGTGCTTATAGGATCTTTCTTCCCTAAATACCAATAAAGTCAGCTCATGGCATCTCTGTCAAGAGTACTCACATGCTCGTATTCATATGGCAAGGTTGATGGGGCTTTTCATGGAATATGACATTACTGTGTACTGTGAGCTTACTAAAAAAATACTTAAGTCAATGCATGCACTATATCTGTCCTCTCTCAAAAGAGCACTGTGGCAAAAAACGTATTACATAATGGGTTGATAAGATTAGCAAGTGATTGAAAATCAGTTTTACTTGATGCGGCTACTGCGTGGACCCATTTAAGTGATCACATCACAAGCACCAAGGTTCAGGAGTTTTGTTTGGGTAGCCCATTTTGCATTTCTAATTTTAAAATGTAAAAATAATTTTTGTTGTTGTTGTTTTTTGCCCAACTTTTAATCGTGATATAACGCAAAAAGGAAAAAAGGGCTGAGACTTGGTTCCATTGGTCGTTGATTGGATGGGGTTTTTGTGGGCTAAACGATTTAATAGATCAGGCATATATCACCAGAGAGAAGTCTGTTGTTTCACCAGAAGTTCGAGTTTATACAAAAAGATACATTCATAGATGAATCGTTCCCAGTAAAATCAATAAGATCCATTTAGAAAATAGATACAGTTAAGGTCACAATTATTAGCCCCCTTAGAATCGAACAAAACCTGGAGAATGACTTGTACCAAAGTGTTCATAGTACAATTAATTTAAAAGAACAAAGACCAAACTTTCGCCGAACAAAGCTACAGTTTTGTCTCATTAGATAACAGCACAGACTTCCAAAACTCACACCCTTGTTTTAAATGATCATGAGCAAACTTCAGTCTGTCTTGGACGCAATGTACCCTTTTAAGATGGGCATCCACTATCTTCTTTCAGAGGTCCAGACTTACTACTTTGCTCTTTGGCATGGCCAGACTAAAATAACTATTTGTGAGAGATATACATGCTGCGATATTTAAAACTTGATGAATTCCAGAAAAAGGCTTAGATGCATTGAATTCCCTTTACCGTCTTTTCTGCACCGCATATTTGCTTTGAAGCTGCTGTCACAGCAAAGGTTTTCCACAGAAGCCCGCATGAGCTGACTGCTGTCCCGGTGGTGCAGAGGGGGAACAGGATGTGTGTTGACCTGCATCAAATAGAAGAATGCTGTGATGTTGACATTTTTGTACACTGTCTGCCACACACTCCATATCATAGCAACGTTCAACATGCAGTTACTTACAGATAAACTTATTAGGATGTGTGTATTTAGCATTTATGACCTTTGTGTTGGCACTTGAGTGTGTTTGTAGTAGGGATGCTCATATTGACCGTTTAACAGTTAACCGAAAGTAAGAATTTTGACCGATTTAATACTATCAGTTAAACGGTTTAAAGTTTTTTTTTTTTGCTGCATGGTTAAAGAAAAATATGCTATATTTGTGAACTCACGGGCGGGTCGAAACGTGCAACCACACGTGCCTACACAGACATATTTCGCAAAATGAAGCAATAGGAAAGTAGTAGGCCTACTGTGGGGGACCATTTCGAAAGAAAGGGCGACGAAGTTACTTGCAAAAATGCTACCTGGTATTAAAATACAGCAGTAGTACAAGCTCTTGACCGGTGGAAAGCAAATGAAAGGCGCTTCCCGAGGCTGGCCAGTCTAGCAAAGTGTTATCTCTGCATTGCCAGGGCATCAGTGCCATCTGAAGCCTTGTTGAGAGGGTGTTTTCTGTCACGTGCCTAACTGTCAACAGGCTGCGCTCCAGACCCTAACCCACATCACTTGTTACTTAAAAAAATTAAGATAGGCCTGCTATTTTTATGTGACGGATTCAGTGTATTTTCGTTGTGTCATCTTAATTTTAAAATGAACCGAAATAAGCATCCCTAGTTTGTAGTTGGTTGCTCGCCAGGCTGTTAATAGAATAATTAATCAGCTTTTTTGTAGCACGGGCTTGGAGTAGGTCCAGTCTCTGCAGTTCTTCTTCAGGTACACCCCCAGCTTCATCCATCCATAGCTAGCACTGTCAGCTTTCGAGAAACCAAGTATTGAACAAAACATTGCCTGCTTTTATTGTGGCTCTAAGATTAGATGCTTGGACGGAGGTCACCCATCTCCTTTGTTTCCTTTTAATCAGATGATGGCCCTGTGGAACACTGTCAGAGATCACTGCCCTCCATTGTTTAGGGATGTCAGAAGAGGCAGATCTGCTTAGAAAAGAGCCTTTGGATGCAGTGAGAGCCTCCATTGTGGTTGTAAAGAAGGAGGAAGAGGTGCCAGGATCAGCCAGAGCTCCATGGCTCTGTCTCTATTGTGACTTTAAGATGTTTGGCTCAGAAAGTCTGAAAGTGGCAGCCATGAGTTACAGAGGGATGGAACCAGCTGTGACAAACCCACAAAATTAAGAGATATCTTGGTTAAAATTGTAAGGATATTAAGAAATTAAATTTCTTTATACATTGCTGACCCGGAACTTTTAACTTGTCATTTTGAAATTACTTAAAAGGAAAACTTGAAAAGAAATGAATACTTTTATCCAGCAAGGATGCATTAACTTTTTTTTTTTTTTTTCAAATAAATGCTGTTCTTTTAACTTGCTATTCATCGAAGAATCCTGATAATTTGTTTCATCTAAAAGATTAACACAACTGTTTTCAACATTGATAATAAGAGAGACTTTTTCTCTCTAAGTAATTGAAAGTGGGGGGTGAATCACATTATGAAATATTTATTTTCTCTAAAACACGTTGGCCATAATTATTGGCACCCATTTATTAAATCCGATTTGCATCCTCCTTTGCCAAGATAAGCTCTGATGTTTCTCCTATAATGCCTGATGAGTTTGGAGAGCACCTGACAAGAGATCAGAGACCATTCCTCCATACAGAATCTCTTCAGATCCTTCAGATTCCCAGATCCATGTTGGTGCTTCTTCTCTTTAGTTCACCCCACTCATTTTCTGTTCAGGTCAGGGAACTGGGACGGCAATTGCAGAATCTTCATTTTGTGCTCAGTGACACATTTGTGTGTTTTGAATCATTGTCCTGATGGAAGATCCAACCACGGCCAATTATAAGGCAAATTTGTAACATCTTTAGTTGATTGGAACTTCTTAATTATTGCCCTGATGGTGGAAATGGTAATTTTCAATGCTTTAGCTCTTTTCCTACAGCCACTTTCTATTTTGTGAAGCTCAAAACTCTTATGCTGCACATCAGAACTATATTCTTTGGTTTTACTCATTGTGATGATTAAGGGAATTTGGCCTTTGTGTTTCCTCATATTTATACTCCTGTGAAACAAGAAGTCATAGCTAGACAATTTCATGTTCCTAGTCACCCTGGTGTGCTAAAAATATCAATATTAATGGGAATATACGTCAGATATATTTTGGTCACGTCTCAAACAAGGAAATTGGTGCGATGACTCAAGTGCGGATAAATGAATATTTATTTAACAAAATAAAGCATAAACACAAAACAAAACCCACAATGGGGCAAAACACATAATCAGAAAACACAAACTCAAAACATACCAAATACGGCGAAAACAGGAATCACAGGGAAACAGGAGACGTAGACAATACAACATACCGACAAAGACTGTGAACACATGGGAACTATATAAAGGGGAAGAAATCAGGAGGGAACAGGTGGGAAAAATCAAAACACTAATCAGATAACAAGGGGGAGAGATCAGACAGGGACACGAGAATACAAAACACCACGTGCCACACGAGACAGGACAGGCATGTGACAATTTTACTCGTAAAAAATTCAAGGGGTGCCAATAATTGTGGCCAACGTATTTTGGAGATAAACATTTATTTCATAATGTGATTTCTCCCCCGACTTTCCATTCTTTTACTTCAATTAAAGGTTAGATTTTTGCTAATTTTTTGAATGATAGATCAAAAGAATAAACAATACAGATTTATTTTTACAGCCATCTTTGGTCATATTTACCAGGGGTGCCAATAATTCTGACAACAACTGTATATATATAAAGTGGAGATCAAAATTAAAGAAAAATTTTGAAACACTAGATTGTTCATCTCCATTGCTTAAAATTTGAAGGAAGATTAACTGTTGGTTTACCATTGTTCTGCTAGCATGTTTTACAAAATACCAAGGTACTTCAACAAAAACCTTTATTTTGTTGAAAACACAGTGATCAAAATTAGAGAACAATAACCATGGCAGCACAAAAAAAAACATTACAACTAAAATTTTCTAACAGACACGCGGTAGAAAGTAACACGATTTACAGCAATAAACTCCAGCAAGATAAAGTCATTTTATGCGAAAGCATAGACTGTTATCTACAGATCAAGCATAATAACAGAAATATGGAATAATCTTGGAGAGAGTTTCATTGTGTTGACTGTGGAACGCGACACGCAGTTTGAAAGCTGAATGGAGAATGACTGGCAGCCATAGCGGAGGGAAGCATTCACGTGAATTTGAATTTAATGACTCAAATATTCATCTGTACCTCACATTAAACTATGGAATGGCTTCAGAACACTTATAATATAGTGCACTAGGCGTTGATGATGCTTTATAATGTTTTTGTGGGCCACTGGGGCTTAACAATAACACAGAATATTATACGCACAGTATCGGATTTGGATCGGTCCTGTCTGACCGATACCCGATCCGGCAATTAATGGCAGTATCGGAGCCGATACAGATACGCATGGGCGTCGGAACCATTGTATGTGGGTGGTACAAGACTCACCCACTTTTTACGATCAATGATATTGGACCCACTCACTTTTACCGTCTCTAATTCAGTACGTCTGTTTACTTACCCCTAACCGATAAACACTTATTATGAAACACATATTAGACCCTTTATTTACACTTTTCTAATATTTTCTTCATTTTTACAAAAAAATAAATGCCTTTCCGATCTGATATGTGATGGGAAAATGGAGTGAGTTCGGCAGAAGGTGGATTTGAACCGCGGGTCGATTTGCGCCAAAACTTGATGCCATGCGTCTTACCCCTACACTATTGCCACTCTCAATGATAAGGTGATTTCCATAATTTTGTCTTTCCCAACCAGACATTTAGCAAACAAGGCCGTATATTTGAACAGTACAATGTAAATGGCATCTACTCCAGTATTTTTTTTTTCTGAGAGGACTCACCCACATTTTTTTTGCTTCCGACGCCCATGCTGATATGGAGTATCGGATCGGTGCATCCCTAATATTTAAACATTTTCCCATAATCGGGTATCGGTTTTGTAATATCGGATTCACAGATAAATGGTGTCCATCTTGTGGACGTTTTGAGAATTGAGGGGAGATAAGTCAACAACAGTGTTCAAAGATAAAATAACTGGCATCCCTTAATTAATAAGCTTTATTTAACTTAACAGTCTTTATTGCACAAATGAGATATGTTAGATAAATGCTTGATATGTTGTTTAAACGTTGAGCAGAAAAATAGAGACAAACTCAATGAGTCACGTAATCCGTTGCCCATAATCTCTGTTGTCTATGCTCATCATTATTCTCATGAAGTCACCGGGTTGATGCTCCAGCATGGCCACCGTATGCAGCTTTTAACACGATCCACTCATTAAAATATTAACATCTCTTCCATTCTCTTCACTCTTTAGCCTATCAGACAACACAAACCTTTTAAAACTGTAGCTTAAAACAAATAATTACTGTATATTTATGAGGATTTGATAGACTCCCCAGTCATTTATTTACAGTATGTTCTCAATTTGAAAACATTAGACTTTGTAAATTTATTTTGCCTGTTTTTGATATTAATGCTGTTGTTATAAACAAAAACATAGAACTGGGATTATTAAGTGTGAAGTTAAGTTATTAGAAGCTTGTTTTGTTTTGTATGCAAAGGAGGGAGTGAAAATGCAGAAATTTCAGTATTCAAAACGTGTTAAATAAAACTCTTTGTATAGTTCAGTGCTGTTGTTATATGTGTCAAAAACCGAAATAAAACAATAAATGCATATTGGTTCTGTATATCGGATATCGGGCACATAAACATGCAAATAATAGGTTTTGGTTTTAAAAAGTCAATTTCGGTCGATCTCTAATAATTGGCAGCCGCCACTGAAAAACCCATATCCATTGACCAATAGTCCTTAACAAAAAAGGACACATTCTGTCATCATTTACCCTGTAATTTTGGTATGACTTTCTTTCGTGATGCATCAAAGGACAAATTTACCAATCTCTGAGATAATCTTCCATTCAATGAAAATAATAAGAGACCAACTCCAAAAAGGAGAAAAAAGAAGGTATCGTAAAAGCGCTCATACCGAAAGTCATGCACATTAAAAATGTGGTTCGTTATTTTTAGTTCCTTTTATTCCTACTTGTTCTACAGCTATCACAGGTTCAACCATACATCATATAATCATATAATACCAAAGGCAGAAAGACAGGATAGATGAGCTATTCCAAACCATTGCTGGACCATTCTAGATAAACATGGCGGCTGTGCCTCCTTCCATTTGAAGCAAAGAATCAGAACCGACAAGCAAGAGAGAGAAATGCCAAGACAGAACAATAGCAGGCGCGAGAAACTTCAGGTGAGACATATGTTCAGCTGATGAAATGATTTATCCCTACCCATGAAACTACAGGGCGAGACGTTAGCAAGATCGCTTTCATGTCAGTGCACTCAATACAGCCTGAGGTGGTGAGTTTGAGGACGGGCAAAGTTCTGACATGTCCGCTCACACACTCATGGGTTTTCCTCTTATTCTTTTGTCCCTTGGAGGAAGTTGCAAACATATTAGCCTTTTCTAGCATGTAACAACTACCTTGGCTAATTGCTTATAGCTCCAGTTTAAAGGGAACATACTTGAAGTGGAGGCAACTGATTCATGTTCAGGTCTTCTCTAAAATATAAAGTGTTTGCATGTGACGTCACTGCTGTGGCACGAAATGCAGATGGAGGGCAGGAAGTGATTTTCTACATATGAATCACTATATGAATCAAAACATTGAGTATAAATCAAATGCAGCGAGTATAAACAAGGCTTTAAAGTGTCTGTTCTGTTCTGTTGAATTGTCTAAGCACCCTCAAATGCAAGCAAGAGCACCCTCAGTTGACTGTAATAATATATTGGCAAATGCTCCAGTGCATATTTGTGTCTGTAGAACGTCAAATGTATCCATTTACAACGTGTTTCTGCAGCGGTGATAGTTGTTGATCTCTTGGACGCAATGGCCAATATGTTTTAAGTTAGTCAGACTCCACTCACTGCTCAAACTGCAAAAGTTTTTATTCAGTGCTGAGTAAAACAAACAAACAAAATTTGATTATGATTTGATTATGATACCTGTAGGCATAATAGGCCAAAGATAAGATAAGATGGCCAAATAAAAATATTTTTATTTTACTTGTTTTTTGTTATATTTTGTTCTAAGTTATATTGTGCTTTGTTTGTATAATGTCCGCTGGAATGCCAAAAATGTTGATTGTTAAATAAATATTTTTAAATTGTAGTTTTGAAAAAATGTATTTTAAAAGCAAGACATAATAGTAAAAAAAAAGCTAATTTATGCAATAGTGAAAAAATTAGCAAAATAAATGAAAAAAACTCGAAACGCGGTCGGTATTCGGCTTCGGCCTTCGGCCAAGTGTTTTATTATTATTTGGCTTCGGCCAGGAATTTTCATTTCGGTACATCCCTAAGGTGCTGCGTAATATCACTGTGCCACTGCACCCATGGTACAGCAGCAAAGTTCCTTGATCATTACGCAGGAATGAGAGTATAGTTCCTAGCCATATCGGTCTAGAAAATCGCAACTTTTCTTTTTCTGTCGGTCTTAGTACACGATGTAACTATACACATCACAACATGTAAATAGGAAAATGTTGGCATTATTTTGTCACTTATTCAGCAGTAGGCTAGATGGAGCCATTTACCTCCAGTCTTTGTGCTAAGCTAGGCTAGCGGTGGGTGCGTCAGACAGAGTTATGGCACGCATGGAGATGAGAATGGTATGTATGGACTAACTCTGGGGTATACGGTGAATAAGCTAAAGTCTTCCCGTCACCTCCTCAACCTGTTTTTACAAGTAGAAAAGCGGAAAAGTGTATTGCACTGTCCAGTTTTTTCCCTGAATGATGTGAGTTCCTATGGCAATTCTCGATGCAGCATGAATAACCTACAATGGTGACATTTTTCACAATTACAAAAGAAAATCAAAATACTACCCTAAACTAACAAGCAGAACAGCGCGATATAAACAAACCAGACCAGAACTCAACACGGCGTGACGGCAGCTTCACATTCTCTATATCTACCATCTAGATGGCCGGCAAGTCATCAAATTCGGTATAAAAATCCTTATGTTATGAAAAGGAGCAATTTTTCTTCCGAATTTGAAGACTTGCACGTCCACGTCCAACATACAGGGGCTGGTCATATAATTAGAATATCATCAAAAAATGTATTTCTTTCACTAATTCCATTCAAAAAGTGAAACTTGGATATTATATTCATTCATTACACACAGACTGATGTATTTCACATGTTTATTTCTTTTAATTTTGATGATTATAACTGACAACTAAGGAAAATCACAAATTCAGTATCTCAGAAAATTAGAATATTGTGAAAAGGTTCAATATTGAAGACAGCTGGTGCCACACTCTAATCAGCTAATTAACTCAAAAACCTGCAAAGGCCTTTAAATGGTCTCTCAGTCTAGTTCTGTAGGCTACACAATCATGGGGAAGACTGACTTGACAGTTGTCCAAAAGACGACCATTGACACCTTGCACAAGGAGGGCAAGACACATAAGGTCATTGCAAAAGATGCTGGCTGTTCACAGAGCTCTGTGTCCAAGCAAATTAATAGAGGGGCGAAGGGAAGGAAAAGATGTGGTAGAAAAAAAGTGTACAAGCAATAGGGATAACTGCACCCTGGAGAGGATTGTGAAACAAAACCCATTCAAAAATGTGGGGGAGATTCACAAAGAGTGGACTGCAGCTGGAGTCAGTGCTTCAAGAACCACTACGCACAGACGTATGCAAGACATGGGTTTCAGCTGTCGCATTCCTTGTGTCAAGCCACTCTTGAACAACAGATAGCGTCAGAAGCTTCTCGTCTGTGCTAAAGACAAAAAGGAAAAAAAGTGGTCCAAAGTTATGTTCTCTGATGAAAGTAAATGTTGCATTTCCTTTGGAAATCAGGGTCCCAGAGTCTGGAGGAAGAGAGGAGAGGCACACAATCCACGTTGCTTGAGGTCCAGTGTAAAGTTTCCACAGTCAGTGATGGTTTGGGGTGCCATGTCATCTGTTGGTGTTGGTCCACTGTGTTTTCTGAGGTCCAACGTCAATGCAGCCGTATACCAGGAAGTTTTAGAGCACTTAATGCTTCCTGATGCTGACCAACTTTATGGAGATGCAGATTTCATTTTCCAACAGGACTTGGCACCTGCACACAGTGCCAAAGCAACCAGTACCTGGTTCTTAATTGGCCAGCAAACTTGCCTGACCCATATTGTGAAGAGGAAGATGCGATATGCCAGACCCAACAATGCAGAAGAGCTGAAGGCCACTATCAGAGCAACCTGGGCTCTCATAACACCTGAGCAGTGCCACAGACAGATCGACTCCATGCCACGCCACATTGCTGAAGTAATTCAGGCAAAAGGAGCCCCAACTAAGTATTGAGTGCTGTACATGCTCATACTTTTCATGTTCATACTTTTCAGTTGGCCAATATTTCTAAAAATGCTTTCTTTGTATTGGTCTTAAGTAATATTCAAATTTACTGAGATACTGAATTTGGGATTTTCCTTAGTTGTCAGTAATAATCATCAAAATTAAAAGAAATAAACATTTTAAATATATCAATCTGTGTGTAATGAATGAATATAATATACAAGTTTAACTTTTGGAATGGAATTAGTGAAATAAATAAACCTTTTGATGATATTCTAATTATATGACCAGCACCTGTATGTTGTGATATTCTGTTTATAGCTTTCTAAACCAGCACAGTACGGACTTTACTCCATCTCGGCCACTCTGTTTTTCACTTCCTGCCCTCCATCTGAATTCCGTGCTTCATCAGAACCACGTGACTGCAAACAAGCTATTGTATAGTTTGACTTCTTGAGGCTGACAATCAGCATTCTCTGCTATGCATCTCTCTTGGAAAACAAAAACGAAACGCATTCAGTTTTAAGATTTGTTGCCTTATTTTGTACCCTGTTTGTGGAAAGTGCCCATTATCTTTTCCCAGGGTTTGAATGTTTTATTTCCCTTCCTCTAAATACTGTCATTTTGATAGTTTTATGCTTTCTTTTCTTCCTTTTGAGAGTCCTGTGTGTGATTGCTTCACGCCTACTGTTCTCTCACTCAAGACTTAAATGGAGAGTTTGAGACCAGAGGTTTCATGCTCATATTTAAGTCTCTTGACACTTCCCACATCATCCTGCCTCTCACACCTGTGACCCCAGTAACATTTCATGGCTTGCACAGCATTGATTTCACAGTATTTATGCAATGCGTGACTGCAAGAGTGCAACAGATCTTCATGGAAAAAGTGAAAATAACTCCTTTTAATATTTCCTTGTAATCCTTTTATTTTGAGTATACCTTAAGATATAGAGACCAGCACATATTGCCATTTTTTAATTTTATTAATAGAATGACGAGCTCTTTTTTTCCTTTGGCCTCTAACTCTCTTTCTGTCATATTCTCGCATGCATTTCTAGCACACGTGCTGGAGCAAAAGTCATCTATTGTATGGGCTCATAAAAAAAAGCAGATCAGGGCTGAATCAAGGCCTACTTTATCTTACACCCTCAATCAGCTAACCTGACACTAAATACATCTGACAACCTTCCAGACACCGCCGCATTGCTGCTCGACATCTAGTGCCTTTTCCATTAAGACAAAATATAGCTCTGTACTTACCTCATGGCCTGAGCTATAATATGTTCTCACTAAACATCCATCCAATGTTCATCTACTGCTATCATGATGCATACAGATTTATGTTAGCTCGCTCTTGATAGACACTATACCTATACCATAAAATACACACCCACGTGTACACTCAACCTCTTCATTCTCACAAGACGCTAAATCAAATTTATTCCCAACCTCAGGCGCACATTCCCAATGGCACTTACAGCTCACCAAGAGTCTATTATAGCTCTCGACTCAGCACTCTAAAGTGCTGAGATGATTCAGCATCGCTCTTTTTGAATGCTCTCTTGCTGGAGTTCTGTTGACTCCTACAGATACAGATTTTACAATTAAATACTAACACTGTTTGTTCTACAGATATGAATGATAGACTACCCCACTTTGGACCAGTAAGCAACCACCTTGAAAACAACTAGAACACCCTAGCAACCACACAGCGATAGAGACAGAGCGACACGCGTCATAATCTGAAGACCACGCCCACCGGGGGGGAAAACAATCAAACCGTCTCCATTGACTTTGCATTGCGTGAGGCTGCCTCCTTGTCATTTCGGACTTATTACAAAAAACTGAACAATGTATAAAAGCTGATATGTGACAAAGTGAACTGCAAACAAGCTAAACAAAACCCAGAGGCAAAAACCCAGACGTTTTTATAAGCTGTTGACCCAAAAAAACGAGCGTTTAAGGACAAAAAAAGTGGATTCAGGCCATTGAGACAGCGCGCGACGGGTCATATTACACTGAGAACTACGGCGACTAGAGGGGAATGTAATCAACGACAGGAAATATCATATATAAAACGGACATTTGGATATTTGACTTAACAGTGACAAAATGTTTACTGCACACATACACATACTGATACATACTGAGTGTCAGGATCCCAAAATTTACCCATTCATCCTGCTGAAGCGTCACTTCGTATTGCCTGTATCCACTTTTATCTTCTTAAACGCTCGTTTTTTTGGGTCGACAGCTTATAAAAACTTATTTCTGTTTTTTAGCTTGTTTGCTGTACACCTTGTCACATATCAGCTTTTATACATTGTTCTGTTTTTTGTTATAAGTCCGAAATGACAATGAGGCAATGCAAAGTCAATGGAGAGCGTTGGATCGTCTCCCCCCCCCCCCCCCCCCCCCGGTGTGGGCGTGGCCTAAATACGCTCTGTCTCTATACTCTTCAATGGCTTAGCAACCATCCATCATGGTGTTTTGCAGAGGCAAGCACCACTTGCTTTTTTTTTAAGCAAATGTAAATTTTAGTTTTATTTATTCTTTTATTATTTTACATCACTGTCTGAAATCTGTCTGCCTTAAAGTTGAGTAATATGTAACGAAACTTGAGTGAGTTGTTATTTCTTGATTTCAGTTTCCATTTGGGGGTTTCAAATGGACCTTGCTCATGCAGAGACAAAATGTGTGTGTGTGTGTGTGTGTGTGTGTGTGTGTGTGTGTGTGTGTGTGTGTGTGTGTGTGTGTGTGTGTGTGTGTGTGTGTGTGTGTGTGTGTGTGTGTGTGTGTGTGTGTGTGTGTGTGTGTGTGTGTGTGTGTGTGTGTGTGTGTGTGTGTGTGTGTGTGTGTGTGTGTGTGTGGGTGGATGCCAGTAATTTTTGACTTTGACATTTTTTTGGTACCCATGAGGAAAACAGATTGTAAATCATACTAAATTATGTTTTTTGAAAATGAAAAAATGCAGACATTTTTCAGTGAGGGTTGTGTTTAGGAGTAGGGTTAGGATTAAGGATATATAATATACAATTTTTACAGCATAAAAATCATTATGTCTATGGAATGTCCTCATAAATGTATGGCATTTGTTTTGAATATTACAGTATTAACTGTATAACTATGTTATATATATTAATTATATATATATATATTTATAACATGCAAGTTCCATGCTTTATGGCTGTCAACATTTTTAAAAATAATTTTGCGATACTTTAATCAATTCTCAAAATCTGATCTTGATCTTAAATCAAAATCTTACAGCACTTTTTACAAGGCTACATAAAAAAATGTTTTAAGGTCACTTAAATTAAAAATTTTTATTTTTAAAAGCCTAATACATGTTAAAAATTATGCTTTCAATTATACTGTAATGTTGAATGACTATATTTACTCATTTCATCCCTAGAAATTGAGAAAAATCCATTTAATCAGTAGCAGTATTGGCATCTGATACTGGCCTTCATGTATAGTACTTAGTAAAAAAAAAAGTGCCATTAAACAAATATTTAAAATATACAGTCTTGTTTGTTTTACTATAAAAAATATAATAAAAATGTTCATGTTAGGTGTGATTACTAATACTAATGTTATTATACACTAATATATACCGTTCAAAAGTTTTAGATCTGCAATGGTTTTAAAATAAGTCTCTTCTGCTCACCAAGGCTGCATTTATTTGATCCAAAACAATCCGCAATATTGTGAAATATCTTTATAATTTAAAATAACAGTTTTCTATTTGAATATATTTTATAATGTAATTTATTCCTGTGATGGCAAAGCTGAATTTTCAGCATCATAACTCCAGTCTTCAGTATCACTTGATCCTTTAGAAATCATTTAATATGCTGATATGCTGCTCAAGAAACATTTATTATTATTATCAATGTTGAAAACAGAAGTCTTTATATTGGTATACAGTAGCTCAAGTATTCAGTGTGGTTTAAACCGCTACAAGCTAATACACGTAGGGGACACCAGATTGCCTTAACAGGTGTTGCCTGCCTAATGTGACACTTATTGAATATAAAACTGATGAAAGAGACAAAGCTAAGCTTTTCCCTCCTAATTGCCCACCCACCCCCTGTTCGAACAGACCCAGTCTTTTGCATAATTATTTTTTATACACAGGTCCCTCTGAGAATGTGTCTGTTCTTTCCGAGCAGGTGTGACCTTTTCTCTGATCCGAGATAGCCGCAAACCAACCCTTTTACATAGTTTTACTAACACGCTCACAAACAATGAGTGTAGTGTACTCCCTCACATTGTATCTCACCTTAGTGCAACTTTGTTGCAAAAATGCAATGTTCAAGGTTGCAACTTTCACGCTTCAGCCACAGTTTAACACTATAGGTATTTCTAAACCTCACCCAAATTATTCATAACCTAGTTTTTAAGATGTAGGATGGCACAATGTTCTATCTAAAGCCATTTGATCACATAATGACATGCCTCAGAGGCATTTTTATTAAAAGACAAAAGCGCTTATTTTGTGTACTGTATATAATGTGTTCAAGTGCATTTATACGAATGGTAACACTTAAGGTTTAATTTGTTAACTTTAGTTAACAAACTAAAAATGAACTACTTCTAAAGCATTTATTAATCTTAGATAATGTTAATTAAAAAAAAGTATCATTAGTTGCACTGTGAACTAACATAAACAATGAAAGAATTGTATTAAATAACATATTATAAATAACATAAAAATAGGATCTATGTGATGCTGGACCACAAAACCAGGGGTGACAATATTTGGCCGAGATATAACTCTTTGAAAATCTGGAATCTGAGGGTGCAAAAAAATCTAAATATTGAGAAAATCGCATTTAAAGTTGTCCAAATAAATTCCTTAGCAATGCATATTACTACTAATAATACATTTCTAAGTTATTTACGGTAGGAAATGTATACAATATTTTCATGGAACATGATTTTTACTTAACCTAATGATTTTTGGCATAAAAGAAAAATGTATAATAATTTTGACCCATGCAATGTATTGTTGGCTATTGCCACAAATATACCTGTGCGACTTATGACTGGTTTTGTGGTCCAGGGTCACATATTGGGAACCACTTTTGTAATTAAAATCTTAAATTGTATAAATGTAAATTTTTCTTTTAAGTAGTGCATGGTAGAACAGTTCTTGAATTTAAGAATCTGATTTTTATTTTGTAGGTCTGCTTTCTTGTATGTTATTATCAAAAGCACAGCTGTCCTTTGAGTAGGGAAAATGTTCCATCGTGTGTCCTCCTTCTTGGAGTGGCCCTGAAATGTATTGTCAAATTTCTAGAGCTGAAATCTCAGGATCTAATATGAAAGAGAAAGCCTCTTACACTTCACTTGTAACCCTAGTCTAATGTGAACACAAAAAGAACCAGAGCAGTTTGTCACCTTTTGTTTTTGTGTTTGTATGTGAACCTGCTCACATTTAAGCCCTGTGGGTTGTACTGCTCTAGATACTGTACTGTACAAAATATGAGGCTTGTGCATCAGACCACACCTGAACATTGACATTTTTGCTTTTCATCTTCCTGAATGATTAAAACATTCATCTTCTACCTGAATTGAGAGCTTACAGGTTATCAGTGATTCCCACAGGACACTGGATCCGTACAGGAGTCAGGCTGCATATTGCAATTTGAGATCATAGGTGGGAGTGGTATTTTTAAAAGTACCAGATATTTCTACATAGACATGTAGAGCTCCCACAATGCATCTCCACAGGAATAAAAAGAGCTGACAGTTTGCACATCAGTATGGAAAAGGAAATTAGGGAGTCTATTATCCTTGCTGTGTGGTGTGTGAGTGAGAGAGAGAAACAGAAGATAAATCTTTACCAGCAGAAAAGGACCATCGCCATTTACAGCTGCATTAACAGAGAAATGTCAATAAAACACAATTTAAAAAAAATAATTCTACTGCAGATTTAGGAAGTAACCAACAGAAAAAGAGGAAATACCAATACACTCTACAATAGTCAATCACCACAACATTGAATGGATGAGCATTTATAATCGTTGTTAGTTTGCATTTTAAAGAGATAGTTCACACAAATATATCATGCTGCCCAAACCTGTATGACTGTCTTTCTTCTGATGAATACAAAAGGAGAAATGTTGAAAAATGTACCTTTGATGTCACAACAGAAGAGAACAATCTCATACATGTATGGATGGAATGGCATAAATGTTAGTAAATGATCACAGAATGTTCATTTTTTGGTGAACTATCCCTTTAAGAGTCTGTCATTCATTTGTAGACAGTGCAATGAACTCTTTCGTGTCACACTGAATAATTTTTGTGCTATGAAAATTCTAATGGTGAAAGTCAATGTAGCATGACTGCATACATGGCTGCTCAACTATATCAAGTGCATGGCCTGACTTTGTTTTTTGCAGCGTCAACAAGAACAAGCTGATTTTAGGACTGGGTTTTCAGCAACATCATCACAATATGCCACATATTGATACATGTCATTGTAACTTCTCCAATCATTTAGTCCGCTTAAACCCCACCCCTTACTTACAAACAACTGCAAACTCACATTCAGTTCCCTTTCAAGGGAACTCGCGCTACGTCACCACTGTGGGAACGCATCTGCGTGAATGCGTTGTGAAGCACGTGTGTAACCAGTCCAATAGCAAAACGGAACGTCATAGGCGGGTAATGTCATAGATGTCGAGGTCCTGGAAACGTCCGGTTTCATCACGTATTTTCAGTCCTCAAACATCTACATACAGTCATATTATGGGTCTGAGAAAACATGGTTATGGTCCGATGCCGTGGGTGGAGGAGACGTTTGCGAGCCATCTCTCTCCCGATTCGGCATCGTCGTTCCCACAGCGGTGACGCAGCGCGAGTTCTCTTGAAAAGGGAACGTCTCGGTTACGTATGTTACCTTAGTTCCCTGAATAGGGAACGAGACGCTGCATCACTCGGCCATACTCCCTGCATGCCCGTGAGGGCTTACTTCAGGCTTTTCAGAAGCTAGTTTCTGTTTGTGTTTACGGGTGCCTTATATAGGGCCCTATGAAATCCGTTTTATTTTTTCCCAAATTCCGTTTTATTTTTTCCCAAATTCCGTTTTTTCCGTTTTAATTTTTGCTAATTCCTTTTTTTTCCGTTTTAATTTTTGCAAATTCAGTTTTTTTTACCCTTAACTGTTATTTTAGTCGTAAAAAGAGTGTTTTTAATGTTAATATAATAGAACATAAAACATAAAATAGGAATGACAAACATCAAACAGGTAACAAACATCACATTTACTTTTCAGGACAAATACTGCAACATAACACTGCACTCTAAGCACTTCAAGTCACAACTAGATATTAGTGCTGTGAATTGATAATAAAAAAAACCCAGAATTAATTGCATTTTTTCTGTAATTAATCATGATTAATTGCAATTAAAAACATTGGAGTTTTTAATATTTTGATATTGTAATAATTTCAGTTACTCTCCAAATTAATTTAGAAACAATTTAAAGACAGCATATTTTAAATGTGTGTTGTAATGGCATCTTTTTATGAATGAAGGCCAGTATCACTGATATTAATGTCTATATGAAACATTAATGACGTTACATTACAGTATAACTGAAAGCTACCAATTTCACCATTTATTAGGCTTTAAAAAATAACTTTTAATTTAATTGAACTTAAAACAATCTTTACATGAACCCATTATAATAAATGTTATATTTACCTGTGGCCTTCCCTGTCAGACATAGTCTACACAGAAATTGAATAAAGTTATCAACACCTTTCTTAACTGCATAAATAATAAGTGAAATATAGATGAATCATACCTACAATGAATCATATCTACAATCTTCTGTTCCCGTTGTTCTTTGAACATTAATGACAGACATTATCAGTGCTCCTGTCACTTTAAGAACAGCCGCTTCTGAACATGATGTGGATAATGCTGCCTTCACGTGCTATCGGAAATTTGATGATTCCGACTTCTGAAGTCGTGATTACGAGCGCATTGCATTCAAGTTTCAAAATGTGAGGGCGTTCATGTGCAATGTTTACCTAGGAAACTCGTATATTACGATAATTCCGAGAGCACGTGAAGGCAGCATAAGACGCGCTGATCCGCGCATCTCATTTTCTCTCAAGTTCATTTAAGGCATTATTTTCCATACAGTACATTGAAGTGCATTAAAAACAAGGCAAAATACAGCAAGCACTACCTGAGGGAACTGCTCGGCTCTGTACTGAGGGCGGTGTGAACGGGGCTTTAGCGTTGAGTTTCTTAACTTTTCCGCTGATGAAAGCAGAGCCGTGGTGAGCCGCTTCACCATACTTTCATTGTTTTGAAGGCGGAGCTGAAATGACGGGAGGGGTTGAGTCGTTTCATTCCAAATATGTCAAATTCCGGGAAATTCCGCGTTAACAATAGATTCCGCGTTAATATGCCAATTCCGCGATTCCGTCCGCGATTCGGTGATCGCGGAAATCATAGGGCCCTACTTATAGTTTCCGTCACCCACCGTCTTGCTATTGGACTGGTTACACACGTGCTTCACGATGCATTCACGCAGAGGCGTTCCCACAGAGGTGACGCAGCGTCTCGTTCCCCCTTACGGAACTAAGGTTACATATGTAACTGAGACATTCTGCCCTACCTTTTTTTTTTTTTTTACATTGATCTGTTTCACTCAGAAGTAGGTCACTATACGAAAGAAAAGATCTGTCGCTGACTAACATCGTGACTTTAATGAACATGTTATTTTGAAAATAAGTTTTGTTAACAATATCCTTGACATTTCAGTCTTTGTAAGTTTGCCTCTCACCCTCAGTTTGGAACAAGAAAAATAAGTACTTGAAACCCTGCAGAAATACTCCCTAACCTGAACAGGCTGTTGTTCATCCCTGCACGCTTTCACAAATGCAGGCATTAATTATGGATTTATTGCTGTCCTTGTCTGTGCGCTGCTGTGTCACTATGCAGATCTCAATTATTCATGAGCTGTAGGAGCGGGGTAAAGGGTGGTGCACTCATGCGGGACGGTGCAGTTTACAGATTATTCTGCTTTCAGCACCAAATTGTCCGGTTCGTTTTATTGCAGTATTTTAATTATTTTCTCCCCAATTCTCATTTAAAACTAAGACTCTGACGCTCTGTGATATACGTTTGTATATGAAACTGGGAATCTCAGCTTCAGCCCTGAGTGTTAATTACAAGTTTAAGTAAGTAGAATATCATGCTGAAGAGGCACTTTATATAGTGGTATAGAGATATGTCGTCCTGCATTACACACTTCTGCCCTGGAGAAATTATGTCAATAATTCGCAATACAATCACAACCAGTTCGAAAATACTGGATGTTTAAAATACAGTTTTGAGGAGGATTTTGAACCAATTACAATTTACTGTGGAGCTAGTATTTTTTATATATTTTTTTTTTTTTGCTGTATCTTTAAAATTTTAAAACTAAAAGATTTGTTTATGACATTCCCCCCACCTCATTTTCTATAGGGTCCAGGTCAGGGAACTGGAACGGCCATGGCAGAAGCTTCATTTTGTGATCAGTGACACATTTTTGGGTTGATTTGGATGGGTTTTTTTGGATCATTGTCCTGGTGGAAGATCCAACCATGCCCAATATAAGATTTCTAGCAGAAGCCGTCAGGGTTTAATTATTTTTTTTATTTGTATTTGCTAGACTCCATTATACCATGTATCTGAACAAGATGTCCTGGACCTCCATAAAAAAATTGTCCTACAAAATTAATGATAAGCGATATATTTAACCGTGGACATGGGGTACTTTTGTCCCTGTTTGCATCAAACCCATATGTTTTTTTGTTTGTTTGTTTTTTAGGTTCTTGTGAAAAAAACTTTTTTTTAGGTGTAATATGTTTATGAGCTGCGGAGATTGGGAAAGGAGCTTTTCGATGTGAATATTAGAGTATGTCTATACAGTGTACTGGTCATTTAAAAGAGCAAGGGAAAGCTTTAATGAGTAGGGTAGCAGTTCATGCATTAGATTTCAAGCTGATTTCAGTGCATGCCAGCAGGGGTGTGGGTAAGTCCCCATGTTTAGTGTGTAGTGGTGTAGTAGTGCCCAGTGTGCGCACCCCGTTGACTGCGGTAGTGATGTGCATAAATAGCTGCCGGTCTGCTGTACTGAGACACTAGCAGAAGGTCACTCTATTGATTCAGTCCCGCACTGCAGCCTTTGATTACCGGGTCTGACACACCACCGCAATCTATAATGCATTGTATATGCTGTGCAGAAATCCATAATGACTCTCTATATTCCGCCCTCAATTATAATGAAGGATAAGCAGTGCCTACGTTCCCCAATCTGTCAGATATTCCCCATCCGCCAGCCACTTTTACATGCACAGTGAGTGGCACATTATTTCAGCTCTGTAAATTGTTCACTTTTAAGATATGACCGTGGCTGCTGGTGGGTGCTGGCTGTCTTAACTTGAGATTGTAATACAAGTGCAATTTGACTGCGATTGCTCATTTAAGTCAATATATGAATGTACAAGTGTTCACAAGTTGAGCTAAAGTCACAGAGTGGGTATGTGTATGAGTGGGAAAATAAATTATATTTGTCCAGAGTTTCTTGCAGTCTGATTTTAATGCAATGAGAATAAAAAAAGCCTTCACTGGATTCACGAAGACGAATATAAAAAGTGTGGTCAGTGTGCACGGAATACAAGACTACTGCTTACAGTGCAGTGTGCAATTAATATTTCCTGCTATTTTTTAAAAAATTATGTAAAACAGAATGCATTATGCAAACATTTCAAACAGTGACATGCAACATTGTTGTCATATGACTTAATTAGCATTTTTAATGTTGTGTAAAATAACAAAAAGCCTTCTATTTTAGAAGTCAGGAAAGATTGTGGTAGATATTTAGATCTGTTATAGTTAACATTTTATTTGTGACATCATCGAACATAGACAATACTTCACGCAGAATTTGGAATATTTATATAAATATTATATAAATATTAATTTTAGAAATAGTTTTAACATCAGGTTTCATTTCCCAAACTCCTATATTTAGTATTAAATAATAACTTTTTAATCAGTAAAATTAATCTTAAATAATGTTGTTAAAAAAAAAACCTAAAAAGCTTTTTCAATCCATCCATCCAATATATATTCAGGTGGTGTGGTTTTGATACTCTCCACATGATTTTAAACCTCACTCAATGGCATGATAAATAAAATAGAAACATTCAAATGTGTTAAAATATATATATTTCTTTTCTTTAGATCCACGGTCTCTTTCTCGTTTAACTCCTGCACTTTTCCATAACTGATTAATTTTGAGGAATTCATTACGCACATTTTCATTACGTTTCATTTTGTGCTGACTTGACACCTAACTTTCACAGCTCACTCCTTAAGCTCACTCTAATCCTCAGTAACAGCTGTATGACTGTTGCGTTGTCAGCTCAATCCAGTCTCATATCCTTGAGGAGTAAAGGGCGGAGCTGATAGATAATCTCAGAGCTCACTTTTGCCTTTATCTCTCACAGTTAGCGCAAGCATGTCCTATCATCTCACTGATCATATATGCTGCTGTGTTTTTACAGGACCAGAAACCATTGCAGAGGCCCTAGAGAAAAAGGAACTCGTCAGAGCAATCGGTTCTCTGAAGTGAAGTCTCATCAGCTAAGTCTCAAGGGATCCCAAACCTCTCCTCCCCTTCTCTGCGAGGGGCCGTTGCCATGATATAACCACCAAGCATCTAAAGCGCACACACAAGCGAGACCCAGCGACCCCTGACATCCACTCTGGAGGAGCCCCGAGGTGGTGCGCTACCGCTGAGCTGAGCATGCCTCAAACTCCTGTGTTGTGAAAGGAGAGTGTGTGCTGGGCAGCACTAGGCGCCATGCGTCCGTGGTCGGGCTCTTGGCGCTGGATTATGCTGGTGCTGCTGGCCTGGGGCACGCTGCTTTTCTACATTGGGGGTCACCTCGTGAAGGACAGCGAGCATCCGGAACGGTCCAGCAGAGAGCTCTCCAAGATTCTGGCCAAGCTGGAAAGACTGAAACAGCAGAATGAAGATCTGAGACGCATGGCTGAGACGCTCAGGTTGGTTCTATTTCTTTCAAATGATTCCATCTTTCTTCTATCTTCAAACATAAGCTAACAGTTTGGAGAAGTATATGATGTGATATGTGAGCTGCATTCAGCCTACATACATATATGAAGGTGTAGTCAACAATCTTGGCAATTCCTAGAGTGAATTGTAGTAGGAAAATAATAGTGAACTGGGTGCCATTTTTCAAAAATGGTTGTTGTTTATTAAAACTAAAAAGTTAATATTTTTTCATTGATTGAAATAAAGCTGAAATAAAATAAAAATATTAGATATTAAAAATGTAATGTTAACATTGTTTGATTATTATATATTCAATAATAAATTATAAAAATATTAAAACAAACCTATGGTTACATCGGCAACTAAAAGAAGTACTAAAATGATTCAAATAAAAAAGAATTAAGCTAAATAGCAATAATTTAAAAAACAAAAACTAATTAAACAAACTCACTAAAGCACTAATACTAAATATATATATATATATATATATATATATATATATATATATATATATATATATATATATATATATATATATATATATATATATATATATATATTTAGTATTAGTTATATATATATATATATATATATATATATATATATATATATATATATATATATATATATATATATATATATATATATTTAGTATTAGTGCTTTAGTGAGTTTGTTTAATTCGTTTTTGTTTTTTAAATTATTGCTATTTAGCTTAATTCTTTTTTATTTGAATCATTTTAGTACTTCTTTTAGTTGCCGATGTAACCATAGGTTTTTTTAAATATTTTTATAATTTATTATTGAATATATAATAATCAAACAATGTTAACATTACATTTTTAATATCTAATATTTTTATTTCATTTCAGCTTTATTTCAATCAATGAAAAAATATTAACTTTTTAGTTTTAATAAACAACAACCATTTTTGAAAAATGGCACCCAGTTCACTATTATTTTCCTACTACAATTCACTCTAGGAATTGCCAAGATTGTTGACTACACCTTCAACAACCAAGTAGTTGATTGGTGAGGTCAACACATTTATCTTATTTTATTTTTTAAGCATTTTACATGTGCACATTGTTTCAAAGCAACTATACAGAAAATCCTGATGTTAATGTTTATAATATCCTAATATCTCAATGCTTTATAGAGTGATAATACAGTTCACATTTTGCAATGATATAAACAGCAAGCCGTTGAGATTTGCAATGCTTTAAATAGGATGAATTATGAGGGTTGTAGCATACTGTTTTTCAAGTTGCTAATAGCTTACCAGTACTTTCAGCATGGAAAAACCCTCCCAGAGTACTCTTTTAACTGCTACGGACATTAAATCACCACTTTGTTGAAAATGTATCCTGTACAAGAATACATTTCAAGTCAATTTACTTTCAAACAAATGCAAGCAATGTTTCTGTTATGCAGTATGATAGTGTAGCGCTGTTAGTCTGTTTTCACATGCTGCGTTACGATTGGTCCTCATCAGCCAGTAGCTGGTCTCGTATGGTCAGGCTTACACTAGTCACTTCCTATCATGTACTGTGGCATTTGACAGATGGCCATTGGGCTAAATTTGAACTGCTTTGCTAGTTAAATGATCATTACCCTTAGGAAAACCTTGTATAATCAACAGATGCAAATGCACTTCCTCACAGTTCACCTGCCTGCTGTAGTTTTCCTTTAAAGGTGTGTGTGTTGTGCTTTAAAGCCGTGAGTTTGCAGTATGCAAACTCATGTGTAACGTGTATTTCCCTAAGCTGTGGATCTATCTGCTGTGTTATTGTAAATTATTAAAATTACCTGGGCCATTTCTTCCACAAATGTGCCTCTTAATAATCTGATATTTGACATTGATCACATACACAATGTATACAAAAATATATCTAAATATATACATTGCATGACAGAAAGTTTTTTTTATTCCTCAACCTATATCTTATAAAAACATTCCATATAGCAATTTTCCATTCAAGGTTTCTTGCACCAAAGGATGTTATATAGGATAAGCGGTTTGTAAAATGAATGGATGGATGGCCATTTTTCAGCCTCTTTCTCTGACACTTGCAATTAAACTGAATCAAACCAAATATTGTAGATACTGATTATTTTTACTGTATGATAATCGATATGCAGAATTTTTTTATTTTATTTATGCAGTTTGAAACACTAATTATTTGTCATTCAACCCCTGAATATGAACATATTTTTTGCAAGCAAGACATTAAAATATTAAGTTTACTATTGAACACATTGTGTAATAGCGTTGTCGGGTGCTGTTTTGAAAGACCTATAATATCACATATGACTACTCCGAAGTAGTTGCGGATGCTACAAAAACATCCAAAACCTTCGTAAACATCACTGAAAGTGTTTTGGAAGCACCAGCACCATAAAAAGACTCTCCCTCTAAAGACTGTATGAAAATTATCCTCCCATAAACAAAAAGAGGAAACAGCACATCCTACTTCCTGACCGGATGTAAACAGGGGGGTGGGGGGGTGGGGGTTCAGAACATCGACAAAGACTTGTGATTATACTGTAGTACGATTTTCAAAAGCGTTTTCAAAAAGGAGCTATTTAAAGGGCTTTGAAGGAATGCTTGTTTCAACAGCAGTCAGATTCAGTGAAGTATTTCTCAGCTACAGATCATTGCATGCTCCAGACAATTATACCTGATTGAAAACAACTGCTGTATGGGCAATGAAAACCAAGTGTCTGTCGAATTTAGTGACCTGCCTTAACCGCCGTCACAGACGGCAGACTGACAGAAAGAAATATTCATAAAAGGGAATAGGATCAGTATAAATTAAGCTCAATTGACAGCATTTGTGGCATAATGTTGATTACCATGCACACAAAAAATCTGGAATACAGTGTGGCACATAACTAGTGTTCCAGACAGGCTGTCAATTTTTTGCAGTACAGAGTAGAAGTGCGATGATGACAATCCTCCATTCACATATACTAACCCCATGTCTAAATATGCCTCCTGCCCACAATATAGTAGAAAAACAATACCTGAAATGAGTAGTATGTCTGAATTCATAGTATTTATTTATTTAGTATTCAAATTAGTACCTACTCAGACAGTATTTGATTTCGGTTTATTGAGTCATTGAATCATTCACTCACTCTGCCGATTCGCTCAAAACCTGATTCACTTTTAATAACCACCTAGAACTCCTTAGCAACCTGTTTAGAGCTTTTCTTTTGTAAGAAATGAACAGCCAGTGTTGTTTGCTGCATGTTTACAGTAGCTCTGATTTCTCTGAATTTGACTTGTGAAGTTTTGCATAGAGCAATTTGACTCCTAAGAGTGTGTATGTATGTGCGTGCCCTACTCGAAGTAGGACAGAATGAAAATCTTATTTGTAATTTATGAACATGTACAGGCCTAATGAATTAAAGCGGTTAGCTCTCCTCCTATCTCACCAACACAGAACAGTATCAGTGCTGTCAGTCTTTCATTAAGCACTTCCTGCGGGAATTATCAGGTGCTGATACACACACACCACAATTCTCTATTAGAGCCCACTGATGCTTCATTTCGCTTTTATATTGACTGCTGCGTAAATGAAAAGGCTGATAATGCACACACAGAGGGTAGCAGATATGTGCATGAGTGACGGGGCAGGCCGGAGATGGTGCTGTGATTGGTCCAAAGGGAGGAGCCTGATGGAAGAGAAGGTGTGTGACTCCAGCACTGACAGACGCTCATTATATCTCTCACACACACTTACGCAGACAACAGCAGTGCTGATAAAGATGCACTGATGGTACAGTACAGAGAAGAAGTGAGCGTCACTGCGATGATGACAATTGGCCATTCATGTATACTAAACCTTTGTCCAAATATGTATACTTCTACTATATAGTAGGTAAAAAGGCTATATAGTAGTATGTTTGTACTCATAGTATTTATAAAACATCTGGCAAAAAGTACCTGTACGATCTACTACTTCTGACCAAGTGCGCATCTTTACCATCCCATGAGGCCATAGGAGACGAGTCAAATGGCAGTGAAGCTTCGCAATTGATACTGCACACATACTTTTTTAACGGTCACAAAATTCGTTCTTCAAAATTTGCAATGGGTTCATTTAAGTTGGTCATGCAAGCTGTGTGAGCTGTCCTTCATACATCGCTAGACTTTTGACAACCATTTAGAAAGTTCCCTAGTGTGACCGCAACTTATAGCAAGTCGGTTCACCCGGCAGCCATCTTGGTAACGCCCCCAGTCAGCTGTTTTCCATGTACTAGGAATAAAAATTAATTTCCTATCTACTTGAAAGTGGAAATCTCCTTTTCGTTTTGACAACTTTACTACCATCTGCAATAATATCTGACAATAATGGTATGATAAATGTAGCTTTTGTTGAAATTACACTATATTATTTATATATGATAAATAAAGTAGACAATGAGTAAATTAACATTCCATACATCTATCTAAAAGGCTGAAAGGTGGAGTTTCAGTTCCTACTTTTGTCTTTCAGGACTTTTAGTTTGCTTTGTTCCTGTTTTCAGTTTTTCACTGGACTGGTTTTTAGGTGTATCTTGTTAGTCCATTTACATTTGTGTATACTGTATATAGCCCTTGTATTTCACTTATTCTTCATCAGATGCTTTTGTTTTTTTTTGGACGTTCCATTGGCGTTCTAAGTTCTGTTCCTTGTGTTCTAGTTTCCAAATAATTTTTTAATATTTGTTGTTATTGTTGTTATTTAATACTTCTCTCCTCTGTCTCCAAGTTCATCGTGCTTGATAGCCATATTCTGCGTTATGAATTGTTCTTCCAGTGGTTCATCTCCTTCCTCTAATACTGTCTCTGCATATATTTGTGTGTGTGTGTGTGTGTGTGTGTGTGTGTGTGTGTGTGTGTGTGTGTGTGTGTGTGTGTGTGTGTGTGTGTGTGTGTGTGTGTGTGTGTGTGTGTGTGTGTGTGTGTGTGTGTGTGTGTGTGTGTGTGTGTGTGTGTGTGTGTGTGTGTGTGTGTGTGTGTGTGTGTGTGTAGGAAAAAGTGAGAAAGGATAAGGGTGGAGATGGACTTTGGCTGATAAAGCTGATGTTTTTCATGATAAGAGCGAATATTTACATTTTTTACGATGACACACAAACATCTCCAAGACATGTGCCAGCAAGTGCAAGGCCAATTGTGTTTGCCTGGATCTACATTTAAGATAATTTCATATATTATGAAATGTTTCTGCTGGATTCATAGTATAAAAGATAAAATAAAAAATAGCAGCAAAATGGTGCACAGAGTAAAGTTTTGTTGCTCTTTTATAGCTCAGGAGATTTAATGGAATTGTCAGTTACACATTCAGGTCTCCGATATTTCTCATAAAATACCTTGGGAGCAATAAAAATGTAAACAAATGTGATGCTATACAGTATATAGGCAAAAATGAATTGGATGGCATATCTAATATATCTATACACAGATCAGGCATATCATTATAACCACCTTCCTAATATTGTCTTTGTCCCCGTTTTTGAAAGCATCACACTGTCTCCGCCGGCTTGCCTTCTTCCCATAGTGCATCCTGATGCCATGTGTTCCCCAGGTAAGCAACGCACACGCACCCGGCCATCCACGTGATGTAAAAGAAAACGTGATTCATCAGACCAGGCCACCTTCTTCCATTGCTCCATGGTCCAGTTCTGATGCTCCCATGCCCACTGTTGGAGTTTTTGGCGGTGGACAGGGGTCAGCATGGGCACCCTGACTGGTCTGCAGCTATGCAGCCCCATACGTAACAAACTGCGATGCACTGTGTATTCTGACACCTTTCTACTTTCAACTTCTTGAGCAGTTTGAAACTACAGTGGCTCATCTGTTTGATTCAACCACACGGGCCAGCCTTCGCTCCCCACATGCATTAGTGAGCCTTGGCCGCCCTTTACCCTGTCACCAATTCACTTCCTTGGACCACTTTTGATAGATACTGACCACTGCAGACCGGGAACTGATTTAATTTCAGATTTTGCTTTGATTTTAATAAATGGCTGTCCATCCAATAAATGCTGCCAAGAGGCCACGCCCACGTAAGTTAAGAGCCTTGCCTCGCATTACATCGCCATAGCGACTGTGAACTCTGGATTCAGTGACAGTCCATTAGTACCTTCTAAATGTGACTAATTATGTGACTTGGGTTTAGACTTGGCTTTTTATTTGGCCTCTCTATTTGGTGCAGCTGTAATAAAAAAAACATCAAACTGTAATAAGCTTTGATTTAGGTTTCCCACACACAACTCACATTGACAAATTTCCAAAACAAACTATTCCACACCACCACCAGTCATGTGAAAACACACACTTATTTCAGATTCTACCCACATTTTTATAACAAACAAATGTATAACAAATGTGCACTTTAAGAGCCTCATCATTTGCAAACACACACAGGCAGTCATTAACATCACACACACACACACACACACACACATTTAAACACTGGGGCAGAGCTGTGATTTAACAGGACATTGTACCTAAATTAATAGTAATATTATTATTAATGTATTGTACCAAAAAGTGCACTTACCAATAATGTTGCCTATTTTATTCCATAGAAATGCACAGTTGAGAGTATAGCATAGATTTTAAATTTACTTTCATTATATATTAACAACAATTTGTTCAATACTTAAACATTAATTTATATAGGGCTAAGTTCAAATATTAGTTGTTAAATAGTTGTGAGTTGGGACTCACAATAGTTTTCCTTTCATCTAGCTTTTAATTATTGATGTACAGTCACCTGTTGAAATTTCTGAAGGCAAACAAAGGAAGTGAATTTTTTTTTCTGCAATCAAAGATCATTAGAAGAGAACATATTTTACTCAAGAGGAAAACTGACAGCTTCCTCCATAATTCATTGAGGTCCAGCCTTTAAAGCTCTTCATTCCACTTTGTACTTGTCCTTATGAAAAATTAACACAGTTCTTGTATCTATAGTCTAACTGGGCTGTTTGTAACAAGACAAGGTTAAATCATCCGTTTGGTTTCTAAAATTAAAAATGTGTTATTTGGTATGAAAATAAGCCTAAACATATTTAGTAACTAGAAGTTCTACTGCCGTCATTTAAATTAATTATAATCCCTCACTCTTCTAATATAATATAATATAAATACATTCCTTACAAAATGTCATGTTTACTATGATTTGCGTTAATATAGTTCATAGTTAAACCATTGTTTTTGTGTGTGTGTGTGTGTGTGTGTGTGTGTGTGTGTGTGTGTGTGTGTGTGTGTGTGTGTGTGTGTGTGTGTGTGTGTGTGTGTGTGTGTGTGTGTGTGTGTGTGTGTGTGTGTGTGTGTGTGTGTGTGTGTGTGTGTGTGTGTGTGTGTGTGTGTGTGTGTGTGTGTGTGTGTGTGTGTGTGTCCTGGTATTCCCTACATTCTGGGGACCAAATGTCCTTTGAAAGTGTAAAAAAAATTAGGGTTAGTGTAAGGGAGAGAATACACAGTTAGTACGGTATAAAAACCTTTAGGCCCATGGAATGTCCCCATACAACATCTCTGGTTTTGTTCTCAATACAGTTTATAATGTCAGGGGTGATGACAGCCATAAAATATGGCTTCATCTGCCATAATTGCTTGTCATTCCAGACCTGTTTGACTTCTTGTATAGAACACAAAGGAAGGCATTTGTTGCAGTTCTTTTTTTTTTTTGGTCCACACAATGAAAATCAATAGGGTCCATTGTATAGAGAAAAAATATTCTTCAGAACAGCTTATTTCATGTTTCACAAAATAAAGAAATGCATACAGTTTTAGAATGACATGAGGGGGAGTAAATGATGACAAAATTTTCATTTTTGGTGTACTATCCCTGTAAGCAGTGAATCAAAGGGTTTGTCATGGAAATACTGTGTTGAATTCAAACGTGTCAGGGTTTTTTTCTAGTATTATTATTATTATTAATGGTGCCTGAATTTCATTACGGAATATTCAGTCCCTTTTAACCCCTGCCTACAATAAATATTAACTTAATGTTGACTCGTCCTCTTCCAAACTACAAATTGGAGCACAAATCTTGGCAAAAGTACATTCCAGCCTGTAGTAATGTTCACAATGACATTTGTGAGTAAGCCAGTCAGCTATAGTTTTTAATGCTTATGATATTGTAATCTATCACCACACAAGTAGGACCACACAAATTTGTTTCAGCCGCTTTAACACAATGGCACCACGGAACAGCACCATGAACTTATTAGAGGGACAATCCCTCTGGAGTCACCTGGGGTTAAGTGCTTTGCTCAGTGGCACAATGGTGATGGCTCTCCTCTCACTCCTTGCAGGGAGTAAACCAGCAACCTTCTGGATACAAACCCTGAGCTTTAGCCACCCCTTACGAAAAAGAAGTATACTTCAAGTTAATTTTTACGTAGTAAACGTAAATAATTACGTAGTAATTATACTAATATCAATGTGTACTTGTAGTAAACTTGTGAGTGTACAATTTCAATACTGCTTGAGACTAAATTGGCCCACTTTTAGAATATAAAAGTATACATTTAAATTTTAAGTGTACTATAAGTTTAACAGTAGTAAACTTTAACTGCACAACTAGGTTTCATCACGCCTTGATCAGATTCAGAATAATGATCAAAACACAGATGGAGTAGATCGAGTCCATCAACACCCCTAAAGCTTCACAGTCGTTTCTTCTTCATGGGTTTGACATTTAATTTGATAACAGTTTTGATTTACTGTTTGATGATTGCGTTATTTTGCATTTGCGTAAGCAATCTTCTATGGCCCTGTCCCAAATGGCACACTTCATATGCACTTTCGGTCTTGTGGACTTACAATGGCTGCCGCGTGCGCGTTTCCGTTAAGTCCACGAGACCGTAGGGCGTCCCATTTGTAATTTTAGATCTCAGAAGGGTGCTTGCGAGCTCCCCCCTTTGCGGTTGATATGCACCCTCGATGCGCACTTTTGCTCGTAGGAAGGCTGTGAGAGTTTAGGGTGCCATTGTTCTTCTCCTGTATTTTATCTGGAGATTCTGTACTAGAAGATGTGTCATAGCGCATATATTTAAAGGATGAGTTCACTTTTAAATAAACTTTTGCTGATAATTTACTCACCCCCATGTCATCCAAGATGTCCATGTCTTTCTTTCTTCAGTCGAAAAGAAACTAAGTTTTTTGATGAAAACATTCCATCATTTTTCTCTATATAATGGACTTCAATGGGCTCCAAACGGTTCAAGGTCCAAATTACAGTTTCAGTACAGCTGAAGTTTTCAGGGCTTTAAACTATACCAGACGATGAATACGGGTCTTATCCAGCGAAACGACCAGTTTCTGCGAGAAACCGAGCAGTATTTATGCTATTATTTTACCTCTTATCAGACGAACGTGATAAGTGAGGTCAAAATACGAGCGTGGTAATAGATATATCGATCGTAGATGCCTCATTCTACTTATCCGTGCAGGCGCCAATGAGGCATCTACGTATACATCTATGACCACGCTCATATTTTGACCTCACTTAGCGGAAGTTATGGCGGAGCTCAGAGATGATCACGTTCGTCTGATAAGAGGTAAAATAATAGCATAAATACTGCTCGGTTTCTCGCAGAAACTGATCGTTCCGCTTGATAAGACCCCTATTCATCGTCTGGTAACGTTTGGTTTCGCTTAAAGCCCTTTGAAGCTGCACAGAAACTGTCATTTGGACCTTGAACCGTTTGGAGCCCATTGTCCATTATATGGAGAAATATCCTGGAATGTTTTCATCAAAAACCTTAATTTCTTTTTGACTGCAGAAAGAAAGACATGGACATCTTGGATGACATGGGGGTGGGTAAATTATCAGCAAAAGTTTATTTAAAAGTGAACAAATCCTTTAAGTAAATTCCTATGTACACTGCCAGTGGACTAGCCTACACAAAAATTCAGATATGCAGAATTAGGAACAAATCTGTTTTCTATCAATATTCTAATCAGTATTTTCAAACAATGTAAGCTTCATAAGACTGTATGTAAAACTATGTTAAAAAAAAACGTAATTAGACTTTTAAGTATATCTCGATCAAAAGATTGAGTACAAGTATAGGTCATATATACTTAGACTTTTCTGTCAGTATACTTGAGTGCAATTTTAAGTATATTTCTGAGAAGTTTAAAAGCAGTATATTAATAGAACACTAGAATAAACTTCTTTTTCTCAAGGGACTACATCACACTTAGTGTACACTAGTCATGCTGTGGCATCATCCAGTTCTTGTTCAGGACATCTATATTTCTGTCGCGCACACACCTACACACCAGGTGTCATACAAAACGTCTTCCAATTCGACAGTAATGACTGAAGAGGTTTACTTTCTGTCTGAGTGTTTGCTACCTCACTGGCAGCTCTTGTCACTCTCAAATTTACTCATAGTGGGTCAAAACCATAGACCACTGCAAGCTGTTGGTACCTTCGCCTGAGAGTTACAGTTTTCGGCTTCTTTCACTCACTGCTTTCACACTTATTTTCATCCTGTCTGCATTTGTGTAAGTGTGTGTGTCCTACTTCAGTACAAGTGTCTCTGTGGGCTGCTACAACATCTCACAAGACTTCAGCGTCAGCAGAAAACACGAGGCCTTGTGGGATTTCCATCACACCTCTCTGGCAGCCGTTCTCAAACCCGTTGTGTTTCTAAATGTTTCTCTCTGCCCCTGCTGTGAGTGATGTGGCCTCATTAGCTGGTGATTGCTGGTTATGTAATGTCACATGATGAAGCTCAGGTTTCTGAGGAGAGGTGATATGTGAGGAGAACAGAAAGAAAAAGAGAGAGTATGGAAGTCAAGTGAATAGTGTAGCCTCTATTGTTACTGTCTTAGAAATTGTTACCAGATTACACAGAAGACCACTACCGTTTCTCACACAATGTCCTCTTGTGGGGGACAGTTTCGGAGATTTGTGTTTTTAAAGTGTGCGTCAGGACTGTGTTAGCTGTGCCAGTCTAAAAGACAACATAAATTGCATCCGCAACATTTACTACAATTTCGAATGTGACTTATTTATGAGTGAAACTGCATATTTAGTGAACAATAATCTAGAGTGTGATAAAGTCTTATCATCTGAATTTGATTGGATGGTGAAAAGCAGACAACACTCGATTTAAATAAAAAAAATAGGTTTTGGCCGGTTTATAAGGCTTTTTATAGGTAATCTCTAGTCGGTTGTCATAATATTTCACTATATAAAATTGGCCTTCACAAGTATAACCAAACCTGCACACACACACATACACAACCCCATCTCGCTCATTTCCTTTCTCTCTCTCTCTCTCTTCTCGTTTCATCCTTGACCAACCAAGAATGACTTAAATGTTTGATATGTCCTGGCAATTTTTCTCCAATTCCAGCATTCCTCCTCATTCTCAGTTTCACCCATCTTTCTCCTTTTCTCTGTCTTTCATTCTGCTCTTTCTGTTGACAGACATCCATATGACCATTTGCATCCAGGTGAAATGGGAATGTGTCGTTTACCGTTTCAAAACCCTATGCACGCCTTCCCACAAATGCATTTCCATCCCTCTCTCCTCAGATAAGACTTCTGCAGCCCTATCCTCATTTTTCCTCCCCCTCTTTCTCTCGATTGGTGTCTCTCTCTCTTTCAGGTGAGGCAGTTTTTCACAATGCTTTCCATTCACGCCAAACACATTACAAATACAGCTCAGATTTCCACTACAAACCCACTGCAAGGGCACAGAGCTGTGCATGAGAAAAAGGATGGCCGAGTTCAACGATAACGCCCCACCCCCCCCGTGAAAATGTGTATGCGTGTGTGTGTGTGTGTGTTAGCATGTACTTAAGGCACAAAATCCTTTTTTACTTTTTAATTAATTCATTTATTTATTTACATGGCTTATAGGCCTAAAACACAAATCTGTATTATTTTATTATCAATATTATAAATAATAAATAAATGAGAGAAGTTTTCTTTTAAGGCTAAGGTTACTTTTTTATTTTACTTTTTTTATTTTATTTTTTATTTGTATTTCAGTTTTTCATGACCTGCACAGCCACTCCATATACTTTTTGTTTTGCCCGTCATTTGGCAGCTGAAATAAAATTAGTTTATGTACAATCCAGGGTGTCTGTATATTCCTGCAATGCAATAAAATATCTCACATTTATTTATTATTTTTATTATTTTTTGGGAGTTTAGAATCTTGAATAGCATTGCAAATTGTCTTAAATGTCTTTCAAATAGTAGTTACATTTTTACAGTCAAGTTGACAAAAAAAATAACCATTTTAAGCTGTCTTAGAATACTGAATATCATTAAAGGCTAAGATGCACAAATTATACATTTCTACCGATACTGATAGCCAATTATTCAGAATGATGATCTGCCAATACTGAAATAATCTCTCCCACATAATGCTGCAAACTGTACAGGGAACCCTCTCATTTGGTACATTACTATAATATTAGAGGTTAAAATAACTACATAGCTATTATATTCAACTGCTATTTATTTTCCGATATAATAATTACATTCAAATAAAAACTGAAATGTGCATTGGGTAGTTTTCATAAACAATTGTCCTCATGGCAGATTTATTCAAACTTGCATCATTAACAGTAAATAAGCTCATCTCTAGTATTTATTTATAGCTAACTAATAGGGATGGGCATTTTTGTCAATTTCGATTATTGATAGGTCTGAGTTGCCGTCCGTCATGAAAAAGAAAATATTTTAAGACTCTTACGAAAATGTATGTTTACAAATAAAAATATGACGTGAAAAAATTTACATATGACTAGAAAAAATAACACTGCTAGATTATGATGAATCAATGTCATAAAAAATAAACACATGGCTGCTTGAGGTAAAGCTGAAGAGTAAATGATCTCCAGTAAACTGAAGCCTGTTCTATGACACATCCTATGAGATTAATAATCAGATATCTTAGATAAATAACATAAACGTAACATTACATCTTTCATCTGCACAAAAGGATGCGAATGTGCATGCAAACTTGAGCGTGCTAGTTTTTTACAGTCTATGGTTTGAAAGGGAAACTCTGGATGTGCACTTCCCTTAACAGCGCGCTTATACACCTGCACAGAGAATTTACAATATTCTATCACAATCCTGTTCTCTTTATAATGCTATACAAGGCATGTATATTGGTGCACTTAATTTTATTTTTCATGATAGAAAGTGATTAGTCATCACTGCGTGTTTTCCAAGCCATAACGAGAAACAACTTTAAATAAAACAGGTTTACTGTTAAAAAATGAGAACAAAATTATTAATTTCATCGATTTTGATAAAAGTCTCAAATAACCCATCAGTCACTAACGTCGGACATTGCATTTGAGTAGAAACTGAAGAGTGAATGAACAGCCGGTAAACTGCAGTGTTTTGCTAGCTGGTTAGTAAACTCAACCAAACGTGTCTTTTATTTTAAATAAATCAGATATAGACAACATACAAGTAATCTTACAACTTACATCTGCACAAAAGGACGTGATTGCGCACATGAACTTGGCCGCGCTAGTCTGATGTGTAACTCTGTAGTGTAACACTGGCTTGAACTGCAGGTGTTTCATCATAGGGTGAAATAAAGCCTTCTTGAACATCACAATTTTTTATTTTCAGTTATTGTCACATTAACTTGCCATAAATTCAACACAAGAGAATTTCTTCAAACACTGTATGAGTTTCTGCCCTCTTTTGACTGACAGGAAAGAATCGGACCTGATCATCGGCTGTTTTTAAACAATCTGAAGATGGCCGATAGTGAAAATAATTTTATATCGATTGTTGGCCGATACATCGGTGCATCTCTAATATATCTATAAAATGTATTTAAATTACTTTTGAGTGATGCAACCAATTGTATTTGCTGTACATGTTCAACTGGCACCTAATGAAGAGTAACCTAATGAAGTGGCCCTATATGAATCTGGTAATATGAGTCTGAGACCCCTGGTGTATGGAAATTATTCATTAGCTTAGCTAATTATGAAAAGCAATAGAAATGTTTTGTCCCAATTTAGATAGCTAAACTAACGTGTGTGTGTGTGTGTGTGTGTGTGTGTGTGTGTGTGTGTGTGTGTGTGTGTGTGTGAGAGAGAGAGAGAGAGAGAGAGAGAGAGAGAGAGAGAGAGAGAGAGAGAGAGAATATGCAGGATCTGTAGTCTACTAAAGGTAGTCGTCTCATAAATTAACTACATTTGGCTGAAGGAGTGTCAGGGAATGATGGAGGTTCAGGTCTTGGGATGTGCGTTGGTAATGAAATTTATAAGATGGAAATGTGTGTGTGTGTGTGTTAGACGTCAGAAGCCCACGCTAGGCAGGCTTCGGTCAACTGTTTGTGTGTCTGTGCGTGATGAATAGCCCCTGCCACCAAATGAATTGCCCGCAGTGGCTGCTGCAACTGATCATTGCATTAAATTGGCACTGGAAGCAAGGAGCAAAGACCCCTGGGAAATTAGCCAATCACAATTCACCTTGACCCAGTAGGCCACACGTTCACACTTGCTCACACGGGCTCAAAAGATCACAAGCGTTAATGCACAGCTCATGAACATGCCAATTCCCCAGGCAAGGGCCATGCTAACATGTGTGTCTCTCTCTCTCTGTCTTCCAGGTTACCTGACGGACAGGCCGATGGGGGTCCTGGAGCCGTGGGTAAATTACGTAAACTTGAAGAGCAACTGATCCGAGCTAAGGAGAAGATCAACTCTTACCGTAGTCTCCCTGCTGATGGTGTGTAAATACACATGTTTATCTAAATAAATTCACACCACAGAATTTTGTAGGTTTTATATAAAGCTAACTGAACAATAAGGATTTCACTTCTCGGAGGCAACCACCCTCCGCTTTGTGTCCACGTCGTGCATTAAAATAGTTTAATGCACAGCAAGCCATGGATTACCCCACTTATACCATGGTCATTTGCCAGCATTGACACCTTAAAACTGTTATTGATGTTTGCAGCGTAATATTTGACCGTAAGGGTTATTTTCGTAAGTTACGGCTCCTTTGATTTCTGCCCGCTTTGAATCAGACACAGGGATAAAGTACTGCGTAAGATTGCATTAATTTGAATGAATGAATTATAGCATTTATTTTAGTACATTTTTGAGAGCGAGAGATGATGGAAAGAGAGACCTGAATCTGTTCAGCGTCTCTCTCTGTTAACAATGAAGCTGTTTAATTACTTCAAAATAGCGATATAACCCCCTTTTTGCTCTGAAATATAGTGTAGTGATTTAGTAGCGAAGATATTTTATTGCTAAAAGTCGCAGGGCAGCATTGACAACAAGTTTCTGTGCTCCTGCTTCATTCCCAAAGAGAGGTTTTGTCAGATTTAGTCAACTTCTGGGCATCCTAAAATAGTGTTAAGTAAACGCATGCACATACACGTGCGTGTGTGCGTGCGTGTGTGAGGACTGACAGCTCTTTTTCAGATGTGCAGTAATGGCTTGCTGTTAATGCTGAGTGAAGGAAAGATGAAACGTGTCAAATTAATAGGAACCTTTTAATATGGATGAAATGTGTGTGAGAGCGAATTTGCAGTGAAGGACGGTCATATCACTACAGGGAGCCTGTGTAAATCGTCCTCTAGCCACCCTTTGCCTTCTGTCTATAGACACACACATATACTGTGGCCCCAAAAAAAGTCTTTAGACTCTCTAGACACATTTAAAAATAAATATAACTTTAAATATTTTATATAGTCTATATATTTAACTTGTGTGTATATAAGACTTTATGTGGACCAGCAGAAGATCCAAGGATGCTATTACACGGTGTCTACACCGGATGCGACTGTAGTCACATCACGTTGCAACAGCTAGAAGCTGTCCACTCCGGACGCGGCAAAGCGACCATTGCAAATCATTTGTCTTTCGTATCAGAAGTAGTGCGAGTGTTGATGTGCGTCAGATATAAAATGGGGAATCAGTTTACCATCGGGAGTTTGTTGTGTTGCGCCACACCGTATCCAGTGTAGACAGCATCACGGATTATAATAGGTTCTATTTGCTTTTGTCACGTCAGTCCTCTCGAATCTGATGTAGACACAGCGTTAAGCTTTGAACCTGTCCTCAGCCCTGTATAAGAACCCTAAACACACACACATTCTCTGTGGCTGGTTTCTGGGTCATCAGCTCTTATAGTATTGCAGTGAATGATCTTTTGAGAAGAAGCACTAGTGGAACACTATACACAGAGGATCACAGCCGTGTGCCGGATTGTTTTACAGCCACTGATACTCTTGTTGAATGACACTGCTTTTTAATCCCACACACACCTTTGCGCTGCCTATCCATAGTTTTCACGTGTCGTCACACGCTTATAGGAACACCCACCTGGAGGGCAAAACAAGGCTCTCCTCCATTGCCCGCTAGTCATTTTTACCAGGTTTGTAGTCAGTATTAATGCGGTAAGACAGTGATATTAAAATACCAAATTCAATATACACCTTATTGATTTTGCATACTTTGTACAGGAAAGCAGACGAACACAGAATATTAGTGCAACACGAGGTTTCTCGTTTGGTGTTTTCCCCATCGAAACCCATTATAAAGAAAACACGTTGCGTTCATATTCTTACCTCATCTACTCGCCTGTATATAGTATGCATCATCAAAAAGGTGTAAACTGAATTTGATCTTTTAATATCACTGTTTTAGTACATTACAGCACTTTAAGGGTGGGTTGCACTAAGGATTCTTTAGCCTGTTTTCAGTTCACCTCCGTCTGCTGGTTGTCAGCTCTATAACGGTTTTACTGCGTAATTAATCTGTTTAAAAGTGGTGCAACGACTCGATTTAAAATAAAACCCATATCAACAAATCCTTTAAACTTTGCTTAATTGAATCCTTATTGGTGCAACTCACCCTATAGTGTTTTTCACGTTAAGCGTTTTAAAAACGTCCCGCTGTTTTCTGTGATTGAAATACTGCAGCAGGTGCTGTATATGGATCATAAGTGCCCAAAACGTGCATCTTGTTCACATATTTTTGTTTTAAGATGGAAATTTGACTGGCTTGTGCTGCCGTTCTATGGAGTTCTATGGAGGTTTTGCCCTCCAAGGCTCCGCGACAGTCACGTGACTGAAAACTATGGATAGCATCCACACACACGTACACACGACAGACAGACTACAGTAACACACATTCTTTTTACAATTTCACAAGTGGCCAACAGCACGAAACAAACTCTGTACACTTCCATCCACATATACAATTCCACAGATACAATTCCCTGAATGCTATTTGCTGCGGCTTCTTCAATTGTGGTGATAATGAGTATTTTTAATGGATGACATCAATATAGGTATCTAGAGAGCATAGTATATAATGCATATTACATTTGGTTTAATAACAATGAGCAGATTACATATTCAGAACAATTGAAATTAAATGACCATATACACTACTGTTCAAAAGTTTGAGGTCTGTAAGTTTTTTTAATGTTTGAAAGTAGTCTCTTGTGCACCAAGGCAGCATTTATTTGATTAAAAAAAAATACAGTAAAACAGTAATATTGTGAAATATTATTACATTTTAAATTAAATGTTTATGTTAATACATATACAGAGTGTGTGCATGTATGTATGTATGTATTTATATATACACACACACATATATATATATATATATATATATATATATATATATATATATATATATATATATATATATATATATATATATATATATATATATATATATATATATATATATATATATATATATATATATATATATATATATATGTCTTTACTGTCACTTTTGATGAAGTTAATGTGTCCCACGAATGCTTTTTTGTGTGTGTGTGCAGGCCCAGGAAAGGATCAGGAGGAGCTAAGGAGGAAGGTGGAGAACGGTGTTAGGGAACTTTGGTATTTTGTACGCAGTGAGGTGAAGAAACTGGCACTGGTAGAGGCTGGAGCACTTCAGAAACCTGTTGACACACTCCTACAGGACCTGGGACACCAGCAAAGGTTATACACACATATATGTATACATCAGGAATACACTCGTGTAGACATTTTGACCAGTAAGGCAGATATGCCTATATTATAAATCTACACTACCTTTCAAATGTTTGGGGTGGCAAGTTTTTTATTTTCAATATTTGTTTTAAATTCATTTTATCCCTGTGATGGTAAAGCTGAATTTTCAGCACCATTACTCCAGTCTTCAGTGTCACATGATCCTTCAGAAATCATTCTAATATGCTGATTTGATGCTCAAGAATCATATCTTATTATCAATGCTGAAAACAGTTGTGCTGATTAATATTTTTGTGGAAACTGACACATTTTTTCTGGATTTCTTTTTATGAATATAACATTTGTAACATTATAATGTCATTACTGAATAAAAGTATTTTTAAAAAGTCTTACGTGCCACAAACTTTTGAACGGTAGTGTATATGTTTAAATATGAGAAATCAATTTTTAGGGATTTTTTTCCCTGCTTGAGGTATGTTTTCTAAACATATAAAAATACAGCATTTTGTACAATAACAATAAAAACTTCAACTGAATAAATTAATCGAAACAATTTCCTAGTCTGAACAATTATTGCTGTAAATTATGAAATCAAATCAACATCAAACGCAACAGTAGTTTTAAAAATATATATATTGAGATCATAACATAAACAGTCTGCATGGATACATTTGAAATGATTGGTCGTCCCTATACTCTCATTAAATCTGCATTACACATTTAACTTAATAAGCCTACAATACAATACAAAAAGAAAGAAATTCACTACATGAGCTTTTTTTCCACTACATTTGAAATATCTCATGTATCAACAGGCATCCAAACATTTTATTATACAATAGAAAAGATTAATAACTATTTAATACTTTATTTATTTATTTATTTATTTTTTGCACAAGCTCCACTTTGACTTGTCCTAATCATGTACTACATTAAAAGGGAAAAAAAGATCTCTGTCTCTAATCTCTTTCTAAACAGCTGTAATCTCATGTGGCAGTAATATCATTACTGAGGTTTAATGGCTGTGTATGTTTAGATCAGTGCGTTTGCGCACACTTCAGAAATAAGGCGGCCATGTAATGCCGAACAGACACAAAAACACTAAACAAAGTCATTACTAGAGCAGTCTTAATTGTATTGTGGATGATTAGCAAGGCACAGGCTAGGCCGACTTTAGTTTGTGGCTGTAAAACTAATTTGATATTATTTCTTTACCAAATACTCTGTGATTAGCCATAATCAATTGGTTTAATTAGCAGTAATCGTGTGATGTGTTTTTGAGCTGTGTTTTAAAGTGGTGTTTATGTGATCTTTAGGTCCATCATGACAGACCTGTATCATCTGAGCCAGGCAGACGGTGCTGGAGATTGGAGAGAGAAGGAAGCTAACGAACTGTCCGACCTAGTACAGAACAGAATCATGTACCTACAGGTACATCACATACACACCTTCATTTTTTTCCTTTTCCTTTTTTTAGAAAGGCTTTATAATATTTATGAATACATTCAGTAATATGTCCTTGAGTTTGAGTCGATGGCATTTGTGGCTATGATTTTGATTCAGCTCTATAAACTCAAATCTTTTGAAACCAAAAAGATTCATTCAGATTTGTGAACCAATTCGCTTGGGTCGTACTCACACTAAGCACCTTGTACCGTGCTCGTGCCCTTAGTGTCTTTTTTGTCAGTAGGTGGCTACATGTGATTCTTTTTTTATTATTAATGGCTCAATGAATCATTTACTCAACTGATTCATTACAAAAACCAAAGGGCCTATCAATGCGGTGCCAGGCGCGACGCAAGTGTTTTTTGCTAGTTTCAGCCTGACGCAGTTATCATTTTCATGTTCAGCACCACGTTGTTTAAATAGCAAATGTACTCGCACCCATCTGTTCGCCCATGGGTGTGCTGGTCTGAAAGCGAGGTGTGTTCAGGCACATTGTTGGCGCGTTGCAATTTTGAGGCAACTGAAAATGACTGCGCCATTGACCAACAAAAACCTGGTCTAAAGTCAATAGTGCAGTATTTTTTGTGTTATTTAAAGGGGGAGTTAGAAATATGCGCCTATAGGTGGGTACACAACGTGTATACACTCTGCTTATTACAGCAGCTCACAAACTTTTTTTATATTAAAAATAAAAGGATTCCTCTCTAGAGAAGCGTTCCGTCTTTCCGCTTTTCCAGCGCAACTGGCTTTTAAAGGGAATGGGACATGAGACCGATTGGTTTATTGCACGTTACGCTCAAAACACACCCATGACTCATTAAGAGACCTTTTGGACCATGAGCCTGGCGCACTGACCGTCTTTTCTGCCGTTAAACTAGCAAAAGTGGATTCGGACACGGATAAGTGCACCTGCGCCATATGCTTCAGACCATGGGCTCAGATCGTTAAATTCAGGTCCAAAATCACTCAAGACCAAAATAAGTATTATCATCTTTTATTAAAAATAAAACAAAATGTGTTAAACAAATATAAATATCCAAAATGTTCTTGCAAAATGTTAACACATTTTAAGAACGCTATACAATCATACTAGCTTTATATCATTTGAAACCGCTATGGCAGCAGGGAAGATGTATTGGCATTAATTTGCGTTATTTTAATGTTATGTTTAGTTTTTACCCAAAACCTACTCCGTTCAGACGGTCATACACAAATAAGAACATGTCCACATTCAAGCATTTCATACAGTGGACTTAAACAGCTTGCCTTTTACAGCAGATTTAGTTCAGAAACAACTGACAGTTGTGATCTAAATGTGATTTTCATTTACAATAATAAATCTTAAAATTCGGCATTAGTAACTTACTTTTCAGTCGTGTGCGCACACAATTTCCGAGGATCTCCCGTTCTTGGCTCATTTTGAGTCAGACTTGTGAATTCAGTGAATTGTTAACTGGAGACTCGGTCTGGCTGGATCATGTGAATGAGTGAACTGACTCAAGAACAGAGGCAATCACATCGGTCCTATTCACGAATGAGTTGTTCAGTGCGATTTGTGAACCAGTTTCATTCAATAAATTCTCATTTAATTAATTAATCCGCACCCATGAACACAACAGTACAATACTCAATGGACTCTACATCTGTTCAAAAAGATAACCAAACTTTCAAGATCAGGCAGATCAAATGTAAAAATTTGAATACTTTTCAATGAATAACCTATTGCTTGGCTCATGTGAATATTGTCTGTAGTGATTGGCACTGCTTCCATCCCTCACAGCCTCTGTTTTGTCTGTATGTTTTGTTTGTTTTTTCAAATTAAATGTGGCGTCTATTGGCGAATAAAGTCTATTAGCTGAGCAAGATCACATACACTCACTCTCCTCTTTCCCTCTCCCCATTTATCAGTGAGAGGGGTGATTATATTGCAGTTGGCGGGACAGCAGTATATTGTCCCTTTCTTTAAGATGGAATGGGGCGGTTGTTTTGCGCTGACTCCACACTGGAGACTAAACTGACATTCAGCTGCAACACAATGCAGTGCCACGCACAAGCACACAGGCTGTAATCAGCAGAGCTCAGCTTGATTCTGATTCTTGACTGATTCTCTTGCAGAAACACTTTAAACCGCAGTCACACACTGAAGTTACGGTTGGAATGTCAACAGCACATAACTCCACATTTGTGATTAGATTTATCTTTAAGCTTTATAACCAGTGGTATGAACTAAAAAGGAGTCTATAATGCGCAAATAAAAAATAAAAAAAATAAATAGGCTTAGTTATCTTTAGGCTTTTAATATCATTTGATATCAATATCAAACTTTCATGTAGGTTTGGTATTCAAGTCATTTAGTAAAAGCAAACTCTGCAAGTTGACAAAATATGACATTTTCAGTGTATTTAATCTGTCATGATAAAACAGAACATTTTATTTTTTCAATATACATACATACATAATACATTTGAAATTTGTGCTGTTTCCACAAAAATGTTTGGAAACACTTTACAATAAGGTCTCATTTGTTAACATTAATTAATGTATTAACTAACATGAACTAACAAAGAGCAGTAGGCTACATTTGTTACAGTATTTATTAATCTTTGTGAATGTTAGATACTAAAAATACAGTAGTTAATGTTAGTTCACAGTACATTAACTAACTTTGCCATCACAGGCAAAAATGACATTTAAAACATATTCAAATAGAAAACATATGCTCTGATATTTCACAATATTGCTTGGTGAGCAGAAGATACTTCTTTCAAAAACAATAAAAAAACCTTACTGACCCCAAACTTTGAATTGAATAATAGAATATATATATATATAATCTCAATACATTATATATGATACATGTTTTATACATTTCATCACTGAAATATTTGTATCTATTTATAATTTCTATCATTAAAATATTGAGGCTGATTACAGCAATACATTAATCACATTTTTATCCCATCAAATTTCATCAAATGTGAAGCATTATTATAATGTCCATTTAATGCTAAATAAAATTGAGTGTTAATATGAGTTAAAAGTAACACATTCCTGGATTGATGATGATGATGATGGGTAGGCATTGCTGATGGGTCAGGCAAAGATTGAGAAACACTGCTTTGCATTATAAGCTACTCATTGGGCCCATGGGAAAACTTTTGTGCTGCTGGTACTACGTTAACTTTGGCTAATAGCTTTGTGTCAATGCTCTCCATGAGAGAGACAGGGTAGAGCGGTAATGAGAGCTGGAGTGTGATTAAAGTGATGGAGTGTATTTTACTTTGTGTGTGAGAGACAGACAGGTTGATAACAAAGAAGTCGTGTCTCTTATGAAAAATGACAGTGCTCTGTCTGTCTCACTACACTGCTGTCATCCATCTCTTATCTCACTTGCTCCTTTCTTTCTCTTTACTCCAGTCACTCTCCTTTCCATTGTCCCAGTATGAGAGAAACAGCGATAGATGGAGGGACCATTTTTCGCCCTGTTTGTTTCGTCTTCTTTAATCTAGCCAAGATCATTCAGACATTATTTTCTTCAGGCATCATGGCCAAATGTATCATTTCCTCCAGCACATACTAAAAATATTTTCATGCCAGAGATGATGGGAGAACTTCAAAAACCTCGACAACTCTGGTTCTCTCTATTCTATCATGTACTTTTTCTTAATGGTGGCCTTGAAAGATGTATTATCCAAATGTCTTGAACTGCTCACTGAACAGCACAGTACAGAAGACACACTTGAGCTGTCTGTCTTGCCAAATGCGAATTTATGTGGTGTTTTTGACATCTAGCAGATCAAGGAACCTGTTGGACTGTAAAAATGCCATATTCAGCAGCGTCAAACTGTCTTTCTACTGTAATGCTATGCAATTCAGACATTGTAATTTTCAGTATCAAAAAGTGCCCTGTTTGTGTCGAAACCTCTTCAAACCTCTCTTTCTCTTTACTGATCTGTAGAACCCTCAGGACTGCAGCAAGGCACGCAAGCTGGTGTGTAACATCAATAAAGGTTGTGGTTACGGCTGCCAGCTACATCATGTGGTCTACTGCTTCATGATCGCCTATGGCACGCAGCGCACGCTCATACTGGAGTCACAGAACTGGCGTTACGCCACCGGCGGCTGGGAGACCGTCTTTAAACCTGTCAGCGACACTTGCACTGACCGCACGGGGGCCTCCACTGGACACTGGTCTGGTCAGTAACATACACGCACACTTAAATAAGACAGGACACATAAAAACGTCAAGGCTAAAAAGTGCAATAACTAAATCACACTTCATTATTATAATGATTACTTATTATTTGATTAAAGAGACCATATTGTACAGTTTTTATAGCATATATAAGTACTTATAATGTTAGTCAAGGTTTCTTACACCAAAAATATTTTTTTTCGTCATCATTTAGCATCCTTTTTCTGACCCTTACAATTAAACAGGCTGTTTTTGCTCTGGCATCATTTAGAAGAAGTCTCTAATACTCAACAAGGCTGCATTTATTTGATTTGATTCGATTTATAATTACAGTTTAAATGAACAGTTTTTTATTTTAATATATTTTAAAATGTAATGTATTCCTGTAATGGCAAAGCTGACCCCAAATTTTTCAAATGACCTTAGCTATGATTTGCTGGTCTCTTTTAATGTTGAATGAGTAACACTTGCTTATTCAACGTAGAAGTTTGTGCTCCCCATCCTTCAATAACAGACTGTAGTACAAAGGGATATAGAAAAGTCTTAATGGATCTATTTACATTGGAATATCAGGACTGGATACATTATTGTTCATGCTCATTTCCCATATTTTTACATTCAGAGTACCTTTATCATCATCTAACATTCAGTTAATCTATACATTATAATATAATGATGCCTACGTTTATTTTTAGCATTTGAAACGATTGATTTTAGTAATTTTTTATTTAAGCAACATAGTATATACTCGTAATATCTGCCATTTATCGGTTATCTACCATAACACAAAACAAATTATAAGCTTATTAGTATTGGCAGAATTTTGATATTAGAGCATCCCTAATTATATTCAGTCCATGTTAAAATGTGCCAGATGGTTAGGTGAAATTTCAAAAAGATCATGGACCTGAATACACTTCATCTGTTTGTTTCTTGTGTTGAGATTAGGGATGAGCATTTTAATTTTTTTTTATGTTCTGTAATTTTTTTTGTTCCCAGTACATATGTTTTTTTTTGGCACCTCGCTGTTTAATAATGTCAATCGGAGTGCTGGCCATTTGATTGTTTTTCATAAATGCAAGAACATTTATCCAATAATGGACTTTTTGAACTGTTCATTTGGGAAACACACTAATGGTCATTTTTATATACACTCGCCCTGCTTAAGAGTCCGTCTAATAGGCTGAATCCAGTGTTCAGGGGAATTTCTCTACAGCTGGAGTGAACCTGCTGTGCTCTTAAAAGGAAAGCAGAGGGGAAGGAGAAACTGCCTTTAAAACATGAAAGAAATGACCTCAAAACAAAGCAGCACTTTCCCATCACTCTTTCATCCCAGAGGACACAGTCTCTCTTAGTTTGCCCTGAAGTCTGAGTTTCTGCACTCCACGGACCAGTGAGATTGACAGAGATGGAGCAAGCGAGTGAAATTAAACATGCCAATCCAACTCATTACGCTACATACATTTATGCATTTGGTAGGCACTTTTATCCAAAGCGACTTACAATGTATTCAAGATGGAGCTCGAAGTGGACTGGTACTCACTGTTTTTTACATTCCCTGGGAATTGAACCCATGACCTTGGTGTTGTTAATGCCGTGCCATCAGTTTTCACACATTAACATCTTGGCTTCTCATCATAAACGCACATATTGACGATACCCAAATGAATTCAGGCTAATTCTAGTGGAGCTTTCGAGAGATGGTTCTCAATAATGTACATAACATAACCCTGTTAATGCCTCTAGTTATGACACGCACGGGTCAAAGGCCAGACAAAATCCTTCAGGATAATCCTGCTGGCGTTTAGAGAAAATACCCCCAGCAACATGCACACCCAAACACATGCGGCATTAAAATGAATCAGTGTCGCTTCAGCGGTACAAACGCACAGAGAGCATGAATTAAAAATAATAAAGAAGCCTCCTCCCCTGAAGCACCCCCCCCCCCCCCTCCTTCAATTTATTCATCAGGATGCAAGGACAAGATGTAATTTAGATTCTCTTGCTGCTCTAATGAGGATGAGAGCAAGAGAGAGAGAGAGTTATTTTGTTTATCAGTGCAATGAGGGGTGCTGGGCTGGAAAAACCTCATCCCCATGCAAAGAGCCTAACAGCAAGGTTATATAAGAACGGCTGGGGAGTTTCTCCAACACTTCTTTGTGTGAAAATACTTTTTAACATTTAATGCTGCATAAGGCATAATTTAAACCTGGAACACACAGTCTCTTTGAAGACGTTTTTCCCTGATAAAGGTTTTTTTCCTTATATTTCATGCTTGTGGTTGAACAATATGGATTTTTCAATAGTTACTGCCTTTTGATCCAGATATCTTTACAGTGTTTCAGCCACCATGTAATGTGCATATATATATATATATATATATATATATATATATATATATATATATATATATATATATATATATATATATATATATATATATATATATATACAGATATGGCTTCCAATATATTCTACATCCCCATGGCCTGAAACATACTCTCATAATAACACACCCAGTGTAATGGCACAGAAATTTGAAGGGAACTCCATCACCTCACCCCTTGAGGTTTGTTACCGCTACACGAATGCAGGAAGGCATGTGATGTATGTGGCATATACACACTGACAAATTGTGCACCTTGAATGCACTGTAAGTCACTTTGGATTAAACCGCCTGCCAAAGGCGTTAATGTAATGTAATGTAATTTAAAGCATGTACAGTGGGAATCTGACAGTTTTTATACCTTCATGTTGTATGTTTGTGGCCTAAGGGTGTCTTTTTTTCCCTTCTCCTGCTCCTGTGTTCTCAGCCCACACACTTTGTTCCTTGTGAGCAGCTTCTCCGTCAAGCTTTATCGATTTGCTAATTGTAAATTAATCTCATATTGGAAAAGCATGCTGGCCCAATTTACAGTCCATACTGCAATATTTCATTTCTCCAGTGCATTCCTGTATATTTTCCACTCATTGTCTTTTGCCTTTGTCTGTAGGTGAAGCAAACGATCGGGATGTTCAGGTCATAGAGTTACCCATCGTGGACAGCCTGCACCCTCGCCCCCCATACCTGCCCCTGGCCATCCCTGAAGACCTTGCGGACCGACTTCAGAGGCTTCATGGAGACCCACCCGTGTGGTGGGTCTCTCAGTTTGTCAAGTACCTGATCCGCCCTCAGGCCTGGCTGATGAAGGAGATGCAAGAGACCACAGCCAAGCTGGGTTTCAAACACCCCATTATAGGGTGAGATATTACACATCATGCCATCAAATCCACTCAGACGCTACATATTTCATTGTTTCGTATTAGTGAAGCTTACTAAGACACAAATTGCTTCTGTTCCATGTATTGTATCTTTCTGAGAATGATCTCATCTGAACTTATTGAATATAACATGCAGTGCATTTACAGTATATACAAAATATTCATTTTGATTGGATTCTTACTTGAACTATGGAACTTGGCATCTGTTTTAACACACGTCTTCCCGGTGGCACAATGAGTGACAGGCACCTGACCCAGAGATTGTGGGTTTGAGTCCCGAGTGGTCCCGAGTTTTTGGTCTTTATAAAATTGTGAATTAACCCTCTGGTGCTCTTCGGTCATTTCTGACCGGAAAATGTTCTATTTAGAAATTTTAAAAATCACTGCTTCATCGGAATGATATGAAACTTGGTGACTTTTCTAGCATTAGGTATGTAAACACACCAAAAAATTGGGGTCATGATTCGAGCATGCTAATTGGTCGTAAAAAAAAAAAGTAGCGTTCATTGTCTTCGGTCATAAATGACCGACCATAGTACAATGAATGGGAAATCGGCAAAAACACAAAAATTCCCCGAATATTTGTGTGTACAATCTACAAATCGGCCACGATGCTGAAAAAAAGTACACAGCAGTAAAGGGATGACACTCTAAAATGTCAAGAGTGTGATATTGACACACACACACGCACACTCATACACAAACAAACACCAATGAAAAACTAAACCTATGAACCACATTTTGAAACATCACAGCTTCATCAGAATGATATGGTGACTTTTCTAGCATTAGGTATGTAAACACAAAAAAATTGAGGGCATGATTTGAGCATGCTAAGTGGTCGTAAAAAAAATACTCCCACTTGTGCTCTTCGGTCAATTGTCCAACATAGGAAATTAATGGGAAATCAGCAAAAACACAAATTAACAGAAAAAAAATCAATATTATAACAAAAAAAAAAATCAAATCCATCAAAAAAAAAATCATTAAATGTGTTCAGAAGAGAACTTGGGAATTCTCAAGCCTCTCCATAGAGACCTCTAGTGATTACACCCATGGTTGCATGATTTCTTAAATAATTCAAAAAGAGGGCGCTAATCTGCCTTCAAAAAAATTATTTTGAAGGCCTAGTCTCTATTTTAACCTGAAATACTGCAATAATAAAAAAAATTAAATTACACAAAAAAATTTTTTTATAATTTTCAATGGCAAAAATAGACCATAATTATTGCATAAATATTAAAAAATACCATCCAATCATCTCAAAATACAAAATTAAAAAGAAAAAATATTGTTGGAAGAAAAATAAATTGCATTGGTTTTACTGGGGTGGAGGAAGTTTAATTTTTAGGTGTCCAGTCACTTATGACCGGGAAGACAACCAATGCAACCCCTAAATGAAGAGCACCAGAGGGTTAATGTTGTATCATTTAAATTCATTTATTATCCGGGTAAGCGTTCTAATCTTTCTTCCTCTTGGATTAGAAATACATGTTTTTTGTTCATTTTGAGTTCATTCTCACCTGTACTTCTGAACCTGAACCTGAAATCTGTTTTTCATGTATGTTCCGCTATATTTATTATTATTGTTAATAAATACAATTAAAATTTCAATATAAATATGTATAATATTTTTTTTTTATATAATAATTATTATTATCAATAGTAGTCCCATTGTTCAAAGCTATGTGTTTAAAGATTCCTAAAGCTTAGGAAACACACAGGCACCGACAGGTTTTTGAATGTATTTATGTGTGAGAGAGGAAAGGAGGGGGAGAAAAGGAGGAGAGAAATCCTTTCACACAAACCACCACTGCTCCAACAATCAATCTCCACTTACACCCACTTTGCTCTCTACTGGGAGCACAACCACTCACAGCCATCTTTCTGTCTCTATCTCTCTCACACACACACACACGCTATTCTTACTTTCTATGTCATCTTTTTATTCAGGCGCCCATCCTTACACTCGCACATAGACACATAATGGTAGGCATTTTCAGAAAAACCGGCACCCCAAAGCGTAAAAAACCTTTAAACATCCATTTTAAAAAAAAATAACACAAAATTTAATTCTGCTGGTCTGTATTTTTTCCTGTTCTTTGGCGACCTTGAATCCCTTTCTCAAATGGACACACACAATCAGCCTGACCCAGGTATTGCTCCTCTCTCCAGGGTGCATGTGCGTCGGACAGATAAGGTAGGGACGGAGGCGGCATTCCACCCCATAGAAGAGTACATGGCGCATGTGGAGGACCACTACCAGAGCCTGGCCCAGCGCATGCACGTGGACAAGAAACGGGTTTACCTCGCCACCGATGACCCCTCTCTACTGCAAGAGGCCAAGTCTAAGTGAGTGCAATTTATACAGTATTTGAAAACATATCTTAAAGGGTTAGTTCACCCAAAAATGAACATTCTGTCATTAATTACTCACCCTCATGTCATTGGACACCCGTCAGACCTCCGTTCATATTCGGAACACAAATGAAGATATTTTTGTTGAAAGCTGATGGCTGAGAAAGGCTTCAGATAGGCCTCCATTGGCATTCAGTACATTTATACTCCCAAGACCCATAAAAGGCACTTAAAACGTCGTTACAAAGTCCATCTCACCACAGTGACTCTACAATAATTTTACGATGCGACGACAATAGTTTTTGTGCGCAAAAAAAATCAAAATAACACCTTTATCCAACTTGTTCTTGTCTTCCGTGTGTGCCTCCACGACGCATGCGCGAGAATATGACGTAGCGCCGGGGTTCGGGAATCCATGAAATGCACACTTAAGCCCCATTTTGAGCACTACGCCGAGAACTAAAGCACGATCAATGTAGAATCCAACAGCTTAGACACGCGCGTCTTCCTCTGCTTGTAAACAAATCGCTTCTGGGTCATCTGTCCGAACGCCGGATCTGCGTCATATTCTCGCGCATGCGTCGTGGAGGCACACACGGAAGACAAGAACAAGTTGGATAAAGGTGTTATTTTGATTTTTTTTTTGCGCACAAAAACTATTGTCGTCGCATCGTAAAATTATTGTAGAGTCACTGTGGTGAGATGGACTTTGTAATTGTAATTAATGACAGAATTTTCATTTTTGGGTGAACTAACCCTTTAAGGCCCGTTCACACCTAGGATGATACCTATAAAGATATAGTTCTCTATAAATCGTTCTCAATATTAAAGAATAGGAGAGCTGACACCACAGCTATAACAATAACTGCACAGAGAAACAACATCTTTGGGATCACTTTCAGAACGATTTTATCCAGCTAATGAACTATGAAAACATTGACAGAGAATCAGAATCCATCCTGCTGTAGCAAACTCGAGCATTTACAGCGGCATACAAGCACGCGCTAAGAATAAACTGAATGATATCGTCTGCTGGTGTGGGCGTTAATATAGTTATCTTTGTTCTGTTCCAAACATTGTGTCTTTCTGAGAATGATCTCATCTGAACTTATTAAATATATCATGTGGTGCGTTTATATACAAAATCTTAATTATGGAATTAACTATGGAACTTCGCTAATATAGTTATCTTTATAGTTACCATTCTTGGTGTGAATGAGCCTTTAGTATCCAATGCAGTGTTGCTTCTCAAATTAAATTGATTTTTTTTATATTTTAACTGGAAAATTAGACAAAACGAATCATTAAAAGAATAGCTTAGAATCATTAAGAATACCCAAAGTTGTAACCATCCTAACCAACATGGAACATCATCAAGTGACACTTTATAAGGGCATAATCTTGACTAAGGCTGTGTCCACCAAGCATTTTTTTTCCTAAGGCCAGCCTATTTTTTCAGTTGTTTACAATGGGAGTGCCACGAATTTAAAGACGGGCATCTATTTCACGCTGAGCGCTTGCTGTTTTCAAGAAGCCAAGAGTTGAAAAATCTTCAAGTTTGGGTAAAACGGCGTACTCATCACTGTTGCTTTTTACCCAACCGTTCAATCACAGTGGAAGAGGGGAAGAGGGGCGAGACAAATACCACAGTGACATACCATCACATACTGCATGCACAACGACAGCAGATGACAAAAACAAGCACAACAATGGAACAAAATGATTTAAAATAACGTCAATGCGCCTGCATTTAGGCAAGACCGCCTTCAGAAGACCGCCTGGCATTTTCAGCTGGCAAAAAAACACTTTGGACACACGGCCTGAAGGCTCATTCACACCAAGGATGATAACTGTAATGATAACGATAACTAGAAAGATTTAAAATCATTCTAATTATGTGAGAAAAGGGAAGGCCACACCACAGCTATAACGATAACGACACAGAGGAATATATTTGTAATCACTTTTAGAAATTATTTTTTCCAGCTGATGATTTGTTAAAACATTGACAGCCAAGGAGTATAATAATCAGAACGTTATCATCTATTAGGCTCACAGTCAATTCCAGTAGAGTCATATTAGCATGTTGCTACGCTAATAGCTTAATACTATAATATGAATCACATAAATATTGGCTGACGTTAATGTTTAATTAAATAGACCTATTTTTAATTAAATGTACATTTCCCAGACTCCCTCCACCATCTTTGATGAAAATTTGAGCACATTCTCTTATCAGCAAAGGATACATGTAGTGCTGCATTAGAATTTGGTCAAAACTAGGTGTTTAAAGACTTTCTGTCCTCTTTTTGGAACAGCCTTGATTTCCTAAGCTCGCCTGAAATGTTGCCTAAAATTGCTGTACAGTGTAGGTTGGCAGCTGACTAGGGTTTGGAACATAGCAAGAGGTGTGTCCTCAGGAGGGCCTTTTAATCAACATTTGTTTTGTGTTTGCGTGCAGGTACCCTGATTATGAATTTATTAGCGATAATTCTATTTCATGGTCGGCTGGGCTACACAACCGCTACACTGAAAACTCTCTGAGAGGAGTCATCTTGGATATCCACTTCCTTTCCAGGACAAACTTCTTAGTGTGCACCTTCTCCTCACAGGTACAGTTTGACCCACTTCTTCTAGAAGTTTTTGTTCTGTTTGTCTCTTACATGGACATGTCCCTTTCTGCTCGGAGAACTCCTGTAGCTGTGTGATGTACTGCCTAAACCTCCCACAGCATTTCTATGGGGTTAAGACTTGACCATTCTTTAACTCTCAATTTCTTCTTGCTCTTCTTAAAACATTGTTGTGGGGATTTGCTCTAGGGTTTTGGGTCATTTCTTTCTTTTTGTAGCGCTTCAGCTTTTTTTATGGAGAAACTGATCAATTGTCCACAAGTCCTCTCTGGTACAATGCAGACTTTGTGTTTGGCTCTGAGATGGCATTCTGGTTTTATGTTTGGTTTGTGATTTTATTTTCATGCCAAACATGATGTCTGGCAAAGAATAGTCTTGCAGATCCAAACATTTACTATCGGCAGCAAGTCTGGTCCATTTATTCTGGCCAGGATTCGCCCACTTAAGACAGGTTCACACTGTACAATTTTTGGCGGCTGATTTTGGCCGCCGAAATCAAAGCCAATATTTGATTGTTTAGTGTGGCCTATTTATTACCAGTTGATTCATTCCTTTTGTGATTAAACTTAGCCTCTGACCAAGTCACAGTCATGCAGTGACTCCGAAAAAGCTATAAATGGGACGAGTAGGCGAGTGTTGAGTTCGGTGCAGAGTTCTCACATACAAACCACAAATGATTTCAACTAGTTTAAAGCCAGATGAAACAGCGCTGACATTCTCAACAACACGAATGCAGAAAATAGGATAAACACTGAGCCACAACGATACAGTTAGAAGAGTTTCCAACATCTACCATGATTTACTGTAGAAACACTAACTGAAACCATGGGATTGTGGCAGAAATGTGGAATATTCAAATATAATTTTATGGAATATAATGTGTGTTTTTTGTTATTAAGCTATAGCAGTTCGTATTAGTATTATATTAAATGTATTTAGGTTGCTGTTTTTCATAACAAATACCATAGAAGCAATATATTTACTTTTTACCCTGGTAGTGAGGTACAATGCGTGGTTTTACCTGTGGTTAACGTGATCCAAATACTATGAAAGACCAAGCCATTACCATATAAAAATGAAGTTGTTTCTATTTTTACAGATCTTACTGTTTTTGTTAATGAACATAAATTAACATCTGCATCCCGAGCTACTTGTGCTACTCAAGTTACTATCAAATGTACATTTCTAAGAGACAAAACATAATATTAATTTATGAAATGCTCACCTGTTTGACAAGTGTTTGTCATGTTCTGATGATAAAACCACAATTAATGGTCTGGTTTCTACCATTTTCACTCAGGAGCAAAGATCTGCCTTTAAACTAGAGAGAAATAAAGATTTTACATTTATCCTGACAATTATCGATATCGACTGATATGAATTTGTTTTAGCCATATCGCCCAACCCTAACTCTACAGTATGGTAGCCCTCCAGGAGCAAGGCCGGCTACCCCGTCATAGACTTTACCAGTCAATAATCCATAAAAATTGCAGAAAGGACAATTTTGGTCCAGTTACTTCTCTTAATCCATCATTATAGCAGCCTGATACTTTGTTTCCCGACCAACTGATTAAAAAAAACCCTGCAAAGGCCAGCTAGTCAGATCCAAGCTTCCGATTTTGAAATCCGAAATCTTGACGTTTTTGTGTGCAGTATGCTCCAGATTCTGGGTACTTAACAGTCCTTTAAGCTTGACTTGATCTTTTCACGAGGAGCGTCTACATATCCCTTTCTACTCCACAGAGCTTGTGAACATGTGTCTTTGTTTTCCTTTCCACTGTGCACAGGTGTGTCGAGTGGCCTACGAGATCATGCAGACTCTCCACCCAGACGCTTCCTCTTTCTTCTACTCCCTCGACGACATCTACTACTTTGGCGGGCAGAACGCCCACAACCAGATCGCCATCTACCCTCACCAACCACGCAACAACGACGATATCCCACTAGAGCCTGGAGACCTGATCGGCGTGGCGGGCAATCATTGGGACGGATACTCGAAGGGAATCAACCGCAAAATGGGGCGTACTGGCCTCTACCCCTCCTATAAAGTCAAAGAGAAGATCGAGACAGTGAAGTATCCCACGTACCCAGAGGCGGACAAACTTCTCAAGAAGCCGTAGAGGAAAAACAGTACAAACACTCTTGTTTATGAAATGAGGAAACCCTGGACCACCCAAATGGGAATGCACTTTGTGTGTGAGTGTGTATTAATGTGTTCGTGTACGTGTGTGTGTGTGTGTGTGTGTGTGTGTGTGTGTGTGTGTGTGTGTGTGTGTGTGTGTGTGTGTGTGTGTGTGTGTGTGTGTGTGTGTGTGTGTGTGTGTGTGTGTGTGTGTGTGTGTGTGTGTGTGTGTGTGTGTGTGTGTGTGTGTGTGTGTGTGTGTGTTGTCTAGCGGTTCTTCAAAGGGTTTTGGGACATCTTCCTAACTCTGGTGCTTGGACCTCGAGTCCCCCTGAAATAGGAATCAGGGTTGTGGAAGACAAAAAACAAAGAGCATGAACTCAAGACAACAGAAACGGAAGGCACTGTACTGTAGGTACTTTCTAATTAATCTCCGGGTAATGAAGGCGACTAAATACGTTTATTTAAGAACACACAACTGGAAGATGAAACGTTGCAACTCCAAACCGATCATGACAAAGGAATCCTAAACCCGGGTTACTCTCGTCCTCCTATGCTCTTATACCTCCTTGTGCACAATGATGGCATCCTTTACTCTAGCTTCACTCAACTCGTTTCTCTCATGCCATTACTCTGCCAACTGACACTCCTCTTCACACCCATGAGCTATTAATTTCCACTGCCATACTGTGCTTTTAAATGTGACTTATGCTGTTTTTATTTTCACTGTAAGGTCTATCATGTGTTTGTGTGAGTGTGTGTGTGTATGTGTGTGCGTTTGTGTGTGAAGTGTGCGGATTGGAAAACGGTGCCTATGAGGGCGATTGACTTTTACGGAAAGAGTTTTGACTCTGGAGCCTTACGGACCAGCCTTTCCACGCAGAATTCCACGCCTCCCCTCCTTTCCATGTAGTGTCTTATCCACAGCCGTGTGTCCATGTTTTTTAAGAGATCATTTCAAGTTATTACATTTTAAAATACAAAACAGATAAGAAAACGACAATTAATATGAAGATAATGATACTAATATTATTAATGATATGATAATGATGATGAGAAGAAAAATAATAATTATGGTAACAATGACACTTGCTGTCATTTTATAAATTTTAGTTCATCATGAAGGAGTTGTTCATTGTTTTATGTTTGCGGGCATTGTCTCTTTGGTAAGCAGATCAAATAAATTGATCAGCCAAATTTGGTTTATGTCTGTATTTTATATTGTGTATATATTGTTTGGCTATTCTTTAGGGACAATTGAGTTAAAGCTGACAAACTAGGTTTTTTGTTTAATTATTGTACTGGCATAACACAACATTGTAAGTTATTTGTCCCAGTTTTATATTTCATATTTAGCCTATATTCACACAATAGCATAATACGTTCCCTTTCGTTCAGTCACTACGACGTACGTTAGTGACTAACGAATGGGGGTTTCGCTTAGAAGCCAATCATCTTCATCGTATTCAACAGCGCCCAATGGCAGTGCCAATGCCATGGGCATGCGGAATTTGCATGCGTAACTCCGCCCCACCTCGTGGGTATATAAGGAAGTACGCTGCGAACATCGCATTATGTTTCTGCTTTGGAGCCAAGAGGATCTCTTCACTCCTACAAGCCTGAATTCTGAAGTCTTCTCTTCAGTCTTCGAGAGACCAGCGGTTCTCCAGGGTGTTGGTGTTACGGTGCGTTCCAACGATCTCATGCTGCCTGCCTGCTGATCTGTGCAGTGATCTGCAACAGCTGTGTGTGTGTTTCCCTGGGCGCTTCGGCACTCTGCAGAGCTTTCCTCTCACAAAAAGAGCTTGCGCGTGGCACGTCTTTTTCAAGACGGTTCGCCCGTGCACTTCCGGGTGCGATCGATCTCCGTTGCTGTCTATGGGCACATTCACTGCTCGATGTGTTTGGGCTTCAGCACGTTCGGGCAGTGTTTGTGGATGCGTCATGTTCCCACTGCGGGAACGTGACCATCGCGATGTTGCGGTCGAGACTCAGTGATCTCCGTGAGGAGAGAGAGTCCCCTCTGCCACACCCCAATCTACCGTCTCCGAGTGAGGCGGTACTTTGGCTGGTGGCCAGGGTGACCTGAGTGCGGTGCCGTGGTATTAAGAACCCCGACGATCATTCCTCGGGCCACGCCCCCTCTTGCACATTGCTTAAACCCGCGAGTGTTGGACTGAAACAGCGGCCCGTCTCTGACGCCTCGTTCGTTTCGTTCACGCTCCAGATAGCAGTGAGATGTCGATCGCCGCATCCCAAGGTGGGCTGGAGTCCTTTGGGGATGACGATTAGGAGTTGTGCTCCGCCTCCGGGTGTGTCAGCGCTGCCTGATCCGACCTAAGGTTGACAGCCATGTTATCTCGGGCAGCCGCGAGTCTCGCGCTGGTGTGGAACTCCGCCCAGTCGCGAGTGCTCGTGGTTGCGCGATTGGTTTTTGGGGACGGCACCCGACAGCTGTTGGGCCCCGCCCCCAATGCCTTTCGCTCCCGAGGTGCATGAGGAGATCACGCGGTCCTGGAAGTCCCCGTGCTACCCGCGATCGTTTGGTGGCCTCCTCCACCTTCTCTGCCCTTGATGGGGCCGCGGCCTAGGGTACACTGGGGCCCCCTCACCCCCACTGTTGAACTCTCTGTTGCGCACTACGGTGTCCACAGGGGGCTTGACGTGGCGTGGTGTGGCTGTCCTAAGCACCCTCCCAAAGCCTGTGGGCTCGTCTACTTCGGTGGCGTGGTCCTGCAGAGCTACGGGCAGGCCGCCGCCCCGTTGCACATGCACAAGGGTGGAGCCGACCCAGGGCTCTTCATTGAGCTGCGTGCCGCGACTGATCCCGCCCCCGGGCGGTGAAGGTGGCCACACGCTCCCTGGGTCGGGAGATGTCCACAGCTGTGGTCCGGGAGAACACCTGGCCTTACCTGGTGATTTGGAGGACGTTGAGTGGGCCCGCCCCCTCAACTCACCCATATCCCAGGCTGGCCTCTTCGGCGGCGCGGCTGGGAACTGCGCCCAACAGTTCTCGGCCGCCCCAGAGCAGACTGAGGCTGTAACACGTACTGCCCCGGCGGCCAGCTGCTGCACCAGCCGCCGGCTCAGTCGCCTCAGTCCGCTCGCCGCCGAGGGCGCCCTCCCTCCTCCCGCCCGGCCCCAGCAGCAGCCTTCACCCGGGCCGCGCCGTGGAGGTGGTTGAGGATGACGCCCAGTCCGCTCCCCAGCCTGGTTAAACGCCACGCTGGAAGTGGACAACTCAGAGATGGGTTCCAGTTCTTCCCAGGGGATGGTAGCAGGGCCTCTCCTTCCCCCGGTGGAGGGCCGGGGGAAAATCCTTCCGCTGCTGGCCCCCGGGCTAGCAGCGCTTGGGAAGAACCCATGTTCCTGTCTCTGAGAGCCCAGAGACCGGTGATGACAGTGCGCGCCACCCACGGGTCCCGCCACTCGCATCCCTCTCTGTCGCCAGCCTCCTGGCAGAGCAGACCCCAGTGGAACGCGCGTCCTTCCCTGGTCTCCTCTGTCAGGACGCAGCCGTTAACCGCACCCCCACACCGGGACGCCCAACAGCCTCCCTTGTCCGGGTCGGTAACGCTGCATCGCTGCCCCACTCCGGGTACACCTGTAGTCCGTTTGACCCCGCTGGTGCAGTTCCTGGGAGCCTGGCTTCAGATTCCAGGGCTGTCCCGCTGGGTCGCGAAGACAGTCAGGTGCGGCTACGCGATTCAGTTCGCGCAGGTTCCTCCCCGCTTTCGGGGAGTCCGTTCCACTATGATCGGGGCTAATGCCCCCGTCATGCGAGCGGAGGTTGCCACCCTACTGGCGAAGGGTGCGATCGAACCTGTCCCTCCAGCCGAGGTGAATTCCGGGTGTTACAGCCCGTACTTCATTGTACCCATAAAGACCGGTGGGCTTGACCGATCCTGGACCTGCGCGTCTTGAACCGTTACCTCCACCGGTTTCCGTTCAAGATGTTGACAGCGAAACGCCTTTTCGAAAGCGTTCGTCCAGTCGATTGGTTGCAGCGATCGACCTGAAGGACGCCTACTTCCATGTCTCCATTCTACCTTGACACAGACCGTTCCTACGGTTTGCTTTCGAGGGGCGGGCATATCAGTACGCAGTTCTACCATTCGGGCTATCTCTGTCCCCTCGCGTCTTTACGAAGATTGCCGAGGCAGCCCTTGCGCCCCTTCGGCAGCACGGGGTTCGCATCCTGAATTACCTCGACGACTGGCTTACTGGGTCACTCTCGAGAGCAGGTTTGCGGACACAGAGATTTGGTGCTCCATCACCTAGCCCGTCTGGGCCTTCGGGTCAACTGGGAGAAGAGCAAACTTTGCCCCGCGCAGAGGATCTCTTTACTCGGTATGGATCGACTCGGTCGCCATGTGCGCGCTGCTTTCGAGCGAGCGCGCGCAGTCTCTGCTGACTTCCCTTCGACAAGTCGAGGGCAAGAGTGCGGTTCCACTGAAACTGTTTCAGAGGCTCCTGGGGCATATGGCATCTGCAGCCGCGGTAACGCCGCTCGGATTGCTTCATATGAGACCGCTTCAGCACGGGCTACGCGATCGAGTCCCGAGATGGGCATGGCGGTCTGGCACGCTCCGGGTACAAGTGACTCGGGCCTGCTTACAGACTCTCTCCCCGTGGTCGAACCTCAGCTTTCTACGGACCCGAGTGTCCTTAGAACGAGTTTCCAGGCATCTTGTTGTATCAACAGATGCATCATCCACGGGCTGGGGTGCCATGTGCAATGGACAAGCAGCCACGGGCTCCTGGATAGGACCCCAGTGCCTTCTGCATGTCAATTGCCTCGAGTTGCTGGCAGTACGGTTCGCCCTGCACCGCTTCCGAGCGTTGCTGAAGGGTCAACATGTACTAGTCAGGACAGACGACACGGCCGGGCGGTCTACGCTCCCGCCGTATGTCTCAACTCGCCCGCCATCTCGTTTTATGGAGTCAGAAGCATCTGAGGTCCCTTCATGCTGTCCACATCCTGGGAGTCCTGAACCGTGCAGCCTCGAGCTCTCACGGCTTCAGCCACTTCCTGGAGAATGGAGACTCCATCCCCAGACGGCCCAGCTGATATGGGAACGGTTCGGTGACGCACAGGTAGTCCTGTTGCCTCCCAGGACTCTTCCCATTGCTCCCTGTATTATTCCCTGACCTATGGTCGGCACGGATGCACTGGCGCACAGCTGGTCGTCGGGGCTACGCTATTATGCGTTCCCCCAGTGAGCCTTCTCGCACAGGTACTGTGCAAGATCAGGGAGGACAAGGAGCAGGTCATGTTGGTCGCCCCGTTGGCACGGCCGGACCTGGTTCTCAGAACTGCTACTCCTTGCGACAGCCCCTCCCTGGCCTATTCCTCTGAGACTCCTCAGAGACGGGGCACCTTTTGGCACCCGCATCCAGCGTTCTGGAAGCTCCACGTGTGGCTTCTGGACGGGACGCGGCTGGTTTGAGTAGCCCTCCACCTGCGGTGGTCGCTACCATCACTTCCGCTAGGGCAGAGTCTACACGACACCTCTATGCGTTGAAGTGGGACCTCTTCGTCACATGGTGCTCTTCCCGCCAGGAAGACCCCTGGAAATGCCCGATCGGGTCTGTGCTTCGTTTCTCCAGGAGGGGGTGGGACGAAGGCTGTCTCCTTCCACCCTTAAGTGTACGTGGCCGCAATATCTGCCTACCACGATCTCCTGGGAGACAATAAGGTAAGTAGCAGCACGACCTGATCATCAGGTTCCTGAGGGGGGCGAGGAGACTGAATCTTCCTCGCTCTCCTCTCGTTCCCTCTTGGGACCTCTCAGTAGTCTTAAGTGCTCTGTAGAGGCCTCCCTTGAGCCTTTGCGGTCGGCCGAGATTAAGCTCTTGTCTATGAAGACGGCTCTGCTGACCGCATTGGCCTCGCTTAGAGGGTCGGGGACCTGCAAGCATTTTCGGTTGACGAAGCGTGCCTTGAGTTCGGGCCGGCTAACTCTCACGTGATCCTGAGACCCCGGCCCGGATATGTGCCCAAGGTTCCCACCACTCCGTTCCAGAGATCAGGTGGTGAACCTGCAAGCGCTGCCTTTGGAGGAGGCAGACCCAGCCTTGGCATTGCTCTGTCCAGTACGCGCTCTCCGCGCCTACGTAGACATGACGCAGTGTTTCAGGACCTCAGACCAGCTCTTTGTCTGTTATGGTGGAGAGCGGAAGGGAAGTGCTCTCTCAAAGCAGAGGTTGTCTCACTGGGTGGTGGACACCATTGTTTTGGCTTACCAGCAGCAAGGTCGACCATGTCCCCTTGGTGTGAGGGCACACTCCACCCGGAGTGTGGCCTCCTCTTGGGCTCTAGCGCATGGCGCCTCGCTAACAGACATCTGCAGAGCTGCAGGCTGGGCGACACCCAACACATTCGCCAGATTCTACAATCTCCGAGTGGAGCCAGTGTCCGACTTTGTACTCGCCCCCCCGAGGGGCCGGTAATGGACCACGCTCAGGTGTCTTCGCTTGCTCGCCATTCCACTCCCATGACTGGATACGTGCGATATTTCCTCAGGTGAGCTCCCCGAGAGCCCTGAGCTCCTCCAGCACTGTCGACGCCGACATCAGTTCAGTCTGCCCTTTCGAGCCCAGACCCTCATGTCCGGCCAGGTGCTCCGTGTGCATGGTTCCCCTCTGGCGACCCCCACACGAGTATTCCCACCGTAAGCCTCCTCAGTGAGCAGGTGTCTTTCCCTTGGCAAGTCCCTGCCACCCCTAGGGTTAAAAATCCACCTTCGGCTGGTACCCTAGAGATCTTCCATATGCAACCCTCAGCGGGTCATATGTGTATTCTCTAAGTCCTCCCTACGGTAGGCACCTTGGCATTCCCTCACTGGGATATGCTTCCCAGTGTACCTTGGTAATCCTGTGATAAGTGGGAGTCCTAGGGCCTTAAGTGGCGGGATCTCACACTTACGCAGGGCACTGGATGACAGCTGAGTGGCGCTGTTTTACAGGTTCCCCCATTCGTTAGTCACTAACGTACGTCGTAGTGACTGAACGAAAGGGAACGTCCGGTTACGTATGTAACCCTCGTTCCCTGAGGAGGGAACGGAGACGTACGTTTCCTTAGCCACGTCAGCTGTGCTGCCTGGAACGCGGAGTTCAGTCTTGGCTCCTGCAGCAGTAACATAATGCGATGTTCGCAGCGTACTTCCTTATATACCCACGAGGTGGGGCGGAGTTACGCATGCAAATTCCGCATGCCCATGGCATTGGCACTGCCATTGGGCGCTGTTGAATACGATGAAGATGATTGGCTTCTAAGCGAAACCCCCATTCGTTAGTCACTAACGTACGTCTCCGTTCCCTCCTCAGGGAACGAGGGTTACATACGTAACCGGACGTTTTTAGTGTGCTAAATTCCACTGTATTCACACACAGTTTGGTTATAAACGAGATATGTTCTAGCCATTGCCATTTTTTATATTTACAATGTCAGGCGATATGGCGAGAACTGTGTAAAAGCTGTTGTATGAGCAGGACAGTTTGAGAGTTACACCTACGTGAAAAAATGGTTGTCAATCACTGACATCGACTAACCTTTTGCCTTGACAAACCCCGTTGTGAAGAATTACTTTTCTGAAATATGAAGTAACATATAACATAACATACCTTTATGTATAATGCATTATAAAAGTATTTTTAATGCATTAATTATGCCTTGTAATGCACCTTATAATGCATTGTATGATCTATATGAATAATTGTGACTACAATTATAATACACTTTTAGAAAGTATAATGCATTCAAACACAACAAACAACCAATTTCAGATGTAACAAGGAATCTGAATATTATAATGCATTTCAACTTTGGTTATAATTACTTCTGAAAAGATACAATGCATTATACCATACATTATGAATACCATTACTGCATTATACATAAAGACTTTAAGTAAAGATTTACCAAGATTTATTTAGTACATCATTTTTTATTGTATATAATCTGTCTATATCAATATATCTATATCAGAATAAAAGTTCTGTTATGGCCATGACATAGTGAAAATAATAATAGTAATAATATACAAATATTAAAAATCTGTGAATGGGGATGGGATGGATAAAACTTGTTTTCTTGTAGGCCTATATTATTTTGTGTTCTTAGATATTAACATATATAATAGCCTATCTTAAAGGGATAGTTCACCCAAAAATGAACTATTATATAGCCCATGATTTACCCTCAAGTCATCCTAGGTGTATATGACATTCTTCTTTCAGACGAATAAAATCGTAAGTAATATTTAAAAAGTCCTGGCTAATCCAAGCATTATTATAGCAGTAATAGTTGCTTTGTTTTTGAAGTCTATAAAAAAATGCATCTGTCCGTCGAATAACGTGCTCCACGTGGTTCTGGGGTGTTAACAAAGGCCTTCTGAAGCGAAGCGATGCATTTGTGTTAGAAAAATATCCATATTTAAAACTTTATCGAGTAAAGTTCCAGCCGATTGCCTTCCGTGGAAAAGTGTTGAAAGTGCCATCTCGCAATTCAAGATGCGTACATGATGTCATGACGAGCGTACCTGGTCGCGTTTGTCTTTCGGTCGGCACTTTAAACACTTTTTCCATAATTTGAATACGGAAGGCGGTCGGCCGAAACTTAAATATGGTTATTTTCTTACACAAACGCATCGACTCGCTTCAGAAGGCCTTTATTAACACCCCGAAGCCGTGTGGAGCACGTTATTTGATGGACAGATGCATTTTTTATGGACTTAAAAAACAGAGCAACTATTACTGCTATTATAATGCTTGGATTAGTCTGGACTTTTTTAATATTACTCAGATTTTATTTGTCTGAAAGAAGGATGTTATATACACCTAGGGTGAGTAAATCACGGGCTAATTTTCATTTTTGGGTGAACTAACCCTTTAATTCTGCACTTTTTTGTCATTTTTAATTCAAAATGAAATATTAATTAATCCCAGGTTGCTTTGGTCACGCAGGTTAGTTTGCGCTTTAAAATCGTGGTCATGTGAAAAAGATGTTGTTTCCTCAACATAGGATCTCAAGGCTATGACTTCACATTGTGTAGCCATGACATATTATCACGTTCCCACAAATTAAAGGCCCGGTTTCACAGACAGGACTTGGATTAAGCCAGGATTAGGCCTTAGTTCAATTAAGACATTTAAGTAGCTTTTATGAACGCGCCTTAGAAAAAACATTACTGGTTTGCATCTTGAGATATTTTGAGATATGTCAGTGCAAGTTGCTTTCATTTAAAACAGCTCAAACATGCATTTTAGTCTGGGACTGGATTTAAGCCTTGTCTGTGAAACGGGAGAAATATGTTGTGACCTCAATATGCTATGACATTCCCACGAGTTACTATAGTGTATATACACTCACCTAAAGGATTATTAGGAACACCTGTTCAATTTCTCATTAATGCAATTATCTAATCAACCAATCACATGGCAGGTGCTTCAATGCATTTAGGGGTGTGGTCCTGGTCAAGACAATCTCCTGAACTCCAAACTGAATGTCAGAATGGGAAAGAAAGGTGATTTAAGCATTTTTGAGCTTGGCATGGTTATTGGTGCAAGACGGGCCGGTCTGAGTATTTCACAATCTGCTCAGTTACTGGGATTTTCACGCACAACCATTTCTAGGGTTTACAAAGAATGGTGTGAAAAGGGAAAAACATCCAGTATGCGGCAGTCCTGTGGGTGAAAATGCCATGTTGATGCTAGAGGTCAGAGGAGAATGGGCCGACTGATTCAAGCTGATAGAAGAGCAACTTTGACTGCATGAAATAACCACTCGTTACAACCGAGGTATGCAGCAAAGTATTTGTGAAGCCACAACACGCACAACCTTGAGGGGGATGGGCTACAACAGCAGAAGACCCCACCGGGTACCACTCAACTACAAATAGGAAAAAGAGGCTACAATTTGCACAAGTTCACCAAAATTTGACAGTTGAAGACTGGAAAATGTTGTCTGGTCTGATGAGTCTCGATTTCTGTTTAGACATTCAGATAGTAGAGTCAGAATTTGGCGTAAACAGAATGAGAACATGGATCCATCATGCCTTGTTACCACTGTGCAGGCTGGTGGTGGTGGTGTAATGGTGTGGAGGAAGTTTTCTTGGCACACTTTAGGCCCCTTAGTGCCAATTGGGCATCGTTTAAATGCCACGGCCTACCTGAGCATTGTTTTTGACCATGTCCTTCCCTTTATGACCACCATGTATCCATCCTCTGATGGCTACTTCCAGCAGGATAATGCACCATGTCACAAAGCTCGAATCATTTCAAATTGGTTTCTTGAACATGACAATGAGTTCACTGCATTAAAATGGCCCCCACAGTCACCAGATCTCAACCCAATAGAGCTTCGTGCCCTGGATGTGCATCCCACAAATCTCCATCAACTGCAAGATGCTTTCCTATCAATATGGGCCAACATTTCTAAAGAATGCTTTCAGCACCTTGTTGAATCAATGCCACGTAGAATTAAGGCAGTTCTGAAGGCGAAAGAGGGTCAAACACAGTATTAGTATGGTGTTCCTAATAATCCTTTAGGTGAGTGTATGTATATATATATATATATATATATATATATATATATATATATATATATATATATATATATATATATATATATATATATATATATATATATATATATATATATATATACTACCATATATGGGTGCGTCTCAATCAGCTCCCTAGTTCAGTAGTCAGGGCACTGATCAGGGAGTCGGCCATATTAAGGGCTATCTCGATCGCGAAATCCTTCACTGGACGAGGATGTTGTCATGGCACCATTTTGGGATGAACAATCCCTTTAAGTGATATTAGCAGCAAATAAATACAGCAAAAGTCTCAAATCAAACGTGTGCCTACATGTTCCACCTGCTTATGGAATTTAAGTACCATAGAGAGATGAGATTTTCAGTCCTGTCAACAATTAATTACAGATCAGATGCATGCATGCGAGTGTGTGCGTCATAGCCCAAATTACAGCTCTGAAACTGAGTCCAGTTCCCAGCGGTGGGCTAAACAGAATGAACGTTTCTCTAAGGTGTTCCTGAACACACAGGTCACACGCTGTTCTCATTAATTAAAACACAGCACACTCTGACCAGGTCTTTCAATTGAATTGCTATTTGCAGTTATTTATTAAACTGTACAACGGACCACATATGATTATGAAAATATAACAAATAGGAAAATAAACTTTCTCCCAGCAGGATGTCATGTTGTTCTTGGAGGCTCTCAGAAGGAGACAGGATCTGGTGTCTCTCGGGTTCCTCAGTGTTATGGGCTGATTCCAAGTCCAGATGGCATTTCTTAAAGATATAGTTCACCAAAACAATTCTTACCCTAGTCCGTACATGTTGCTTTCTATCTTCTGTGAAAGCCAAAAGAAGATGATTATCAGAATGTTTATGCTGCACTTTTTTCATAGTGCAACAGGGGCTGTCAAACTTCAAAAATGACAATTCCTGAAAAGTATCATAAAAGTGGCCCGTATTGCTACAGATATGTTGATATGTGATTGAGGAACAGACCAATTCAATTTATTTACTAAAAACTTTCCCTCATAACTCTGAAATGTCAGTTACGCTTTCTAAAATTCTAAACGCATCATAATCAGTTGCGAGACAGATATTTATTGTAATGTGCATCCGAGTGAAACAGGAAAAGAAAAATCTAGAGCGGGGACTTGGTTATATCCATTGGTTGTTGAACGGATGGAGGTACATCTGAATGTGAACTAATGTGACAAATTTTGAAGAAGCCAGGCATACCTTTAGCCTGAGAAGCCAGACCCACATCAAGATGTTGGGTCTGGGAACTCACCATTGGCAGGGCTCAATCCGAGGGGCGGGATAAACGGTTGTCTTTCAAATTCCCTCAGCACACAATAGGATAGCGCTACAACCAACCAGAGCGACGAAGAAGGTGAAGCGGAGCTAGTTGAGAGATTAAACTTTCGCCGTATCCGGTCGGCAAAACTCCGAACACATCTTCCTTTCTTAAGAATGACTTCAGTGTCGTTCTTTGTTTTTTCCTCAAAGAAAAGCTTAACTCCAAGTCTTCCAGAGTCGCGGCCAAAGCCATTTCGGAAAAACCACTGTTCGCCAGCTTCTTTGTTTACAAGTAGCACGCGGAACCGCTGCAACTCTGGAAGCTCCGTCATTATGTTAAGCCCGTCCACCGACTCTATACACGATGTGATTGGCCTGACCAGAGTTTGGTTTTTCCAGCTCGCACGCCAACGGAGAGTTGCTAGACTACCCTGGCTGCAAATTAGATTTGCTGCCGCTAGGGTGCGTCTAGATTTCTAGAGATGAGTCTGTCAGTTCATTGGAAGATAGAGATTTGGATGGACATTTTGACTGAATATTGTGAGGTGAATGGGGAATCATTCTCAATAAGATTTATAGCATGCGTTTAGAAAATAGATTAGACTTTAAGAGCTAAAATGCTAATTAACTTCCTTTGTGTATAGCAGCAGGTTTGGAACGACATAAGTGTGAATAAATGGCAGAATTTAATTTTTGCATTGAACTATCCCTTTAACTGAACTGGATATTTACAAAACAGCAGCTGTAATTCTTTAGGAGGCTGGAGATGAAGTGCTCCAATCAAGGGCAACAATTTGTAGAAGCAGGAATTGAAGCATTGCCTCTAGAATAGGTTTTCTAGAATGATTAGCGTCCTGTCTGCCTGCAGCCTCAATTAACTGCCAAAGACCCCCACGTCACCCTCTATCTCTCTCTCGTTGGCATTAGTTTGCATGTTGGCTGCAACAGCGTGTTTCTGGTCCTCTAGCGTCTGGGCTTTTAGCGCTGTTAGCAGCTGGGCTGATCTGATAGCTTGGGTGATTAAGAGGTTGTGTCTCCGCCGCGACACGTCGAGAAATTGCAGCACGGCTCTTATCTCTTCACATGTTAAACGTCTTTACTTTTACAGCCGCTCCTCGCCTCTCCCTCTCCATCTGTCTTTTTCCGCTCTCGATGCAAGACTATAGAATAGAGATTTGAAGGGACGATGGTATAGTATAACTCCTTCCAAAATCAATCACGACTCAGTTACTGAATGTCAATGTGTGCTTAAGGAAAGCCTTTCTATGCCCAAAGGCTTAACTCAAAAAGTAGGCTTGACTTTTATCATAGTAATTTGTCAGTGTAATTTATGCAGAAATTTCCTGTCGAAAACTTTAGCGTTCAGAATGTCAAACCGAAGCTGTTTACATTGTTTTTGTACCTCATAACAAATATCCTTTTCGGCTCGTTTTGTGCAAAAATGATGACAAACCTTAAGCTAAATGTGTGAGAACTGAATTTCAGGATTATAACCAGTTGGGAAACAAGAAACATTTGCAGGACGACGGCCTTGTGTCTTGTAGTGTGGATGTGTTCTAATCAGATAAAGGAACGTCCGGGGTTAAATACAAGGTATACTCTGTCATCTCACCTGTAACACTAAGTATGTATCACTAAGTATGCCAATAAAAACAACAACCTTGGTTTGGGATAGATAGATGGATGGATGGATGGATGGATGGATGGATGGATGGATGGATGGATGGATGGATGGATGGATGGATGGATGGATGGATGGATGGATGGATGGATGGATGGATGGATGGACAAAAAAGCTGAAGTCAGTTAGTTTTAATAAAAATCAAGCCATGGAACATTAAAAAAAAAAAAGTCGTAAAGGGATAGTTCACCCAAAAATGAAAATTATCCCATGATTTACTCACCCTCAAGCCATCCTAGGTGTATATGACATTCTTTTAGACAAATACAATCAGAGTTATATTAAAAAATGTCCTGGCTCGTCCAAGCATTATAATGGCAGCCCAAAATTTGAAAACCAAAAAAGTGCATTCATCCATTATAAAAGTAATCCACATGGCTCCTGGATTAAAAGGCCTTCCGAAGCGAATCGATGGGTTTTTGTAAGAAAAATATCCATATATAATACATTATAAAGTAAAATATCTAGCTTCCGGTGGACCACCTTCTGTATTCAATTTACAAAGAAAGTGTAACGCCTCTCGCAGTTCAAAACGCTTACGCTACATCTAACGTCATCGTTGCAGCAGTTACGTTTTTTTACGCTACGTCCGGCACATTGTCGCACCAGTTATGCTTATTTTGTAGGCTGGATGCGGAACGCAGTCCGCCGGAAGCTAGATAAATGTGCTTCTACATCTAGGATGGCTTGAGGGTGAGTAAATCATGGGGTCATTTTCATTTTTGGGTGAACTATTCCTTTAAGATGAAAAAAAAACAACCCCCATATGTGTTAATTGCCATGTATTGAGTCATTATAATTCAGTCTTCAAAATAATACAGCATTTCATAGGTCCACAGATAAGAGGTTTTCATTTATTTTTCACAACCCCTTTCTAAACCAGTCCTAAACTGAGCTTCATTACGAATATAAAGCAGTTTAGAGATTCTCTGACGTTCCTCGAAATTATGTCATTGACCCCTGCAGCTTTTAAACGGTGAAACTTCCCCTTGCGCTTTCTTTCAGCCAACTGGCGGCGAGTCATATGGATGCTTTGAAATGACAAATGACTTTGTCAGCTTTGTAAATGAGAAATCACTGAACCACATCAGACAGCAGATGGAATCCGTTACTTTAAAAGCTTTTTGCAGGATTCTGCATTGAAAAGAAGTAATTGTCTGTCATTTGTGCTGTCATTAAATGGACTGTGTATGCTTGTGTGTGCGACACAACAAGAGGGAAGACATAGATCTATGTAGTTGTTGTTGTTTTTTTTTATTCATTCAAGTATTCAACCAATATTCCATCTTCATATGTTTTTTTTGCCATCCTAGCCATACTGATTTAGTCCTCTACGCATGAGACACATTAATTCAGGGGTTTTCAAGTGGGCCCTTTGGAGTCAGCAACATTTTTTATACAAAAACAAGGACAAAAAAAAGTTAATTTTTATTTTACATTATTACAGTAACATTTTACAATAGTTTCATTAGTTAGCATTAGTTAACTATCTTAGTTAACATGAACTAATAATGAACTGCACTTCTACGGTATTTATTAATCTTTGTTAATGTTAATTTCACCATTTACTAATACATTATTAAAATCAAAATTTTATTTGTTAACATTAGTTAATGCACTGTAAACCAGCATGAACAAATTATGAACAGCTTTATTTTTATCAACTCGCATAACAAAGATTAACAAATACAATAATAAATGTTTTTCTCAAGGTACATTAACTAATGTTAACGTCTCGGTTACGGATGTAACCCTCGTTCCCTGAGGAGGGAACGGAGACGTAACGTTAGTGACTAACGAATGGGGGTTTCGCTTAGAAGCCTATCAACTTCGAGTTTTGAGAAAACGCCCAATGGCGTGCCAATGCCATGGGGCATGCGGAATTTGCATACGTAGCTCCGCCTCACTGCGTGAGTATATAAGGAAGTACGAGGCAATATCGCATTATGTTACCTGCTTGAGGAGCCAAGACTGAACTCCTGCGTTCCAGGCAACACAGCTGATGTGGCAAGGGGACGTTACGTCTCCGTTCCCTCCTCAGGGAACGAGGGTTACATCCGTAACCGAGACGTTCCCTTTCGTTCAGTCACTACGACGTAACGTTAGTGACTAACGAATGGGGGTCCCAATATAATCCCGCCACTCAGCCGTCTTCCAGCGCCCTGCGTAAGTGTGAGTTCCCTGTCGTAAGACTAGTACGGACGAAGGACTCCCACTTAACACAGGATTACCAAGGTACACTGGGAAGCATATCCCAGTGAGGGAATGCCAAGATGCCTACCCGTGGGGAGGACTTAAGAGACACATATGACCCGGAGAGGGCTGCATATGGAAGATCTCTAGGGTACCAGCCGAAGGTGGATTTTTAACCCTAGGGGTGGCGGGGACACGCCAAGGGAAGAAACCCGCTCACTGCGGAGACTTACGGTGAAATACACATGTGGGGGTCGCCGGAGGGAACCATGCACATGGGGCACCTGGCCGGACATGAGGGTCTGGGCTCGAGAGGGCAGACTGAACTGATGTCGGCGTCGACAGTGCTGGAGGAGCTCAGGGCTCTCGGGGAGCTCACCTGAGGAAAAATCGCACGTATCCAGTCCGTGGAGTGGAGTGGCGAGCAAGCGAAGACACCTGAACCTGGTCCATCACCGGCCCCTCGGGGGGGCGAGTACATAGTCGGACACTGGCTCCACTCGGAGATTGTAGAATCTGGCGAATGTGTTGGGTGTCGCCCAGCCTGCAGCTCTGCAGATGTCTGCTAGCGAGGCGCCATGCGCTAGAGCCCAAGAGGAAGCCACACTCCGGGTGGAGTGTGCCCTCACACCAAGGGGACATGGTCGGCCTTGCTGCTGGTAAGCCAAAGCAATGGTGTCCACTATCCAGTGAGACAGCCTTTGCTTTGAGAGAGCACTTCCCTTCCGCTCTCCACCATAACAGACAAAGAGCTGGTCTGAGGTCCTGAAACACTGCGTCATGTCTACGTAGGCGCGGAGAGCGCGTACTGGACAGAGCAATGCCAAGGCTGGGTCTGCCTCCTCCAAAGGCAGCGCTTGCAGGTTCACCACCTGGTCCTTGAACGGAGTGGTGGGAACCTTGGGCACATATCCAGGCCGGGGTCTCAGGATCACGTGAGAGTTAGCCGGCCCGAACTCCAGGCACGCTTCGTCAACCGAAAATGCCTGCAGGTCCCCGACCCTCTTGACTGAGGCCAATGCGGTCAGCAGAGCCGTCTTCATAGACAGAAACTTAATATCGACCGACCGCAAAGGCTCAAAGGGAGGTCTCTGCAGAGCAGTTAGTACTACTGCGAGGTCCCAAGAGGGTACGAGAGGAGAGCGAGGAGGATTCAGTCTCCTAGCTCCCCTCAGGAACCTGATGACCAGGTCGTGCTGACTTACCTTTTTGTTCTCCAAGAGATCGTGGTGGGCAGATATTGCGGCCACATATACCTTGAGGGTGGAGGGAGACAGCCTTCGCTCCAGCCCCTCTTGGAGAAACTCAAGCACGGACCCGATCGGACATTTCCAGGGGTCTTCTTTGGCGGGAAGAGCACCAGGTGACGAAGAGGTTCCACTTCAACGCATAGGCATGCCGAGTGGACTCTGCCCTAGCGGAAGTGATGGTGGCGACCACCGTAGGTGGTAGGCCACTCAAACCTGCCGGGTCCCGTCTAGGAGCCACACGTGGAGGTTCCAAAGGTCGGGACGCGGGTGCCAATGGGTGCCCCGTCTCTGAGTGAGGAGGTCCGGTCTCAGAGGAATAGGCCAGGGAGGGGCTGTCGCAAGGAGAATGAGTTCGGGGAACCAGGTCCGGCCGTGCCAGTACGGGGCGACCAAAAGGACCTGCTCCTTGTCCTCCCTGATCTTGCACAGAAGCTGTGCGAGTAGGCTCACTGGGGGAAACGCATATTTGCGTAGGCCCCGCGGCCAGCTGTGCGCCAGTGCATCCGTGCCGAGCGTGCCCTCGGTCAGGGAATAATACAGGCTGCAGTGGGAAGAGTCGTGGGAGGCAAACAGGTCTACCTGTGCGTCGCCGAACTGTTCCCAAATCAGCTGAACCGTCCGGGGATGGAGTCTCCATTCTCCCGGGAGAGGCTGAAACCGCGAGAGCTCGTCGGCTGCGTGGTTCAGGACTCCCGGAATATGGACAGCACGAAGGGACCTCAGGCGCTTCTGACTCCATAAGACGAGATGGCGGGCGAGTTGAGACATGCGGCGGGAGCGTAGACCGCCCTGGTGGTTGATGTACGCTACTACGGCCGTGTTGTCTGTCCGGACAAGCACATGTTGACCCTTCAGCAACGCTCGGAAGCGGTGCAGGGCGAACCGTACTGCCAGCAACTCGAGGCAATTGACATGCAGGAGGCGCTGGGGTCCTGTCCAGGAGCCCGCGGCTGCTTGTCCATTGCACATGGCACCCCAGCCCGTGGCAGAGGCATCCGTCGATACGACAACATGCCTGGAAACTCGTTCTAAGGGCACACCGGCCCGTAGAAAGCTGAGGTTCGACCACGGGGTGAGTGTCTGTAAGCAGGCCCGAGTCACTTGGATCCGGAGCGTGCCAGACTGCCATGCCCATCTCGGGACTCGATCGCGAAGCCAGTGCTGAAGCGGTCTCATATGAAGCAATCCGAGCGGCGTTACCGCGGCTGCAGATGCCATATGCCCCAGGAGCCTCTGAAAAAGTTTCAGTGGAACCGCATTCTTGCTCTCGATTTGTCGGAGGCAAGTCAGCAGAGACTGCGCGCGCTCGCTCGAAAGCTGCGCGTACATGGCGACCGAGTCGATCTCCATACCGAGAAAAGAGATCCTCTGCACTGGGCAGAGTTTGCTCTTCTCCCAGTTGACCCGAAGGCCCAGACGGGTTAAGTGGTGGAGAACCAGATCTCTGTGTCCGCAAACCTGCTCTCGAGAGTGGCCTAGTATGAGCCAGTCGTCGAGGTAGTTCAGGATGCGGACCCCGTGCTGCCAAAGGGGCGCAAGGGCTGCCTCGGCGATCTTCGTGAAGACGCGAGGGGACAGAGATAACCCGAATGGGAGAACTGCGTACTGGTATGCCCGCCCCTCGAAAGCAAACCGTAGGAACGGTCTGTGTCGAGGAAGGATGGAGACATGGAAGTAGGCGTCCTTCAGGTCGATCGCTGCAAACCAATCGTCCGGACGAACGCATTCGAAAAGGCGTTTCGCAGTCAACATCTTGAACGGAAGCCGGTGAAGGGATCGGTTCAAGATGCGAAGGTCCAGGATTGGCCGTAACCCACCGGTTTTCTTGGGTACAATGAAGTAGGGGCTGTAGAACCCCGACCTCATTTCGGCTGGAGGGACAGGCTCGATCGCACCCTTCGCCAGTAGAGTGGCAATCTCCGCACGCATGACGGGGGCATGGGCCCCGGTCACGGTATAGCGGACTCCCCTGTAACGGGGAGGAGCCTGCGCGAACTGAATCGCGTAGCCGAGCCTGACGGTCCGGGCAACCCAGCAGGACAGCCCCGGAAGCTGAAGCCAGGCTTCCAGAGACTGCACCAACGGGGTCATACGGACAGTAGGCGTACCCCGGGTGGGGCAGCGAGGCAGCGTTACCGGCGCGGACAGGGGAGGCTGTTGGGCGTCCCCGGGTCGGAGCACGGTTAACGGCTGCGCCCTGACAGAGGAGACCAGGGAAGGACTCGCGTTCCACGGGGGTCTGCTCTGCCAGGGGGCTGGCGACAGAGAGGGACGAGAGTGGCGTGACCCGAGGGTGGCGCGCACTGCCGTCACCGATCTCTGGGGGCTCAGGGATGGGTTTGTCAGTTCTTTCTTTAACCACATTAGGGTGCTGCTGACCCGGGGGCCAGCAGCTGAACAAAAGATTCTCCCCCGGCCCTCCACCGGGGGAAGGAGCGGCCCTGCCGCCGTCTCCTGGAAAGAACTGCCCATCCCTGAGCCGTCCGCATCAGGAGCGCCGCTTAGCCTGGCGTTTCTTCGCGGGCTGCGGGGCTGGAGCGGACTGGGACGCCTTCCTGCGGCTGCCTCTGCGCGGCCCGGGTGGAGGCTGCTGCTTGGGTGGCGCAGAGGCGGAGGAAGCCGCGGGAGGACGTCCTCGGCGGCGAGCAGGCTGAGGCACCTGCGCGGGCGGTGGGGTGGAGGCAGCAGCTGACCGCCGGGGCAGGATGTATTTTATTGCCTCAGTCTGCTTCTGAGCGGCCGAGAACTGTTGGGCGAAGCTCTCGACCGCTCCGCCGAATAGCCCATCCTGTGATATGGGGGCGTCGAGGAAACGTGTTCGCTCGGCGTCGCGCATATCAGACAGGGTGAGCCATAAGTGTCTCTCCTGGACCACATTTGTGGACATCACCTGACCCAGGGAGCGCGCGGTCACCTTCGTCGCCCGGAGAGCGAGGTCGGTGGCGGCACGCAACTCATTGCTGAGCCCTGGATCAGCCCCTCTCTCGTGCATATCGCACAGCAACTTGGCTTGGTAAGCCTGAAGAGTTGCCATGGTATGCAAAGAAGCGGCGGCCTGCCCCGCAGCTCTATAGGACTTCGCCACCAGAGATGACGAAAACCTACAGGCCTTGGAGGGGTGCTTTGGGTCACCACGCCAGGACGAAGCGCTCTGTGGACACAGTTGCATCGCAACAGAACGTTCGACTGGGGGGACCCCAGTGTACCCATGAGCCGCGGCTCCATCGAGAGAGGTGAAGGCGGAAGAGGCCGCCAAACGTTCACGGGAAGACAACGGGGCCTTCCAGGAACGCGCGACCTCTTCATGCACCTCGGGGAAGAAAGGTATTGGAGGAGCGGCCGGACGGGTGTCCGAACGCGCCGCCCCCAAAAACCAATCATCCAACCGCGAACGCTCGGGCTGAGGCGGAGGGTTCCACTCCAGTCCAAGCGCTGCGGCGGCCCGAGAGAGCATGGCTGTCAACTCTGGGTCCGACTCGGGCAATGCTGGGACACCCGAAGGTGGCAGCACAGCCGAATCCTCATCCTCAGATGACTCCAGCCCACCTTGTGATGCGGCGATAGACATCACTTCCTCCTCCGCCGCGCCAAACGCCACAGTCGGGACAGCAGGAGCCGGCCCCGATGTAGACGCCTGAGCGCGGGCCGGGTCAAGTGCCTGAGAGGGGGGTGTGGGCCGAGGAACTAGCGTCGGAGCTTTATTCCACACCGTCACCCTCAGATCACCCTGGTCACCAGCCAAAGTGCCGCCTCCAGAGGAGACCGCAGATTGGGGGGGGACGGAGGGGACTCTCGTTCCGGCATCAGCACGGAATTCACGGAGTCTCGATCGTAGCACTGAGATGGCCAGGTTCCCGCAGAGAGAACATGAGTCATCCACGAGCGCTGCCTGAGCGTGCTGAAAGCCCAAACACGTCACACAGCGCTCGTGCCCGTCGAAAGAAAAAAGCGATCTACCGCACCCAGAAGTGCACGGACGAAACATCCTGAAAAGGACGCGTCACGTGCAAGCTCTTTTATGAGAGGAAACTTCACAGTCGATGCCGAAGCGCCCAGGGAAACACACACCAGCTGGATGCAGACCACTGCACAGATCAGCAGGCAGGAAGTATGCGATCACTGGAACGCGCCGTCACACCAACACCGACTGGAAAGCTGCTCGTCTCGAAGAAGCTGACAGAGTCTCAGAAGGCTGTAGGAGTGAAGAGGTAGGTACTCTTGGCTCCGAAAGCAGAAACATAATGCGATATTGCCTCGTACTTCCTTATATACTCACGCAGTGAGGCGGAGCTACGTATGCAAATTCCGCATGCCCCATGGCATTGGCACGCCATTGGGCGTTTTCTCAAAACTCGAAGTTGATAGGCTTCTAAGCGAAACCCCCATTCGTTAGTCACTAACGTTACGTCGTAGTGACTGAACGAAAGGGAACAAATTAAACCTTATTGTGAAGTGTTACCATTATTACTGTTTCATTTCGCTTTATAGCTTGTAACCGTCTCCTCTCCATTGCAGCTTTCAAGAATAGTTTTAGCCTTGGTTGTCTCTTTTCAGGTTTCTTTCTTCTTTATCTTTCTCACTCAGTGTTGTATAAGGCACTGTTATCTGTAACTGCTATCTGTAATTTGAATATACACCATGTTGCCAAAAGTATTGGGACACCCCTCCAAATTCAGGTTTTCCAATCACTTCCATGGCCACAAGTGTATAAAATCAAGCACCAAGGCATGCAGACTGCTTCTATAAACATCTGTTAAAGAATGGGTCGCTCTCAGGAGCTCAGTGAATTCAAGCTTGGTACTGTGAAGGGTTGCCACCTGTGCAATAAGTCCATTCATGAAATTTCCTCACTGCTAAATATTCCACGGTCAACTGTTAGTGGTATTATAACATAGTGGAAGCAATTGGGAACAACAGCAACTCAGCCACGAAGTGGTAGGCCACGTAAAAACCACAGAGCAATGTCAGGGCATGCTGAGGTGCACAGTGTGCAAAAGTCGCCAACTTTCTACAAAGTCAATAGCTACAGATCTCCAAACTTTGTGTGGCCTTCAGAGTAGCTCAAGAACAGTACGTAGAGAGCTTCATGGAATGGGTTTCCATGGCTGAGTAGCTGCATCCAAGCCTGTCATAATCAAGTGCAATGAAAAGCGTCAGATGCAGTGGTGTAAAGCACGCCGCCACTGGACTCTAGAGCAGTAGAGACGTGTTCTCTGGAGTGGCGAATCATGCTTCTCTGTCTGGCAGACCACGATGGACGAGTCTGGGTTTGGCGTTGTCAGGAGAATGGTACTTGCCTGACTGCATTGAGCCAAGTGTAAAGTTTGGTGGATGGGTGGTTATGGTGTGGCTTGTTTTTCAGGGGTTGGGCTTTGCCTCTTAGTTCCAGTGAAAGAAACTCTTAATGCCTCAGCATACCAATACATTTTGGACAATTTCATGTTCCTGACTTTGTGGGAACAGTTTGGGGATAGCCCCTTCCTGTTCCAACATGACTGCATGCCAGTGCACAAAGCAAGGTCCATAAAGACATGGATGAGTGAGTTTGGTGTGGAGGAACTTGACTGGCCTGCACAGAGTCCTGATCTCAACCGGATAGAACACCTATGGGATGAATTAGAGCGGAGACTGTGAGCCAGGCCTTCTCGTCCAACATCAGTGCCTGACCTCACAAATGCGCTTCTGGAAGAATGGTCAAAAATTAACACACTCCTAATTATATATATATATATATATATATATATATATATATATATATATAGAGAGAGAGAGAGAGAGAGAGAAGAGAGAGAGAGAGAGAGAGAGAGAGAGAGAGAGAGAGAGAGAGAGAGAGAGAGAGAGAGAGAGAGAGAGAGAGAAGATTAAGCAATTCAGTTGATGTGTTTAATGATAGTTGACATTTCAAAGATATTGTGGGACTGCAGGTCATCTGCTGTAATTAAGGTGTCACTCTCTGACACTTTAATATGGTGAAAGTAAAGGAAGAAAGGGTGTAGGGAGGTATTGTGTTGTTTTTGACAGCAGAGAAAGAATGAGTTGGATAAAGATGTAAACAAAGATGAAAAGGATGATGGGTGAAAGAAAAGACCTCTGTAGGTGACGTGAGACGTTTTTTATTGGACCCTGTGGGGATTTATTCCACAGTCCTTCTGGTACAGGCATTCTGCTGGTTTATTTGTTTTTTGTCAGTAATGGTCCGGCTTTACTTTGTTCAAATGAGCCCATATGGTGTCAACTTGTTTAGCACAGCAAAAAAACAAAGGCTGATTTGACTGGTTGCGTGTTGTAGTGGGTAATGATCCGGGCTGGTAATTGAATAGGTGTAGGATAAATCCATGGAAGGGTATATCCCCGAGCTTTTCCCCTAGTGCCCTTGAAAAAAGTACTTATCCTCATGTCACACCAGTAGACCTGTCCCAGTAATACATCTGTCACTTTGGACAAAAGTGTCTGTTACATTTATTCTTATGCTTACTCCATACCAGGAACGATTCTAGAATTTTAATTTTAGGGGGGCTCAGCCCCTTATGAGGGTATGAAAAAAAATGGTAACACTTTAGTTTAGGGTCCAATTCTCACTATTAACTAGTAGCTTATTAGTATGCCTATTAGGATATTGGCTGTTTATTACTAATTATAAAGCAAATATGAATGCCTTATTCTGCATGACCATATTGTACATCCCTTAATCATACAATGTAGGCAGGTTTAAAATCACTGAGGTCCCAAATGTGAGTTTAGGTCGGTTTGGCGGGCACGCTTTAGAACGCATAGAAAATTTACATGTGTATCTACATGTGCATTTTAAGATGTTCTGATCGCCAAAAAATTTGATAACAATAGCTTGAAAACCATGTCAGTGGGCAGATATGACTGTTAATGTTTTTCCATTTTTGTCAGTGAAGAAAGTAAAATGAGATTTATGTTTTATGAATCATTTTTATAGTCATGTTAATAAACTGAAGGCTAACAGGAAAGCTAGGTAACTAAAATTATTACATTTATTTACAATATGCACACATTCATTACTAGTCTTATGTCCAATACAGACTGGAAAAAAGCTGAGTTTTTTTAATTTACTGATTTACAATATTAATTATTATTAATCTTGTGCCTAATCTGAAGAAAACGGCTTTGTTATTATTTCTTGTTTGTTAATTATATTATAAATGACATTACATAGGCCTATTTCACATCAAAATGGCGAAATTAGACAAGTTTATTCATTTGCCTGAATATTTTTGTCATTTGTTTAACATTTCTGATTTAAAGAAGCAGCTGTCAAATATGAAATGTTTAGTTTAGCTACTTTCATATCTCGCACTTGACGTCGAGTCCTGTTCATAGACAGTAAAAGAAATGGACACAGCAACCCCATAGACTTCAATGCAGAAAAGTGAGTTCAATTAGAAGCACTCACTTCCTGATGGCTGAGCGTACTGCGCAGCCTCAGACTGAGCTTGATGACGTAGATGTGACGTGAGCAACCTGTCTGAAAGTTGTACATTTTCTAGTAGTTGTGCAAAGTGAAATCTGATGCACCGAATCTTGTAGAGATGGAGAGCGTGAGCAGGGGCAACTTTTGGTAAGTATTCTGATTAATTATTTTGTCATTTTGCATAGTATTTATTTATTTTAAAATGTAACGGCAGTACGCCATTTTAAGTTAATACATCCTGTCTATACGGGTATACATGGTAATTTCTCTACTGCGCAACAGAGTCGCATAGTTGTGACGCAATCGTTAGCCTATTTTTACAAAAACGGCTTCTACAGGGCGATAGTGTAAGATACAAGGTAATGGAGCCTTGTGTACATTGCCGTGTTTCTTTAGAAATAAACAATGGGCAAATGGAGTCTTTAAACGCCTCAGATGTAAAGTTATTCGCTGTCAAAGTGACACCAAAATGAATGGGAGTCAATGGAATGCTAACAGCAGGTGATGGCTTGGTAAGCAATGGCTGTCCCTATGGAAGATACGCTTTCCGGGTGTAGGATTACCCCTTGGTCCTGCTGCTAAAATTCGCGCTCAGCCTCAGCAGCTTCTGTGTGGGCATAAAGCCCGCCTACTCTGATTTGATTGGTTTTCTCAAATATTTTGACAATGACGAGCGGTGACAGACCAATGAGGCTCAGATCAACGCAAACACCTCTGCTTCTGACGTGCGCTCTGTTCGACGCCGCTGCGGATTGAAAAACACGCTGATTAAGGCCGAAGCCTCCCGCCAGTTTCATACGTTTGAAAGGTTAATCACACATTTTTTTAGGGGGGCTGGACGTAAGTTTAAGGGGGGGCTGAAGCCCCCCTAAAAAGGGCCTAGTGACGCCCATGCTCCATACTTTGGGGTCCCTGTTACTTTTTTAAAGAATTTGAAGCGCAAAAGTTTATGGTAGCCTACCATTATCAAGCAAAAAAACTACAAAAACACTATTTTTAAAACACATTAAAAGGTGTTTTTTTATTTGCCTGTCCCACCTTAAGAGGTCTTGACCTTCTTCAACTGCATTTGTCGTTATCAGAGTTCCAAAAACTCCAACAGTAATGTGTGTTTTGGGGAAGTATACTTTTATTACTCACTGCTGTCACTGACTGCATTTCCCATCATCCTCCCTGGCACCTAACCAGGCACACCTGGAACTCATCTAGCTCTCATCACCAGCAGGATTAAGGGGCCATTTACACAACACCGTTTTCAACTAAAAAAAAAAAAAAAAAATAGATAATCATTTACACCACAATGTTGTTTTGGGGGCATGAAAACATAAACTTTTGAAAACGGTTTTCAAAGTGCAAGTTTTTGAAAACTTTGTTTTCGTCTCAGTGTAAACTACAAAAACGCAAATTTGTGAAAAATGGTGACGAAAAATAATGCGTATTACGTGTTCAGTCTAGAGGTGTGTAGTATTTCTTCACATCGCCAACTACTGGCCTAGCATGAATAATACAGCGTTTTTAGTCGTTTTTCTTATTTAGTACTTTAGTACTTTTCCATATTTAGTACTTTGTTGTTGTGAAAACCCTTTGGCTGGTTTTAACGCTACTTTTAGACATACACTCGCAAACTTCCCTAAGCACTTCCCCTCGGGAGAATCCCCACCATCATTTTGAAGTGCCCTCAACTTCGTCAAGTGGACAAGGGAAGTTTATTTGGACTGACCCTCAACCCCTTGTTTTTTTACAGAGGGAACGAGTCTACTCAACATACTTCAGGCAGATCCATAGATCTCCAGTCATCTCTCATCGCAATGTGGTTCCCTTGTGTGTGTGTGTGTGTGTGTGCTCCAACAATTCTGTAAGACAAAGACAAGTGCTTTGTTGCCGTAAAGAGCAGGAATCATGGAGGACGCCAGGTTTATTATTGCCTATTCTTCTTAAAGCCAAAATTATATTTAGCCTCCCATTCGAAACTTTGGGAATGCTGCTTGTGTCTAAGAGAATATCTGACATGTTGCACAATAACGCTTGTTTTTCGTTTCCATATTTCCACATTGTCACTGTCACCTTTCCACTGTCCTCTCAATCAAAATGGTAAAACAAAAAAACGTTCTGTATTATCCATTTTGCTTCATTTTAGTCCTCTCCCCTACCTTTATTACCTCTCCCCTAGTTTATATTAATTTTGAACAATTATCTGCATTTAAAGTCATACGTGTGTGTGTGTGTGTGTGTGTGTGTGTGTGTGTGTGTGTGTGTGTGTGTGTGTGTGTGTGTGTGTGTGTGTGTGTGTGTGTGTGTGTGTGTGTGTGTGTGTGTGTGTTTGTACTGTAATAAGCATCTAAGAACTGTGAGAAAGCTTTGTCTTTGGATGAAAAGTGAGAATGAGTTATGTGACAGAGAGTGATGCAGCAGCGGAGAGGGAATAGTCTCCTGAAAGCTTGATTTCCCAGGGTCCTCTCTGGTTCAGCTGCTGCAACTGCCGCCTGGTTAGAGCTGAATAATGAGTCTGTTAAAAGGAGAGATCTTGTGTGATGGTGTGTGAATGGCTCGGTGGGCAGCTGGGTGTTAGGTGCGCTAAACGAGAGGGGGTTTTATTATCATTCCATTTCCCATCTCTTTTTAAAGAATTATTTTGCAGTGTATAACCCATTTTTACTCTTCTCCCCTGCGAGAACATCCCGATCTTTCTTTTATATCCTCTCCTGAAACTACAAGCAAATAATGGAGGAGAAATATACTGCGTTCCAATTGTTTCCGCATCCTTCTTTAAATATTGATCCAAGAGTCACAATTACAGTCAATCTAAATATACTATGACCTAAAATATGGTAAGTGTTCAAGTGGCATCATGCAACAGGTTATAGTTTTGGAGAGTAGTCTACTCGATTCTGCGCGTTGTGACTTTAAGAGCCATTCAACAGAGTACTACTATTGAACTCAGTGACTGGTGACCACAGCTGGTGATATCCCAGGGCTGTCTCCATGGGATCCCAATGAAGATTTGTATGTTTTTAAATGGTAAATCTAGTGTTTTTCTCAGGTTTTTGGACTAATAAGCAATGGATATTCTGCCTTTGCTGTGTGCATGTTTGTGGAGGTCTTAGTGAGGTTAATTAATAAATCAGTAGGCTAAACATACCACAGGAAAGAAAAAATATATAAATGCGATTTATTTGATATCCCAACGGTTTCTCCTAGAGAGCAAGGAGGTAATACGGAGAGCAAATGGAGAATGTTTGGGAATAGAATAATAAATATGTTTTTTTTAATCTGCATTAAAGTTCAAAAGAAAAGTTTTTTATGTTTTGTCTATCTTTTTCACTGCATTTATTTAATAAAAATGTATTCTGATTTGGTGCTTAAAAAACATTTCTTATAATTTTCATTCTGCCATGACAACTTTCAGAAAGATTTGCATGGTAATCGATATATGTTAATGCATTAAGTCTTTGCTATGTTGCTGCTGCTGCTGTAGATTATTGCTTCTGCACAGAAAGTACAGAGACTTACTGTCAGTATATTCACAGACATGCTTGGCGATAGATCTACTTGTTTTGGGGGGTGTTTTGTCCTATCCCTTCCTGTCTATGTCATCATTGTGCAGATATATGCATATCTGCCGATGCAGCAGCTTGTTTTTCACTCAATAGCACAAGGTTGGGGTTTCTCACCGCAACAAAGCAAGAGACAAGAGAAAAGGGCAGAGCCCCCTTCAAAATAAACATCTAATCAGATCATTTACAGGTTGTAAAACCAATGTTACTAGCTTAACACTGACCTAAGGATATGTGCCTTGGATACCTTGCCGACCGGCTTAGTACAAGGACCTAAGGCTATGTGTGCCTTGGATACCTTGCCGATGGGCTTAACACTTGTGACCTAAAGCTATCTGTCCCTTGGATACCTCGCCGAAGGGCTTAGCACTAGGACCTAAGGCTATGTGTGCCTTGGCTAGCTTGCCGACCGGCTTAGTACAAGGACCTAAGGCTATGTGTGCCTTGGCTAGCTTGCCGACCGGCTTAGTACAAGGACCTAAGGCTATGTGTGCCTTGGATACCTTGCCGACAGGATTAACACTTGTGACCTAAAGCTATCTGTCCCTTGGATACCTCGCCGAAGGGCTTAGCACTAGGACCTAAGGCTATGTGTGCCTTGGCTAGCTTGCCGACCGGCTTAGTACAAGGACCTAAGGCTATGTGTGCCTTGGCTAGCTTGCCGACCGCCTTAGTACAAGGACCTAAGGCTATGTGTGCTTTGGATACCTTGCCGTTAGGCTTAACACTTGTGACCCAAAGCTATCTGTCCCTTGGATACCTCGCCGAAGGGCTTAGCACTAGGACCTAAGGTTATTTGTGCCTTGGCTAGCTTGCTAACCGGCTTAGCACTAGGACCTATGGTTATGTGTGCCTTTGCTATCTTGCCGATTGGCTTAACACTAGTGACCTAAGGCTATGTGTGCCTTGGATACCTTGCCAACCGGCTTAACACTCGTGACCTAAGGCTATGTGTGCCTTGGATACCTTGCCAACCGGCTTAACACTCGTGACCTAAGGCTATAGTGTGCCTTGGATACATTGTCGAATGGCTTAGCACTAGAAACACATTCTATGTGTTCTTGTGAACAACAGATATAACGTTGCAAGCTGATAGAGATAAGAAACCCAGCAACCACCTGAACAAGTATCATCAATTTAGTCATTTGATAATGATTACATAACCCCTATACTCTTATTTGATACATTGAAAGCCATTAAGAGCCATTAAAATGAATGACAAGAGCATGTTCTGAAGCTGCATCCCCATGTTAAGCATAGCTAATGAAAACATTACCCATGAAATAAAAGAATGTCATAATTTTTTTGCAGCTAAACAGGTAACCCTGTTGAATGCTTATTTACTTTAACCTTCTCATCCATAGCTTTGACAGTATATACTCACAGAGATACTAACAATAGGCCATTTGCTGCTACATAGACACAACTGCATAACACTCCAGCTTATGCTTTGTAATTCACTCCACAAAACTATAAACATTACACATAGTTTAACTGTATAGTACCACAAGGCTCAGTGCTAGGACCATTGCTTTTCACCCTGTACATGCTGGTGGTATGCACTTTTTACTGTAGTCTGTAATGTGCTAAAAAAAAAAAAAAAAAAAGAAGAAAAAGATACTTTAGACCGTGATGGAATTTGGACCGTGATTATCCTGGGACAAATTGTTCTGGGTAATTTTGGTGGAAAAGTGGCTTTTGTTTTGGAAATCATTTGAGTAGAAAGTAAAAAATCTGAAATAGAAATGTGTACATTTATTTTTTTACTAAATGTTTTTCTAAATCTATACTATAAATGAGATGATACAAGCAGAAGAAGTAACTTTTAGTTTGGTTTTTATATTTCTGCCAAAACTGATAATCACACATATTATTTTATTATTTAAAAATAAATGTTATGTATTACAGTAATGTGTTAATCACAAAAATGATCAGCACAATTAAATATTTTATTTGATGAACAGCCTTATTTATTCTCCTTACAAATTTTGAATGTTTAAATTCGCATCACTGAGAACTCCAAGTCTCGTGAACTAGGAAAGAGCAAGCTGTGAGTAATAAAACATTTATGTGGGTCTTAGAGTTTCACAGTGATGCTGCATATAGGATGACAGTGTCTGACGATGCTTGTGAGTTCATTGCAAAAGTTTAGCGGTGTGTGTGTGTGTGTGTGTGTGTAGACTCTTTCGGCATAAGGCAGAGTTTAGCTAAGCTGAAGGAGTCTTTGAGTCTGAATAATTTAGAGGAACAGAGAGGCTTACTCCAACAGGGTTGCTCTGAAGACTGACACAAATGTTGAGGAATTGCACAATGTTCATGCTGTTTTGTGTGAGTTTCTTTGTGTGTAGCAGTGTTAGGGAGTGACTAACTTAGGGAGTAACTAAGTAGAGAGACATTCATCAGTTTTTAGCATTCATTTTTATAATTTTAGTCTTCAGTGTCACATCCTTCAGAAATCATTCTAATATGATGATTTGCTGCTCAAGAAACATTATTTAAAAAATGGATTCTTTGATTAATAAAACATTTAAAAAGAACAGCATTTATTTGAGATCAAAATATTCTGTAACATTATAAATGTCTTCACTGTCACCTTTGATCAATTTCTGTCCTTGCTGAATCAAATTTATTTCAAAATAAATAAACTTTTTAAACCCTAAACTTTTGAACTGTAGTGTATATTCAAGGCTTTATTAATTATGAATAAATGATTTAGTTTAAATGTGTCCATTCAAGTTTGTTGCTGTCACTTTAATAAATTTTTATTATTCAATATTATTCAACTTTGCAAAGTGTAGCTTGACTGTAGTTGAACTTTACTTTAAATTATTATTACTTTAAATTTACTTTAAATTATTAGAAAGACTGTTTCAAAGTACTCATGTGTAGACAGAAGACGTTCAGAACATTCCTCATTTTCGGATTGTTAAACCAGGTCAGATTCGGGTGTTTTTAGGATGGGAGATGCCCTTGAAGAGCTTGAAACGTTTCATTTCTGCTATCGTGTGGAATGACAGACATCTTGTTCTTCTCCCTTCTTCTCCTGCTGATCAGAGACAAGAGGGCCTCATTCTGATGAATATTTGATGAGGCTTGTGTTCTGACAATCTGCTGGCCCACTATGGACGCCGAAACTCGCTCTTTGGGCCCGACTCATAAAGATGTTCTTTGGGTGAGTGCCCAGATCTACCCGGCCAAACACAGAGCCGTAATAGCTCCTGACTGACAGGATGGAGGGCTGCTGTTGCAGAGCTGTCAGTGTCTGCGATCCTGTGTGATGGGTTTTTTTGAAATAGTGATAAAGGAGAAGCGCTCTGCCCTTGTGGTGAAGGCTATAATGAGATGGGCTGTGCTGACTCTGCAGTGTCGAGACCCCGTGGGATCCACCGGGGATCCTTTTAGTCTCTGCAGACCCCCTGTGGTTTCTGTGTGTGTTTTATTGAACTTTTAAAACAAATGAGTTTGCACTTGGAAACATACTGTACGTTCCAAAGCCCCTCAATCCAAAAATACATTTAAAAAAAAAACTAAGCTGCAGAAATGGCTTGGTACTTAACGATAAAGTTTTTTTTTCTTTAGTTCAGATTTTCACTGGCCCCACCACAAAGCCAATAATTTTATATTTGCTGGAAGTATTTATATTATTCAGTAATTGCAGTAATTCACATTTATTTGTCAGCAAAAGTCTGCGTCATCTGGAGCACTTTCAACAGTTCCAGGGCTTTCATGAAAACTACAGATTATACTTCAGCATTTTGGTATCCTAGCCCACGGACAGTCAGATCGACAGGTTTATTAACAAAATGTCACAGGGTGTTTTGGTGTTGGTTCATGTTCATGTTTCATGTTTTTAGTTTCATGTTTACTGTCACGTTTCTAAGTTTGTCATGTTCTGTCAGGTTTCCTGGTCTTGTCATGTGATTCCCATGCCCTCATGTGATCTTGTCGTGTTCTGTCATTGGTTCATTGTTTAATCACTGTTCACAGGTGTCACTTGTCCAGTCATTTGTCTCAGTGTATTTAGCCCTCATGTTCTGTTATTGTGAATATGTAACCTGCTGTGTTGGTGAGTCAAGTCTTTGTTTTGTTTTATGTTAAGTTTTAAGTTATAATAAAACTGCTCTTGGGTTCTCAACTTGCCTCGTCAGTGGACATTCGTTACACAAAACAGTTATTGCTAAAAATGGTTTATCACAAAAAATTGTGTCATACTTTGTCTACTCTTTAAACAGCATTATGGTAAAAATGGAACACTTTCTTACTTGCATGTGAAAGCATTTTGCGTACTGGCCGTTTCTTTCAGGTTTTTTACCCTCTGTTTGGTCTAAAACATTGTTCGTGGTCATCCAGTTTTTACTTGTTTTATCTGCAGATTTTCCGTTGCGCCGTTCTCTCTGTATTTATGTTTTTTGCCGCCTTTAGCCACTGCCTTCAACACGCTGGATTCTTCACTGGAAACCGAACGGACTCCCGCTAAGGTTTACTCTCTGAATCTTGCACTCAGGAATGATAAGTCGACACCATTATGACTAAAAGTTTACTAAGAAGTATTTCCTACTAAAGCAAGGCTTATTTGACTCTGGTAAGCATGTCTATAGCAGACTTGTGGGAGTGAGTGGCCTTGGTCGGCAACACGCCTTGTGCATTATGGGTGTTGAAGTTTTCCTACCTATTTGGCTGGATCTGATCTTATCTGATTAATATGGTTTTCTCTAGTTGGGTAAATGGCTTTCTACTGTATAGGCTGACACATTTTATTATAAATAATAAAATATTTTTAAACAAATTAAAAATTATTTTACAAAAAGTTGTATTTGTTAATATTATTTAATGGACATGAGAAAACAGGAACTAACAATTAGAACACTTGTGTTTTTATTAACTATAACAAAGTATTAATAAATACTGTAACAAATGTATAGCTCATTGTTATTTAATTGTAATAAATGTAACTATTGTAAGGTCTTACCCTTTTTGTTCACTAAAATTATATACAGTAATTGTTGTTATTTTTTATTTCAATTATTTGACAAAAAGAACATTTGGAAATTACACAGCAATAATGTAACTTTAATTTAACACACCTGGCATATGATGCAATAGGCATGCAAAATTGGTGTTTGAAGGCTTTGAGAGAGGACAAATGGTCATGTCAAAACTAAATTACAATTGTGCAAATAACCTTGACTAATGTTAAAACGTCATAGAAAAAAAAAAAATTTGTTTAAAAAAAATGTAACTACTCTAAACTAGTCTCAGTACACAGTGGCAGACTGTGTGCTGTGTAATGTAGTGCGATGTCTTCCAATTAAACTGCGATGGTAGACAAAGCTGTTCAACAAGCACAAAGGCTTCATTTCCCAGGATAAAATCATTCGATTTGAGTCCGTTCATTTCTGCTGGGGCAAACGGCCAGAGAAAATGGGGTTATAACTCTAATTAACGGAGCTATACGCTCCTTTTCCAGATTACAGACTTTCATTTGATTAGAATGGATCCAATAGAGTACATCCACTCTAACAGAACACAAATAAGGTCACAGATTATCCATATTTATATACAGAGAGATGTTCTGCATGTCTTTTCTGAAATTTTCCTCAGACAATGTTCAGTTGATTTGCAGGCTTAAAGGGATAGTTCACCCAAAAATGAAAATTAGCCCATGATTTACTCACCCTCAAGTCATCCTAGGTGTATATGACATTCTTCTTTAAGAATATTTTAAGGTCTGGACTTTAAAGGAGGTGCCAATTCATGTGTACAATAATTCTTCGTGCTCCCTCCCAACCATTTTTTCACTATTTGAGCCTGATGAATCTTTGACATTGTCATCCTGGAATAGGGCCATGATGTGACTTCCTATATGGTTGTTAAAGGAACACGCTGACTTTTTGGGACTTTACCTTATTCACCGTATCCCCCCAGAGTTAGATAAGTCCATACATACCATTCTCATCTCTGAGCTAGCCTACTGCTCAATAAGTGACAAAATAACGCCAACATTTTCCTATTTACATGTTGTGATGTGTATAGTTACATTGTGTACTAAGACCGACCGAAAATGAAAAGTTGCGATTTTCTAGACCGATATGGCTAGGCACTAGTGTTGTGAAAAATATAGATATTTCGATACATATCGATACTGGAATATATCATATATATATATATATATATATTTTACTATGCAAAAATAACAAACGCCGTGATATATACGTTTGTTATATATATATATATATATATATATTACTCATTTTCTACAGTATCGATACCACCTGCGCTCTCCTCTCCGACCGACAGCGAGTTGACACGCTCCTCTCATTCAGTCCGGTTAACCCTCTGAACACGGTGAACGCGTGTTCTGCTGGATTTTTCTTCATGACAGCGTGTTAGTATTGGTGTGATGGTCTGAATTTAGCGCGGGATTGCACATAACATTAATTCTACTAATTCCCGCACATTTCGCACTCGCATCTGATGCACACACACACACAGGCCTACCGTGATAAAGCCGCCTCTGACATACAAGTGCATAAATGAGCTCCTTTTTCCAGCTTATTAATGGTCAAATACACTCAAAAAATGTCTCAATGCCCATCTTGGTGAGTATTAACGTAAACACAGCGTTTTTCCCCATGATATTGAAAATGGTATCGAATATCGATACTTTTTTAGGTATCGCATCGAAGTTAGAAATTCCAGTATCGTGACAACACTACTAGGAACTATTCTCTCCTTCCTGCGTAATGATCAAGGAACTTTGTGTGTTCCTTTAAGAAATGAAAGGCTACACGCTCCATCAATTAGGGTTAGAAGAACTGTTGTTATAGAAACAGAATAATCACAGCAACAATGATCCAGTCATTATTTAAATCCGAACAGCAACTTTTTTTTTGCCTCGGGAAGTGTGTATATAGGCCTATATATATATCACACACAGTCATGGTTTCTGTTGTTGGCTGGGCTAGATGTGGTTTGTCCAATGTTGATGAAGCAGCTTTAATGGACTTGTTTACTCAGCTGACACAAACACCACGATCCATCACAGCCCCAACCCATAGAGAGAAAGGACAAACAGAGTGTCTCTCTCGCCTCCGTGGGGGGAACTTCTTCGCCAAGTTGAGACGGAATCCAATCACCAAACCAATGCTAACACTCAAAGTGCAGGAGCTCTCACTTTGATGAATAATCCCTCCGAGTTGACATATGTATGAGGACACACACACACACACACACACACACACACTCAATTTCGGCAGCTGTTCCAAGAGTCTCATTCTCGATGTAGTGAACTGAGGTAGTGCTGGTGAACATATGGACAGAGAGACACTGTGAGGAGATGATGAAGCTGTCTGTCTCCTTCTGTCTCCATTACACCACACAAAAACACACACACAGACGGAGTGTTTCAGCCAGCTAAACCTCCAATTGGAATACTAGCGTCGCCAGACGTCCCGTTTCCTGTTCTCGGATTTCCCCATTTTGTACTGTGTTCACAGCATCTTAGCAATTGAAATAAAGCCTTATGTGCTAAAAACTTACAATATGTTGTAGTAAATGTGTGTTTTTTTCCTGTGAATTTTCTTTTGTTGTTTTTGCATAATAAAATAAAACCTGTAGCTGTAGTTTTCCTTTTGGCAAATAATTTGATCACACTTTATAATAACTACAAGCTATGAAGCATTAAGCATTAGTAAATAGTTAATTCATCATTTATAAAGCATTAATAGACATTAATAGGCAGTTTATAAATACAACTATAAATGCTTTATTCTTGATTTATAAGCATATCTCTAATGTGTTTAATAATTGTATTTTCATACTATATATATGATAAATGTATAATTTCTAAATTAAGTATTACATTAGTTACATGTAATACATTTATCTCCTCTGTAAAAGCTTTACGATGCATAAACAGTCCTCACTTTAGATGAGCTCACAAAAAGAGTTAACTGACAACTACTAAACTAGTAAAACTACCTGAACTAATCATGAATTACAGTAGGAATTCATGTTAATAAAGCATTTATTAACACACTGAGTAACTATTACTATATGTCTAAATAATAAGATGTATATATGTAAATTTCAATTGTTTATTAATCCTTTACACTTTCTAAATGATCTTATGCACCACTGACAACTCCTAAATAACTGGTTTGTAAATAATGTAATACTTCATTTAGAAATGATAAATTGATAATTTATAAAGTATGAAAATACAATTATTAAACACATTATAGATATGCGTATAAATCAAGAATAAAACATTTATAGTTGTATTTATAAACTGCCTATTAATGTCTATTAATGCTTTATAAATGATGAATTAACTATTTACTAATGCTTAACTGCATCATAGCTTGTAGTTATTATTAAGTGTTACCAATAATTTTGTCAGATAAATACTTTAACCAAGTTTAAGGTTTTGTCCATCCTTCATATTTGAAATACAATATATATATATATATATATATATATATATATATATATATATATATATATATATATATATATATATATATATATATATATATATATATATATATATATATATATATATATATATATATATATATATATATGTATATATATATATATATATATATATATATGTATATATATATATATATATATATATATATGTATATATATATATATATATATATATATATGTATATATATATATATATATATATATATGTATATATATATATATATATATATATATGTATATATATATATATATATATATATATGTATATATATATATATATATATATATATGTATATATATATATATATATATATATATATATGTATATATATATATATATATATATATATGTATATATATATATATATATATATATATATGTATATATATATATGTATATATATATATGTATATATATATATGTATATATATATATGTATATATATATATGTATATATATATATGTATATATATATATGTATATATATATATGTATATATATATATGTATATATATATATATATATATATATATATGTATATATATATATATATATATATATATATGTATATATATATATATATATATATATATGTATATATATATATATATATATATATATATATGTATATATATATATATATATATATATATATATATATATATAAAATAGCATATTTTGATGGTTTAATCGAACTTGTAGGGTCACTAAAAACAAATATCCGCTAAGGGACATCACTTATGGCCACTATATATATATATATATATATATGAGAATATAGTTATGCTATTATTTCTACTACAGACTGGATGATCAGGTGAACATTTGGTGAACTAAATCCAGACAGTGTTCCAGTTATTCATAAAGCCATGTAATAAATATTTTGCATTTTAATACATCTTTGAGTTACATGTCTGATGAAATACATGGGTCAGGAAGGAAATATTATAAATTAACATTGATATTGCTTCCAGTTAATTTCGACACACTGAAAATGGAAGTTTCAAATTGAGCACAGTGCTCTGTTTTATACTGCACATTTTGACTAATATAGTAAGTCGCACATAATGTAGGTTAGTCAATCTATCTATCTATCTATCTATCTATCTATCTATCTATCTATCTATCTATCTATCTATCTATCTATCTATCTATCTATCTATCTATCTATCTATCTATCTGTCTGTCTGTCTGTCTGTCTGTCTGTCTGTCTGTCTGTCTGTCTGTCTGTCTGTCTGTCTGTCTGTCTGTCTGTCTGTCTGTCTGTCTGTCTGTCTGTCTGTCTGTCTGTCTGTCTGTCTGTCTGTCTGTCTGTCTGTCTGTCTGTCTGTCTGTCTGTCTGTCTGTCTGTCTGTCTGTCTGTCTGTCTGTCTGTCTGTCTGTCTGTCTGTCTGTCTGTCTGTCTGTCTGTCTGTCTGTCAAAAAGACAGATTCAGTCAATGTGTATTCTACCCAAAATCCAGAATATTCCTTCAGGTGGACATAGGTGGCCAATCTGGTGGATTCTTCCCGGTATTAAATTAAGCAGCACCTTTCTGATTCATCCTTCCTCTCTCTATATCCTGATTAACAAGGCCACCATAATGATGCTCACGTTGGCATTTATTGGGAACGGATGAGGAGTGATATTCTAAATTGAATCTTTTAAAAATTCCTCAGGCCTATTTCACATAACGCTGCCTCTGTAATGTGACCGCGAAGATTAATCAGATGGGGCAGAGATGAGAGGCCGTGCCAGAGAGAGTGATGGATGGGACGGCCGGGCGAGCTTTAAATGGAGTAAGTTTTCCCTCCTGTTGCATGTACCTCATTTCCATATTTAACTCCACATCATCTGTGATTAGTGAAGAGGGATTTATGTGGAATGAGAGTGAGAAAAATGAGAGTAGGGATGAAAGAAAATAGAAGAAAAGATAAAGTAAAGGACAAGGAAAGGGATAGGAGAATTGAGGGCGGGGAGGGAGGAAATAAGGTGTAAGGATGATGAAATATAGTGATGCAGAGAAGTTGAAGAAAGAAGAAAGAAACCAGAGAGTGACAAACGTAACAAAACAGGGGTGGAGTCCACAGACGGATATGAAAGGACCCTGTGAGTGTGTGTTTGGGTGGGTCTGTTTGTGGGGAAGAAAAGAAAAAAGTGGAGCATGAGAATACAGAAGGGAATAATAGGTTAGGGAGGACAGGTAGATACAATGCTGCTTAAAAGAGACAAATAAGATCCTATCTCATTGCGACTATAGATGACAAAATATCTAGAACATCTGCAACAATGTAGCCTGACGCAAAATAGCCTGAGGAAGAATGAATGGAATGAATGGGTGGATGAATGAATGAATGAGGGAATAAGAGAGAATCCATATCGTAACAATATTATGCTAATAATAGGCTTTTTCTGTGAAACGGATTTAAATATGTGATTAGTGGTGTTGAGAACACTATAGGGTCACTCTCCGGATACAATGCCATTTGTGTGTATTTATATATAAAATATATACACCGATCAGGCATAACATTATGACAGGTAAAGTGAATGACACTGATTATCTATTCATCACGGCACCTGTTAGTGGGTGGAATATATTAGACTGCAAGTGAACATTGATTCTTTAAGTGCTTTCACACTAACCTCATTTTTTTGTATCTAAGAGTGGTTTGCAGGATTTTAGTTAATTTGTTAATGCTTCAAAAACCCAATGAGGCCTTCACAACTATAATGGACCAAAAAGAGATCAGAGTCCACTTTTGAGCCCTGAAACAGTGTGAATTTAAAGTGAACCAGATACTTTTCCCCTTCAAATCAGAGTTTGTTTTGAGAAAATAAACCTACACATCCCTACAAACCCACACCCAATTTTCAAGTAACGTTATATGATTGCAACAATGTCAAACAAGGCCGAATTTCACCTTGGCTGTTTGGAGACATTATTTCCAGTTGCACATGCTGTGAGGAGGTGCAGCACAGATTCATTAGAAACTCACTGTTTTTTATTTCTCCACTTTATTCCCATCAGCAACCAAGAGAGACGCCACACGCTCACGCACGTCCTCCTCCCGCATCTCCAAGGCAACTCGCAGCCAGGTTAAATCAGTTGCGAGTCTCACTGGGAGAACACACATTATCTCAAATAATTTCTCCCAACTAAAAAGCTTTTTTGTTTCACCGTGACAGGGGCGGAACGGGAGGGAAGCGCTCCATTTGCAACTATCAAATAATGGGAGGAAAATAAAGCTTGTCTTTTTTCATTTGTCTCCTCTGATGAACTGATAAATATGGTTTGGCCTCTGGAGTACTATCTCCATTTGGATGCTTCCTGGCTTTCTCATGTTTGCATATTGACTTGTATGGAAAAATTCCAAGCAACTTGGCCACAGAGTGTCAGAGCTGGGTTGGTTAAAAGCATAGTGAGCTTGCCAGGAATTGTGAACCTGAAAGGAAGTAGGAAAGAGTCTTCAGTGGGCTTGTCTAGAATACTCAAACACCTGGGCTGTCAAGCTTTCTTGTTAATGTTTGATGGTATTAAAAGATCGCTGCATGCCAAGTAGATGTGTGTATACCTGAATGGGAGAACGAGAGAGTGGGAATGTGATAAAACAGAGAGCAGAGGGAAAAGAGCCAGGGGGACGCCTTATGGGGTGTGTTAAAAAAAAAGAAAACTCTGATTTAACTTTGAAGTGTAATGGCCACTTCGCTACAGATGCAACAACTGAGGGTCCCTATGCTGTTCTAGCCTGCAGAAGACTGAAGATCAAAGAAAATGTGATGGACATCCTCTCCATTGAGTGTGTGTGTGTGTGTGTGTGTGTGTGTGTGTGTGTGTGTGTGTGTGTGTGTGTGTGTGTGTGTGTGTGTGTGTGTGTGCGCGTGTGTGTGTGTGTGTGTGTGTGTGTGTGTGTGTGTGTGTGTGTGTGTGTGTGTGTGTGTGTGTGTGTGTGTGTGTGTGTGTGTGTGTGTGTGTGTGTGTGTGTGTGTGTGTGTGTGGCACAGAAATATACAGTGCTGCATGGAAATATACAGTATCACCATCTGTAAAATATATGACAATGTAGTGCTTGTGTGCTAATCTACAGATCAGAGAACATTACTACTACTAAATCATAAATGGATATGATGTGAACACATGCTAAATCATTTACACCTGTTATAGACCAATTTGGTTCATAAAAAAAACAAAAAACTTTTTTAATTGATTGCTTTTATTTATAGGGACAGGGAAGAGATGACAGTAAATTATTTGGAGAACAGGTGGGACCAAAATCAGGAAATGTCACAAGTTCAAACACTTGCAATCCATATGAGTGCCATGGATCTCTTATTGATCCACCACTTATTGATCACCTACAATAGTAACGCCCTAGCATCTGCAAAACAACATGCTAAACACTCCTTACACCTTAGCAATGCCAAGAACAGCCTAGCAACCGCATAACAATGCACTAAAACTAAAACACAAGTGATGCCTTGGACACCAACAGCAACCGACAAAATGCTAGCAACATCCCAAAACCTTAAAGATGACCGGTCAATTGTGTTAATTTCATGTTAACGAAATCTATGACCTTAAAATGTTCGTTGGCGACCTTTTTTCCATGAGCAATGAGATGATGACGAGACAACACCAACGTCATTAAATGATAATTGTGACTAAATTGAAAAGACAAGACTAAAATCTAGTTCAAAAATAACCTGACCAAAATCACTTTTAACAAGCTGCTACAAGTGTTCATGCTTGCGGATGCCAGATTTCAATCATTTAAATCCCAGAGCTTTTCTGCTAAAATAAGTTTTCTACCTAGGGTTTTACTTAGTCCTTGCAATTTGCTAAATAAAAAAACAGGACAAGGTTGACTAAATATAATCAAAACTAAAAAGTACATTTGACAAAGGGAAAAAAAAAAGCAAAAAAATTAACACTATCAGGCAATGACCTAGAAAGCATCAACCGCATAACAATGTGCTAAAACACTCAGAATACTTTAGCAATGCCCAGAAGCCACCAAGAACACTCTATAAATTAAAAAAAAAAAACACTGAGAACACCTTAGCAACACCCTGGCAACCACTGAGAAATAATTTTAGCAATGCCCTTGCAATCACCCAAAAGACTCAAATAGCCGCATAGCAACGTGCTAAAATACTCTGAACACCTAAGCAATGCCCAGAAACCACCAAGAACACTCTAGCAACCGCATAGCAATGCATTAAAACTCAGAGCACTATATAGATGCCATGACAACAAATGACAAAACACTAGCAACAGCACAGCAATGTCTGAAAAACACTGAGAACAACTTGGCAACACTCTGGCAACCACAGAGAAAACTGTTCTGCAATGTACTGACAACCACATAGCAACGCTAAAATCAGGAGCCTACACCTTAGAAATGCCATGACAACACCCTAGCAACAGCATAGCAATGCACTAAAACTCAGAACACCACCAAAGCCATGGCAACAACAAACAAAACCCTAGCAATAGCATAGCACTGTCTGAAAACAAACACTGTGAACACCTTACAGGTATAGAAATGAGAAATACTTGTATTGTTTTTAAATTTAATTTAATTGTTGTGGTATCATGAGCCAACATAATTTCCTGTTCTGTCTCCTCCTCTTCCCTCTTCAGTTGCATTGTAACTGAATGGGAGAGGTAGGTGTCATTTGGTTTCTGATAATCTTATTTAATCTTTATTGTAATTATTGCTTTTATGTCTATATCTTCACTCCAATGTATGTGTATAATGTTATTTTACTTACCCGTGTGCTTATTTGTGTCATTTTACCCTTTTTTAGTTATATTTTTGTCTTCTGCTAAATATGTGGAAATGAGAGCACATGGTGATCACATGGTGACAAGTGCACATCATATTTATTTTATAGAAAACAAGAGGCTGCATATACATTCTTTTATATCAGATATGTTTTCTCTGTTGTATTGTCTTGTTAAATGTAATTTTTCTTTACTCAATTTGTTTCCTGCTCCTTTTTCGGCCCATTTGCATTGTAACTGAATGGGAGAGAAAACAAGGGCGAAGGCTGCATTTGTGTTCTATATCAGGATTAAAAGATCCAGCTGTCCCGTGTCTGTGTCCAAAAACGTACAATGCCCTGGAAAATACCCCAAACACCCTAGCAACTGCATATACTCAAATCCCCGTAGTAAACACCATAGTAATCACGAAGCAACATGCTAAAAAAAAACTCAGAACACCTTAGCAATGCCCAGCAGCCACCAAGACCACATTAGCAACCACATTGCAAAATCCAAAAAAAAACTGACCTTGGCAATCACAGAGAAAACATCTTAGCAACGCCTTTGCTATGTGCTAAAACACTCAAAATAACTTAGCAACACATTGTGGCGAGCAGCAAGCAGCATTTTCTTCATCTACTCCCACTCCCACTGCTCATCCTTCTTATAAGTCTGTGACTCTTATAACTTTTAAGAGTGAGTGAGAGGGAGGGAAAGAGAGAGAGATTACATGTTGAGGGATAATTGGAGTCATACAGAGATACAGTGTTCATAATTACAGTGCTTACCTTAGTACAGCGGGTTGCACTCAACTTTCCAGTAATACAATATTAAAGATCAGAGGGGTGTTTTCACAGGCCGAAGCTCATTGCGCGTTATGAGACCTGCACTTGTAACCCAACTATCTCTCATGACCACACTAAAAAAAGAATATTGCACTATTATAAATCTGGACATAAGAGTGAGCACTCAGACTAGTGAGGTTAGGCTTTTCACAGATCACAGCATGACTCTTATGTCACCCTGTTCACTTCACTAGACTTTCATTTTCTCCCTCCTCAAGCATTTCCTTTACCTCACAAGCACTGTTCCCAGCAAAATTGGTGCAAACTTCAGATGTCCGTGTTGCCAAATCCGTGGTTTTCCCGCAAAATTGGCCTACTTTTATACTGTTGTCGAAGGATTTTTTGGGGGGGTTGATTTTTTAGTCCAAGGGTTGTAATAATGATAATAGCCTATTGAGTGAATAATTGAACATCATTACATTCTTTTTATAACTGAAATATCTGGACATGTAACACTTAGTTTAACATGTTATTAAATTAAAGATGATTGTGAATACATGTAGGGTAAGTACAAATCCATGTATAAACTAGCTATCAGGCTAATTGGGTATTTATATGCTATTCTAGTACAAGCTAACTAATTGATACAGACATTATTGGTCATTATAACGTAGTTAAACCAGCATTTATCATCAAGATCTTGATGCTAAGTCGGAGGTGTTTTCCCTAAGTTTTTCACATACGGCCTCAAAGTGTGCACACCGTTTCTCCAACAATTGAATGAACTTTTGCTAGGCCTACCTCTTCAGTTGCTGCCACTGTTGTGGAAATATTCCCGAGCGATATGTTCAACTCTGATAAAGTAGAGAAAAGGACATCGAACTTTCTATAGAAGGAGCCATTCAGTTTCGCTATTGCTTCCATAATGTCCGTATTTGTTGGCCCCATTGCTTCTGTGCTAGCTTGATTAGCATTAGCCGGCGGTTCCTCAAGAACATTATCTGTACCTTCCGCCTCTTCAATATTCGATTTTACAGTTTTATTTTGCCTTGTTTGTATTATTCAAAATAGTCAGGCTGAACAACTTGTGATATTCAATCAAGTGGCTAAGAGGTATATTAACAAGAAATATTTGTTCACCTCATTCAGTATTTTCAATTTTTGAAAATGCATGCTCACTCCATGCCGGAACCACACACCCCAAACTGGATTTATCATGACATGATTTAATAGGAATTGTAATCAGTCGCTAAAGAGAGTAAGCCTGGCTCTGCCCTCCTATGTACTACGTAATTTTCATTTTACTTCAGCACTTTGTCTGGGATTGCGGTATATTCTCTGTTTTTCTCTGGACATTTTCTGGAAATGTACAAGAGTCTGGTAGGAGCAGGCTAAAGTAATTTGAGCCTATTTGAAATTGAATAGCAATTGGGGTGATTTTTTTACACAATGGCAACCCTGCAGATGTAGCCTATCTTGAGCTCAACAGGTTTACAGATGTCTGATGAAGCACTAGAGATCTGAGCCATAAAGATTTGCATGACGTTAAATGTGGATGGTACTATTTTGACATAAAACCACCAGAGATCTGAATTGATCCTAATGTACTTGGGTTAATCAAGGATGATTGATTATCTCACTTATAGGCTATTTGGCACTGCTTTTTATCACTATAGCCTGTGAAGTAACACTAGTTATGTGCCATTGGCATTTATGAATGGCTTTTATGTATTTTCCAGAGATTTTATTTTTTAAAAATGGGGTCATGGAGTTTTCTTTTTATGATTGTGGCACTGTTTATGCCAAAATGGAGGCTGATGCTACACAAATAAGTGTAGATATAAATGGCTGGCATGAACAGGTATGCTGTCGTAACCATCCAGGCCCAACACCTTTTATCAGCACACTGCTGCCATCTGCTGGCTAATTATATTGTTCATTTCAGTGTGGCACTACAAAATAAGCCTGCAGGACTGTGACCGGAGCACAGCACAAGTCAGTGACGTGTGGACCTTCTGTGCAAACAGTATTTCAATAAACAACTTTCTATTGTTGTGAAAAGAAAAACATATATATTCATGAGTTAGGGCTTCAACACTCAAGTTGTTAAAAAAAGAAATTAAGTTGTAAATAAAAGAGCATTTTGGAGTATGTTTTATAAGAATATAGGCCTACCGTTTCAGTCTTTCTACTTAAAAATGTCATGTTTAATTCAATGACATTTCTTTACTAGCAATTTCTGGGTGAAAATTGTTTCAAACCAAATTTCTTTCAGGGAAGGATCCGCTATTCTGTAGCTCTAATCTATAATGTATTCCCAAAACCTCTTGATCTATGGATCGTATATCATTCTTGCCCAAATAACAAGATGTTGCAGCTTATAAAAATGAATCTTCTCTCTGCACTTACTCAAATAACACCCTGCCGCCATGTTCCAAAGTTGCAGTTTTATTTTCCTCTGTTGTGACAAGAGTCACTGTCTAAACAGACCTCAACACTAGGTTATAAAGCCTCAATTAGTCATGATAATAGGATGACAGTTTTGCATTCTGGAAGGGTAATGGCTCGTTTTAATCGTGCATTTGCATGAGTGCGCTCTGGGTGGAGGTGAGAGGTGCGCCTCATATGAGAAACATTTACTCAGCGCTTAATTACAAAGAATAGACGCACTTAATTGTTGAGAATTGAATAATGAGCCTTTATTCTATTTATTGGATTACGGAACCTTTTAGCTGTCCCCTGCTGATCGTTTCAAAGGGCGATCGGGTCACACGGTACTGTCAGGTTAGGAGGTGTCGGAGGTGAGCAGGTCTTTGGAGACGTGGAATATTAATGAGCTGGATGTCTTTATTGATCAGCCTGCTGATGTAACCGTATATGATCAGTCATATACAGACTCACCGGTCTGCTAGATGGAAATGGTGATCTTTGTGAGGATAAGTGTTATAAGCTATGCTGAAATAAATTTTTACGGTTTCAAAACTACTCAAATAAAATAGAAATATTTACAAATTATTAAATAAACTGAAATGAAAACATTAAATTGACATTAATAAAATAGAAATTAATTTTATATATATATATATATATATATATATATATATATATATATATATATATATATATATATATATATATATATATATATATATATATATATATATATATATATATAAAAACTGTAATAACCCTGACACAGATGTGTATGGTTGTAATATCAAATATTGTGGTGGCAACATTTGACAGTCAGAAATGGCTATATTGATTGGCCATTAATCTAGATATTTGGGAGGATAATTATTTCCCAGATCTCAAACAACAGATGCTCTAACATCGATTCAGTGCAATCCAAGGGGAATTTTGAAATTAAATGCTGCTGAATTGCATAGCTGCTGAAAAAAGTAACAAGAAAAAATGATTTTAGTTTAGTTTTTATGACCAAAAAAATAAATGGCCACAAAATAATTTTAGTTTTTGATATAAGGCATGTAAACCATAAGCGAACCCACCTACATTGAACACGAAAATGCCACTAAATAACACTAGACTGTTGAGAAATGCAAGTGTTAAACATTTTCAGTGACACCAGATAACACATAAACTTTGACAGTCAAAAAAATTCAATAAGCTGAAGCTAAAACTAACAATTACTAATAAACTAAGCTGAAAAGATGCATTGAAAATAAAATAGAAATATTCATAACTGTAATAGTTGAATACTTTAATATTTCCACTCTCAGTGCCACTCAAACCTTTAATAGCAAGCAGCATTAATATAAAACATAGATTCTGTGCAATTCAAATGGAAATTCAAAGATAAATGCTATTGAATTCCCGCGACCCTGTAAGGATAAAGTGGTTTAGATAGATGGATGCTATTGAATTGTGTGGCGAGACATTTATCTATGCATTTTTACTGGGATCTGATTATGGTTATTGAGTTGCATACTTGTGGCTTGATTTAAAAAATGCCATTGGGGCAAAGCGTGTAGCCTACAGTATGAAAATTGTGTGTTGGTAGGCCTACTCCAAGACGTGTGATGATGACAGCCACCGGTTCCATCTAAACCTCTTTCCCCCTTTATGTTCCCCAGCTCAGACAAATCAATTGCGAAATGAATTCTGACCAACCTAAAGCTCACTTTTTTTTTTTTTTTTTGCAGTCAGAGCGATGTCCGGCGATGGATGTTTGTCTCGCTGGCTGTAATTCGCCTGAAATCCAATTACAAAGAAACCGACGCTAAGCCGAAACACGCTAAGATGAAAAATGAATCCGGAGAGCGTTTTGCTCGCTAGAGCTGTTTGCCGTGGCAGGCCGATACTCAAGCACAAACTCGGTTAGGTCATACTCGCTGGAAACGCACATTACGCTGACATTAGCATAAATGGGTTATCGATTTTCATTGAGGTTAACCTTCAGTTCTGTCCTGTGGAATGATATGGACCAAAAGAGCTAGTGAAGGTGTGTGCACGTGACAGTAATGAAGATGTGACCTTTCAGGTTGATCCCTCCTGCTCCCCAACGACGCTTCAACACGCCGCTCACCTACACGTGCGCTCCTGTGTCATCCGCTCCATTTCCAGACATGTAGTGTCCTTTCACGAGCTGTCAGCGAACACATCTCTAAGCTCGAGTCTACTCAAATTCTTGACAGAAATTTTTGAAAGCCTGTCTTAAAAGCATAAGCCGGTGTCCTTCCCATCACGGGGCGATGGGAGAGGGGGGAAAAAGCGAGGGATGGGTTGGGGAGGGGGACATGCAGTAGAGACTGACCAACAAGAAGAGGAGATGAGTAAATAACAGTCACTCCAGGGGCCTGGTCTAGGGTGCCTCCTCATCTGGCCCCCAGTCAATTTAATTTAAATGTAAATTTCAGGGATGCGTGGCGTTAAAAGGCTTATATTAGCAAAAAGGGAAAAGTTAATGAATATATTTCAATCTCTGTAACCACACAGCCATCCTCATTTACCTCCTGGAATATATGAGCAGTGCTGCTAGAAATTGGGACTGTGGTAATATACGTGTTCTCCAACAACCCACTTAAACCAGCCTTCACAATCCCTTATCCAGTCCATCATGTCTGGTTATGCTGAGGGCGCGTTTGAGTTTGACTCTATGTGAACATCACATTAAAGTGATCATGATACTATGCTGCATTTTTAGAATGAAAGCTGTCAAGAAATGTCCAGGTCAAAGCAACAAAATCAAAAGAAATTATCTACATTTTTTTAAATACATTATTTTCAGAATCAAAATCAAAATCCCCCCTTCAGTTTTCACTACTTTATAGTATGGCCTTTCTCATTATTTATTATATTATTATATATTATATTGTGATGATTGTCATTATTGTAATAGTAATTTTTTTTTACTAAATTGTGCAAATACAGGTTTTTTTTATTTATTTAAATTGTGTTTTAATTAATGAAGAAAAGTAATTCTTATTATTATTTAAATCTATACTGTATAAATGTATAATATAAATATATTATTCCATCTATTCACATTGAGGACAATTGAGGGACTCAAACACAACTATTAAAAAAGTTTCAGACATTCACTGACGCTCCAGAAGGAAACATGATGCATTAAGGGGGGTGAAAACTTTTTGAATTTCAAAAGGTGAATTGTACTTAATTTGTTTTCCGGGAAACATGTAAGTATCTTCTGTTGCTTCCGAAGGGCAGTACTAAATAAAAAAAATAAAAAAATGTTTGAGTCCCTCAATTGTCCTCAGTGTGTGGATTGCAAATCATACAGTCACTGCTGGAAAGGGTTCAAATATACAAAAGAATTAGCAGGACCTGGAGGATTTTTCTGAAGAACGTTGGGCAGTTTAACTGCTCAGGACAAACAAGGGACTCAAGAACAACCATCACAAAACAAAATAAACAGCCGTGGATCATCCAGGGAACGACACTCAGTATTGAAAATCAATGGTTCATAAACTTTTTGAACAGTGTCATTTTAATAAATTCAGCTATTTCTTTGTATTGTGGACTATGTGTTAAAAAAAATGATGTAGCCTAAAATATTTTATTCAGGACAGCACTAAATTTGTTAAAATTATTCACATTTTCACAGATTCTGCAAGCGGTTCACATACATTTTCTTGCAGCTGTGTATATAAATATATATATTACAGTAATGCAACTTATACTGTATTTTGCATTACTGTATACTGTAAAATGAGCACAATGTCTGAAAATATGTCACAATGCAATGAATGGTCCCACACTTATAAGAATATATTCTACTTATAAAAATATTTAATTAAACAATTTCTCAGATTTATAGGATATAATGTAACCTGGAATGTAAGCCTCTTCATGAGATTCACCCAACTCTATCTAAGCTTTTATTATCGTTTGGGATGCTGTCTCCGCCAGGGTTTTTAATTAGCTGAACCAGCCAAATGTCAATGCTTGTCCTCCATCTATACTGTAGGTTTGGTTGATGCTGGTGCACCAGTTACACCAGCACTAACCAGCCTGAACCAGCAAGGAAATTCATGCAAAAGAGAGAGGGGGATGCTGAAAAGACATTGGTGAGGAAGACAGCGAGATTGAGAGGAGGGGGGAGGTGAGAGAATGGACGAGTGGAGCGGTCTTGGGTTCACAGGCTAGTGCCTACTTGGAATTCAGGTTGGTTAAAATTCTGCCTGCATACAGTATGTGTGAATTGGAGAGCCGTCTCATCTAAGAATGCTAAGGCTTTCCTCACAGAGTGCCAACAGCTGGAAATGTTCATGTCAGCTCTAGTGAGAGGACTTCCTGTGTTATGGCAATACACACACATTCGGTAAAGCAGAGGAGGGTCATGCATGAAGACACTGAAAGATACTGAAAGTGATGTCAGGGCCAAAAAAAACCAAACATCTTTACATCTTTTGAGTGTTTCCTCAACATTTGCCACTTGTTTTATATCCCAGGGGTTTCTATTGATTTTATTTTATAATAAATTAGCAGGTTTCATTTCTCTTTTTTTTTCAGGGTCACGTTAAAACATTCTTGGAAACTTTTTATCGAAATTTCATCATTCACTTTTGCTACTTTTGAAATGCCTTATGTATAAATATTTTTTTGTGTTGTTTTATGTATTGCTTTACCCAAACTTTCAATCGTAAACCAAAGAAAGAAAGAAAATTATTATATGTTTGAAACTATAGTTGAACAGAGAGGGAAATAAACAAAAATAATTTCAATATTTATTGTGTGGAACAGTGGAAATGATTGTCAGGCATTCTTTTATATTTTTTGTTTATAATGAATTGATTGAGGAATACTTTTTAAAAAATGAATGAGGAGGGGGTACCCAGACAGCAACATAATGTCGGCCCAGAAGATCAGGCCACATCTGGTACATGTGGATTCCACGCGTACCAGATGTGGGCCGGATCTGGGCCGACACTATGTTGCTGTATGGGTAGTGAATGATGTCCCTGGGTCACTAAAGACCCGAGGTATGCAAGGGTTAAGTGCAATTTCCAACCAGCTGTAACCTTTTTTCACATTTCAAACAGTGTGAAAGTGTGATTTAATTGTGTGTCTTTGGAAAAAAGAAATGACTAAAAATGCTAACTGTGAAATTGCCACTATGAAGACAAAAAGTATTCCAAAAATGTTCAAACTGTAATTTACATCACTGTCATTTTCACCAAAGAATGCTATTGAACACTATTTGTTTGGGAGTGTGCAATGTAGTCAATGGTGTTTGCATTAAATGTATATATATTTTTGAGATGTGAGGATAGATTGTGATATCTATGCTGCGTTTTTTTGTGCTCTGCCAGCAGAAAACAGCGGCTCATTTTGTTGGCTTGAGCTTGTTGCCTAATAAGAATGCTTAAATAATGACCTGCAGAGAGCCGTTGTCCTCCTAGGGGGCCTGTGCTGACGTGCTGACTTTTCACTCAACTCCAGTAAAGTCTGACATCCTGTATGGGGTTACATGGTGAGCGCTGATCTAGATTTAGCTGTGCTTGCCTGAAAGTCACCCTATGATCCTTGCAACAGCAGAAAATGGTTTGTTCTAATAACACCATTGCAAACTTTCATGTCTATTAATGGACAAGACTCAAGCTCCCCCCACACACAATGCTCTTGTGCACATGTTAATAAAGCTGGAGTGCTTCTGCTTGAGCTGTGCACCTTAGTGCCAGATCTAAGCTTGTGATTCTGTGATGCAATAAAGTGTGTAATTAATTTCTGATACAGGTAGCAACTCCTTTGGATCCATCCCGCACTGACACTCCAATAATATCATCACTAAACCCTTCACATCAACCCTTCCAATAAATATTCCAGGCTTACGTTAAGCACAATCGACAGCATTTGTGAACTAATATATACTAACACAAAAACTAATTTAGAATCATTCCTTCTTTTCTTTAAAAAAAGAAAAGCAAATAGGCACTTACAATGAAAGAGAATGGGGTAATTTTTTTTGAAGGATTTAAAAGCAGAAATGTGATATCATAATATTATAAAAGCACCTTTATTCATTCTTTTTTAAAGGCACAATATCTAAGATTTTTGGATTAAAATGTCCAAAAACCACTAGAACAATGTTATATATTTTGTTGACTTACATTATACCAAATATTTCCAAGAATGTTTAAATCCAGAGAAATAGAGTGGTGCGGGTATGACGTCACTTTGTAGGACAACCAGCAGTTTGCATCACGCTGGTTCAACAGGATTTTCCTTTTGGATTATCGCAAAAAAAACAAGCTCTGTGGTCAACTAAAGTTAACGATACTTGCACGTTTTGTCCATCAAGATAATTATCACACAACTTAATTTTGAAGCCTAAATGCAGTCGCTAGAAGTAAAAAGCTAAACGGACTACACTGCAGTCCCACAAATTCAACGTTACCATCACTAAGCTTCCAGCAACTCTCTGGAAACATTTTCCCAGATAGTTTGAGTTAGACTAGTTAATAAGAGCACAATTATGAGCATAACGAGGCTGTAAAAGCGGACTGAGTTTACCTGTTCTGCGTGACAACGTTTAATCTCCCCGACAGCCTCTGTAGTCCCATTGGGCCACTTGTTAGCAACTGCCTTTTTCAAGACACATAACAGCTTCAACAAATCACGAGTGGGGTAATACTGATGTATTTTATGTCGTAGAATTAAACGTGAAACCTTATTTCTGCCATTTAACCAAAACCCCATTCAAAAATCCCATTGACTTCGAGACAAGGGGGACTGTAAGTGCTTAAATGCTAACTTGCTTAGGGTGACCAAACGTCCTGTTTACCCAGGACATGTCCTGTTTTCAAGTCCTGTCCTGGCCTTAATATAACAACTTTCTATCCATACAGAGGGGGCATACTTTAAATGTATTGAAATTAATAAGGAATCTTTGAGTAAACTTCGAGTATCATTTGAGTATCTCATTGCCAGGCCGAGTGTCCTGGTTTTCGGTAATCAAAATATGCTCACCCTAAACTCGCTTCCATGTTTTGGCCTACAAAGTGATGTCATTCCTTCACCACTCTATAACGAGGACACTGACATCATACCCGCATTACCCTCGATTTCTTCTATTTTTTTCCAGATTATGTAGAAACCATGAAAACACCAAAGACGCTTTAATATATTATGTGTTTTATAAGACAGGTGAGCAACTGTTTGGATTCATTCATCGACAGAAAACGAATAATTGTTATATAGCTCAACACAGTTAGTCTTGTTGATTAAATCTTGTTTTCTTGATTTACTGTGAGTACCATGTTTTACCATAACTAATGTCTATCTATCTTACTGCAGTGTGCAACAAGTGTCTCATAGTAGCCTGATGCCATCAACATCCTGATGCAGATATAACACTCATCACATGCTCAGTTCTTGCATAACATTTTCAGCATTTCTCACACACTAATTCACTGATGAAATTAGCCAAAATATGTAATAACCAAATACTCAAGGGGAAAGAAAGTATGTGTATCAATGGCAAGTTTATCATAACCAAATACTCAAGGGGAAAGGATGTGTATTAATGGCAAGTTTATCATTTCCATGAAAAGCTACTAAGCTTTCTGTGGAGTTCCATCGTGCCCCTAACTTTTTTCTTTGATAATTTGCGGTAACACTGACTTTGTCTATAACATAAGCCTATTAATATTCCCAAATTAATTGGAGGCCTAAACAGGAGAGACATAGATTCAAATTGTCGTTTGTACCCTGTGCATGTTTGTATTTTAATGTGGTAAAAAATTGCCCTTAAGGGGGATAATAAAAGGTTATAACTAAACTAAACTAAACTAAACTAAATATGTGAGCTATTACTGAAACTTTCAAATGCCAAAGGCCATAGAACAATGGAGTTGTAAATCTCTGCAACTGACATATCGTTGGGATAGATCTACTCCTTATCTTGCCCCTTCAAGCTCAAACCAATAAAATGTATGAAATGACACAAATGCGCCTTTTCCACATACTGTGAATGTGAACCCATACAAAAAGCATCCAAAGAATCCAAACTAATAAATCACTGTATTCAAATCATACATTATACATTACAAATATTTTTTACAGAACTATGAAGCACATATTTGAAACATGTCAAGCTATTACTTTTTGCCAAATAGGCTGTATTATATTAAATAAAGTAGCCTACAAACATTTTCAGGACAACAATAATTAACATTTCCATTAAGTTTCCATATAAATAAATAAATAAATACATACACGTATGCCCGTAATATTCTCTTCCCTGATGACGTGTTTACTGGCGAGAGGGCGGGACAACCTGTAACTCACGAGATTATTTATCCAACAATCTAATCAGTTTCCTGAAGGATAAAATCAAATCCCGCCATACATTTTTTGTTTAAGAAGCCAATTCTTCATTTCACCCGGATATGTCTCAATAGGGAAAAAAAGACTATCACATTATCTCCTGTTTCTTGCCAACTTTAAAATGATTACGTTATACAAAATGTACAATATTGATCACTCTAGAAATATTCATGGAGGAGGAAAACACTAGTTGTATGGCATCGAAACCCTGTAATTTCTCTTACACCCAGGAAAAAAAAGAGAAATTTGAGAGTAAACTATATTATTTTCCACCACCAGAAACCTTGCCAAATCTACAGTGTTGTGCTCAGAGTTCGGCTGTTCTCGCCTGACTCCTCCCCCCGAGTTCGATCCGCTCGTCTCTCGGCTCTGCTCAGGCTTGTCAGTGCGGGCGAGAGCGCTGCTAAACATGGCGTCGGACGGGATGATTTTAACCAACCACGACCACCAAATCCGAGTTGGAATATTGACAGGTAAATACGAAATGACACTAGCTCCTTTTACGCCTCGCCGCTCGTGCTGGTCTGTCCGTTCATGCTGTTGTCCGCTGTTGATTGTCGTGCCGGTGGTGATCCCTATCTGAGCGAGTTCTGCCCATCTATCGCTCGCGTTCCTCGACTCATTTGCAAAAAGCTTTGCGATTATTTATCTATATATTTTCGTATTCATTTACACATATATGCAATAGTGTATCCGGCTCTGTGAGATCTGCCTTTGGTCTGTCATGCAGCACAGCTCAGTGTCAAGACAACAGTTTGTGTGATGAATTATTCATAGCTTGTACGCAAGACATCCAAATAACATAAAGCAGATAGCTGGAAAACCCTCTTATATCTGTGAATGAACCTTCCGATCGATGCCATATGTCTGTTTAATGTCATATTAACATGTGCGGCTGCTGAATAGAGCTGTTATGTAGATAAGAGTTGGTATTTGGAGTTGGTCACGCAGTGTGTTTTTTTTCCCCCTCATGGATTTCTGCACAGCAGCATCTCAGCTTCGGGTTTGCTTCGAGTCTTTATTTGTACACATGCACGGTGTTATCTAAATCGGCATCTTGTGCAATAGACAGATCCAATGAGAAATGCACCTGAAACACGACTTTAATTATTAACGATAATGGCTTTTACTATGCACGCGATTAAGTAGTATTCTCGTGTATGCATGTGAATCCTTTGCATTGATCGCCACCGCAATTTTGGCTAAAATCAGGGGAACGAAGCAGCCGCCTTCCCGTTAAATATCTCTGCCGTTGCTTTCCCTCGGGAGCAGAAGGGAATAAGCGATGAATAGCGATTGCCGATTCGTCTTTTGATTCAGAGATCTTTATAATGAATTTGTTAGCGAGTCAAGAACTCTTTCGTTGAGTCGAATTGATTGGTTCTTTTAGATACTCACTGATTCGAGAACAGTTTCCGTCCCACTCGTAAATAACATGTTTTTTTGAGTTCCGTAAATACGTTTACAACTTGATTATATGAACATTTTTGTTGACCTGCATAATAGGGGCGTAACGATATTCAACCCGAACCGAAAAACCGTGATACACCGCGATACTCTCATGTTGTACCAAACGCACCCCGCCCCCTGCTGCCCCGGCCCAGCTCTCACTTCACCTTATGCCACAAAATTATTTTTTTCTTCCTTGACATTTGAGTAAATAGTAATAAGTACGCTTTTAACAACTAATAAGAGCTGTATTTTACTAAATATTATTATAATAGTATTATTTACTAAATATACACTAACTTTTGTCTTGCATGTCATGTGACTTGGGTGATGCTCAAGCTGCATGGTGGAAGGACAAAGAGAGCCAGTTTCTCTATTTAGCCAGGTTGGCTAAACGCTACATTGGAGTCCCAGCAACTTCATCATTTTCGTAGCTTGTTTGTGAAATAAAAAATCTCTCTCACCTCAGAAAACCGCTTTCCTGTCAGCCGTTATACTGTGCTCGTAGCGCGTACACTCTTCAATTACACGTGCAAATGTGGCGGCGCGCGCTGTATATCACCTCATATATAAAGCGCAAGAGAAACTACGAGCATGCAACGTTACGTTGTCAATTCTTAAGTCATGAAATAAAATAAAAGTAAAGTACAAATAAATCACGTAACTTGTACGACGTGTGTTAGCTGCGAAGGCATGCAGGTATGATGTTCATTTTGTTCATCAGGAGCAGTTTTCATGTTTCATTAACAGTCCATGATGTATTGTGTATTCACCATGGTAACTTTTGTCTATAACTCCATAGTGCCACTTTATTTTCACTGTTATTATGTTTATTTTTAATTTAGTGTGGCGGCTACATTATTGTATTAACAAAAACTGCTATTTAATAGCTTTAATGTATAGGCCTATTTATTCATCAGTATTAGTCATATTTATTCAATTTATGTGTTTGTTAAGTAGACTAAAGTGGGACATTACTGTGTGTGTGTGTGTGTGTGTGTGTGTGTGTCATCAATTTTTATGAAATAAATGTGCTTGTTTTTTTTGGTACATTATGGTAAATTGTAAATTGAGTAGATTATTTCTGACTAGTCTACAGTGGAGGCATTTATTTCATTTTAGTCTACTCCAGTATGCTAACGGCGCTAAAGAAAATGTGAAGCCAATGTATAAAGTTAATAAAGATAAAGTTAATAAGTAAAATTATTGTTGTTGTTATTATTAACTTAAAAGTGAATCTAGTGTTATTATTGCTGGTACCCTGCCATGAACCCTGACCCACAGCAAACAGAACCGAACCGAACCGAACCGTGGCTCCAAAATCGTGATATGAACCGAACCGCGTTATCTATTGTCAATAGTGTTGTGATCGCTTTTAAACCAAGCAGCTTTCCATTAGTCAACCCTGCAAATTTGTGTGACCAAATTGAACCCATTGTGAAATCTGTGTTGTTAAATCTCGCCTTCATGTGAAATTCCAGAAATTGCATGGATTCCAGATAAAAATATTGGATTTAGCCCTGAAAATTTGGGAAACACCGATAAATGTTGTGAGTTTTTCCATTATTAATAACGCAAACTTAATGACAGTTGTATCAAACTACCATTATGTGGCTTGCATGGTTTTATTGGAACATTTTAGAGGGTGTAATTTACCACACAGGGATGTCACGGATCACATGATGATGCAAAAGAATCGCTGAATCGCCTTTTTAACTGGTTCTTTGTAACAAACTGCTTAAAGGAACCAGTTCGTGAAAATGAATTGGACTTGGATCACACACTGACTGAATGCAAATGTCAGTGACTTTGCAGTGTGTCACATATTCATGACATTATTCTCGGCGTGCTTCCTGCAAGCCTATTCCGCGAGCACGAGTCTCCGGAATGCTTGTTGCGAGGGGGAATGGCATGAAACAGAGTGGGAATCTCCCTCCCCCCACCACACACATACGCACCCCTGTATAAGCATGACTGCTGGCCGAGGGTGCTGTCCACAGTTTTTTGGTTCTGAAATGCTGTCAGCCTCATATTTGTACTCGTTTCGCAGTGTTTTCCTCAGCTATGTGGAGCCGTTACAGGAATATTTTTGAAAAGGTGAGAGGGATTTTCCAGAGGACATTTATAAGCACCCCCCCTCCATTCCCTTTTCTCTTATACTAACCTCAGCTGATCTAGTCCATCATTAGTCGCAGTCACGCCAAACCCTTCTAGGAGATTGGTTAGCATGTCTGCACTGTGTAGGGGCATTTCGTGGAAGCGCACGCTTATTGATGAGGAGCTCTGTGTGTGTGTGTGTGTGTGTGTGAGTAAAGGAGGCAGGGAGGGAGCAAGAGCGAGTATGGATGCCTTAGAGTGAGACGAAAATGGGACCAAGCACACAGAAATACGAAACGTGCATACTTAATAGTGAGCGAGCGACACATCGCCGTTTCTAGACAGTTGTGCATTGACAGGCAAAAACCCTTTGACCCCTTGTTTATATTATGCATTAAAATTGCATACATTTAAAAAAAAAAAAAAAAAACAATTACAAATTTAGAAACCATTGATTCTGTGCTATTCAAAGTTGGTTAATTTTTGGGGTAGCAGTCGAGACATGCTCTGCAGTTGTTTCCAGTGGTTTCCAGGCAAACATTGTCATTGTTCTGAATGCTGTCTGGCATTACAAATGTTTTACATGTAGCATTCATAGCCTGGAACGTTTTAGGGGGAAATAATGAATGAATATAAAGGACAAATACAGGATTCTCTCAAGGCTCAAGGTTTTGGTTGGAAGACATTTTTGGAAGGGTGTTGCTTTTGGTTTTCCATAGAACAGTAAAACATTTGCGTATCCTACAAACCGCCTCCTGAAGCGGATCGTGATATTAGACCAAATTTGATGTGTTGTAAATGCCATATATTTACTGCATTCATCAGGTTTGCTCAACCAAGCAGTTTTCATTCTGATTGTTTGAGCTGTAGTTGTGCTCACTATGGAGGGTCAGACACATCTGTCGGTAAGTCGTTGGTTCCCCTTTGATATCTGATACATGAAATAACACCTAGAGAAAAGCGCAAGCTTTTAGATAGTTTCCTCTCCAGCAGCTCTCATCTTTCCATTCAAAGGTGCCAGCATCAGAGTTACATTCATGTCTGTGGATGCTGTCAGGGCTTGTCTCTGAGGTGTTCAGAGCGATCCTCCCGTGTGGGCAGGGCTCCTCCTTCTGAACAGCTGTCGTGCTTCAACGAATAAACTGAAGTCAGGTACATGCCCGTCATTGATGGGCTTTATTTCCTCAAACACAGGAAATGATTGAGTTCTGGACATTTTTAGTGTCCAAATGGGTTTACTTTGTATGGATCCCTCTTCAAGATATACGGGAAAAAATGTATATTGTGGCCACAAGTTAAGAATTCTTAAAATTACTATAATAATACCCAATGCGTTACATCAATATAACCATAAGGTGGCGCTCTTTAAACCAAAACTTTAGCTTAGTGGTTAAATATATGGCCAAGTTTGCCAAAGTTATAGAGCCCCACACATGACATGCAAGGAATACATACCAAGAAGATATCATGACCAATAATTTAGAATTCGCTACCACAACTTATTAATTAATTCTCTCTTATTAATTTAGTTAAATCGTGGCCACGATTTGTCTAATGCTGCGTTCACACCAAACACGAACAGAGCGTCAAAATCGCGTCTACTGCATCTAGTTGGACGCTTGAACATTTTGTATCCATTCGTATAAATCGAGTGTTTGAAGCGAAATAGACATGCGTTCAAGTCGCTCCAGGAGAAATATGTCATAAAACACCACTCTGCCTCTTTTCATTTTCATTAAAAATATATATTAAACATTAATAGCCACACAAATGTGGTCCAGGCAACTCCTACATTATCTTGCATGTATATTTAAATATCCTAAAAAAATTAAGTTATTAAACTTCTTTGCCCTCAGTCAAAACGATTTGGTAGACAACAAATTATAGATTCATGACACCAAAGGTCGCCCGTTAGATCTCATTTTGAACCACTACAGAGACATCCGAGCCAGCGGCAAACGTCAGAAGGACTGGCTGAGGAAAGGCTTTTCTCGCTGGGGTTAACGAGCGCTGAGCGCCGCTGATAGACTGGATCTCACAACTCCAAAAACGCAATATTATTTTTTTAAATAGCCGCTCTCTTTATAAATAAACCATAGATTCGATCTTTAAACAACTACATTCTCACCTGAAAAAGTCTTAAAACTACATTTTGTGACACAATAGTAGTATTTTTAAAGGTCCCGTTCTTCGTGTTTTTTTGAAGCTTTGGAATCGCGAAGAAGGGGACCTTTAAATGATGCAGGGTTTCTCATCACGTCACTTTACCATGTGACAGCAGCGAGCAGGCTCCTGATTGGTTAACACGGCGCAAATTGATGCGAAAGTTCAAATTTTTTAACTCGGGTGTCAGACGTAAATTCGCTTCAAACGCGTGAATGGACAAAAAGCACAAGCCGCTCAATGCGCGTCAAATTTGCGACAAATGAGGCGAAATCGCATCCATCGCGCTGCACAAAATGCGTGTATCGCTTCGCAGGACCTCCAGACGCGTGTCAACGCACCTTTCCATTGACTTAACATTGAAATCACTCGCTCCTGACTAGGGCTGCAACGACGCGTCGACGTCGTCGATGACGTCGACTACGAAAATACGTCGACGTGCGTGAAATGCGTCGACGCGTCGGCGGCACATTATTTACGTTCTAGAATGGAACAGAAGATCTAGAATAATGGCAGCTTCTGCTCCCGGGCATAGTGAAAATGATCATTTATCATATAAAGCCAGACCGCGACATTCAAAAGTGAAACTGTGCTTTGTTCGCTCTGTAATGCCGGTTTCACATTGCGCGCGGTGGCAGAGCAGGTGCTGTGCGCGTGGAGAGCGGGAGCTTTCACACTGCCAGTCAGTGTTGCCAAGTCCCGGTTTTTTCCGCGGAATTGGGCTACTTCTACACTGTTGCCGCGGGCTGTGTCTCATGTCCGCGGGTTGAAGCGATCCCAATGATGTGATATTTAGCCCCGGGAATGAGAATTTTAGCCGGCAGCCCTGCAAAAAAACACACATATTTAACCCCCCGAACGCGATGTTTATCAGAGAACCTCCCCGAAACGCGATTGGGCTTGTTTTGGACTAGTTTTGAGTAACGAATGGGTGGGTTTTGTTGTGTAAACCTGGCAACCCTGCTGCCAGTGTTCTCTCGCGCAGCTGAACCGTGGCGCGTGTATTGCAACAGACGGTCACATTTTCCGGGGTTCTTCTCCGACCCCAGTTCGTCTCGTGCTTTTATTTATTATGGGCTGCATATATCTCCTGTTAATGCGACCTGGTTCCCCTCTGTCCCAAACACATATGCATAATAACATGCTGTATATAGGTAGTTTGCATGATTAAAGTAACATTAAAGTTAAGATATGCCTCTAGCTTTAATCATTTAAATGTGTCTTTAAAGTTTGGGCTAAAACTTCTGGCAGCTTTAGTCGTTGTTTATTCTCATGTATCTTCAAAATAGACGACTAGTTATACTATATTAAAACTATGCTGAAAGCTCCTGTATGTGAACCTTTTGCAGATAAATACAAGTGCATTTTCGTTTACTATTGACACAAATCAATAAGTAAATATATAGTATATAGTAAACAACTTTTCCTAATTAGGCCTACTCTGTATACATTTTATGATGAATAGTATCATTATATATTATGTTTAAAAAGCTTCTTGTGTTCATATATTTCATTATAAAATGGCATACTATGTACACTACCCTTCCTGAAATACAATTAATATTGTCATCATTCATTGATTTCATGTTAAAATAATATACAAATTCACTACCCTCTTTGAAATACAAAAATCAGTAAAAAAGAATCATAAGATTAATCCGGAAAAATAATCGTTAGATTAGTCGACTAATCGAAAAAATAATCGTTAGATTAGTCGACAGAAAAAATAATCGTTAGTTGCAGCTCTACTCCTGACGCTCTATTCGCGTTTGGTGTGAACGCAGCATAAAATGTGAGAGCAACTTCATTAGATTTCCTCATGTTGTGTGTGGGGCTTCGTAACTTTTACTTGGCCAGATATTTAACCACTAAAATTAAGTTTCGGTATAGAGAGCGCCACCTTGCTGTTATATTGATATAACACATAGGGTATTATAGCGTGCCGCAGAAATTAGTTAGCATAACTTTTATACTTTTTTGGTTAAATACCTGAAATAAGATCTATGGTTAACACAAGCTCAGGATATTTTCACGTTTTATTCTATGACATAAATGACATCAGTTACCCCCTTGTGAATTATTTAAGCCTTAGATGTCTTGAAAAGGGTGGTTGCTAACAAGTGGCGAAATGGGACTACAGAGGTCGTTGAGGACATTAAACATTATCATGCCGAACAGATAAACTCATCTACTCACTACTCGGCTTTTACAGCCTTGTTGTGTTTATACTCGTACTCTTGCAAACTATTCTAACTCACTTTCTTTTTAGAGACAAAAAGAGTTGTCAGAAGCTTAGTGGTGGTGTTGAAGTCATGGGATCATCATGGAGTAGTTCTTTATACCCTAACTTTAGATTTTTACTTCTGGCGATTGCATTAAGGCTTCAAAGTTAATAAAAGTTGTATTCATTTGTGAAGATCAAGAAGACGTGCAAGTATCATAAACGTTTGTTGGCCACAGAGCTTATTTTCAGTAATAGCCCAAAAGTCAATGGAAAAAATCCAATTGGCTCTTTGTCAAGGGAACCAGGGTGATGCTAACATCCAGGTTGGCCTACAAAAATGTCATCCCTGCAGCACTCTATTATAGTCATAACAATCTGTTATAGCAATCAATTAAGTTCTGTAATTGTTGTATTGAATGTTTTACATTTTTTACATCTCTAGTCACCAGGAAGCTGCTCCTGTCTCATCCGCCCTCTTGAAATCCACCTTCAGATGTAGTTCCTCAAGGCCATTGTGGTGTCAGAGCATGTTAGCACCCTTGTGAAGGGTATCTTTGTGCTAACACTCAAACAGCTCTCCAAAAGTTTACACTTCAAGTCCCTTTAACACCTCCAGAAACCCTCCAGTGGTGAAGGAGCAGACACTTGAATAGCAATTGGGAACTCGTGTGCCAGACTTAAAGGCAATAGAGGACCTTGTTTTTGAAAGACATGGGCCTCTGCCAAGATCTAATCTCAGTTCTCCGTCAACAGTTGCCGTTAATAAGCCTTAATGAAAGATAGTTCAGATGTCAGTCCCCAGGTATCGTTTCGAAGCCATCAGTATTGAATTACAGGGGCATAATTTCACAGGTGTTGGAAATTGAGACAAGATCAGCCCCGGAGAACACGGATAACAAAGCATTCTGGTCAGTGTTCTCAGAGCAGTATGTATGCTAGATATCAAAATCAAAGCTTAAAGGCAAGTGTATGGCTTTTATGTAGTGGTTTATGCGAATACTTTCCATGTCGACACGGATGACATTTTTGTGGATTTATGCTCCTCGTTTTCTGATTGTACTTGCCCTTTGGGGATGTAGAAGACAAATGACTTCAGAATGATGTATATATACATTTATGGTATTTCAAGGCTTGTCGTCCTTTTGTTGTCACCATATAAGCATATGGGCGTATTTTTAAAGATCACTGTCATTTTTTAAAGTTAAGACTTTGGACCCACAGTGACTTAATACTATATCATTCCTGAGGCATTTTTCCATACAAATCACTAAGCTGCATGTTCACGGACGACGTTTTACGTGTATCTGGTAGGTAACGCAGCGGAGCAACCAGAGAGACCAATCGAAAGCAGTTCTCGTTCTGGTAACTACATTATGCCGAAGGTATCTTTAGTTTAGCGGATTATTAATCTATTCCATCTAGGGATTTCTGTCCAGATGTGGGCGAGATGAAATTGCATGCTCATGATAAATCCACTGCAGTTGTTATCTGCATATGTTTAGAGCTCAGATCTCTCAGCATGGGCACAAGAATTTCTTTTTGAAGCGGATTATCTTTGAAGCATCTCTCTGCCGTTTAGAGAGCCATAGCTCGTACTGAGATATACTTAATGTAAGTCTCGGTTATAGTGTAACCCCATGGCAATGATGTATTCTTTGAATCGCCTAAGGGGCCCACTTAGCCCAACTAGTACAGACACAATTGAAATGGAAGGTTCTGTATGCAAGTACTACTCACAGATTTCAGAGGTGTCAATAGGGCTGGGCACCGGACGGCGATACTTTTATGGTATTGAAAGAAAAACTCTGATACTATGACTATCGAAAAATTATTTATCTTTCGCTGCCAAATTTCGGTTCCAAAAGCCAAGCGGCTGTGTCTGTGTGAGCCTGTAGCATACTTGCATGTAAGGACCTAAAGCACCGGCGATTGGCTGTCCACCACCACGTGACGGGGAGGATTTTTGAAGATACTCGCAGTCACACAACACAAGTGTAGTTGTTTTTCCTCATGTGTTCTACCGCGTCATTTTACAATGCCAAAGAGGTCTTAAGTGTGGCTACACTTTATAAAAGTGGAGGCAGAGTCAGCAAAGTGCAACATATGCGATAAGAGTATTGCAACCAAAGGCGCAAAAAGAAAACTTTCTGAGACGTAAGTTCACAAACAGCGTGAGTGAATAACCGCGTGCGCACGCTCTCTCTTTCCCTCTCAAATTGCTCAAATGGCTTCACATCAGCGCATCGCATCTGTACTAAAATCGAGCTGCACAGTTGACACAGGATTTGCCACTTGCACAATCGAGGCAGTGTCGCATCGTCACTAAAGTTTATCATTTGCATTTATTTTTAAGTCTTGCCAGTGTTCAAACCGCTCAGCACACAAACACACACACGCACGCGTACACACACGCACACACACGCACACACACGCACACACACGCAGGCCATCTCACAAAAAGCTTGCGGGTACAAATTGCGCTGAAATGGTCAAATACACACAAATGTATGTACTAAATTACCGTCTTGATGAGTATGCACGTAAACCCTGTCGTGACTCGCGAGTGAACGTTTGTGCAACGGCATGTAACCGTAACTGTGTTCACTCTTAAAGTGACAGCAGTCGAATAAACTGCTGTCTCTGAGTTTCTCTTTGTCTTGTATTATTTGATTAACCTTTATGACACTCACTGCTCTTGAATGACTAACTTTTGCAATCTTTAGTGTAAGGATTAATCTAATTTAATTAATTCAGGGAAGACCAATATTAATTTATATTTGATTCCTTATTAAATGTCTTTAGTATTTCTTACTTCAATACTAATGTTAGACCTACCTGAAAATTTGTCTTTAAAAACAAAAATGCACTGCATGATCAAATATTTAGGTGAGATAATTATATACATTTATATGACCAGAGTCCCCTAAGGGGGGGATTCCCCCATTGTCAGAAATAAAATTCAGGCCCTGAATGAATGTCTGTAAAATCCCTATAAATAATTCTACATGATAAAAAGAAGGCTTCAAATAGATCGGTATCGGTGATCGTATCGGCAGATACTGCTTCCTGTGATCGACGATCGGTGATCGGCTCCAAAAATCCTGATCGGAGCACCCTTACAAAAAGCACAACCAGTTTTATTTATAATGTTACCCTGAGTGAGAAGTGTTACCAGAATTTGTTTTAATTAAGGTGAAAAATAAAAGTTTTGTGTTTAATGTGTTTTTGTTGATGTTGAAATGGATTTTAAAACATATGGTATCGAAAAAAGTATCGTTAGGAACCGGTATCGAAACTGAGGTATCGAAATTGGCACCGGATCGAAAGATTTTGAACAATACCCAGCCCTAGGTGTCAAGTAACGAAGTATAAATACTTAAGTAAGTATTTATAAATAATATATTTATATTATATCTGTAATATAAATACTTCTTTACGTTACTTAAGTAGAAATTTTGGGTATCTATACTTTACTGGAGTAATTATTTTTCAGCCGACTTCTTACTTCTACTCCTTACATTTTCACACAATTATCGGTACTTTCTACTCCTTACATTTTAAAAACAGCCTCGTTATTCCTATTTCATGTCGCTTGTTTTCATTCCGGCTTGTCATCGTTAAAAAATAAATAAATCGAGCCATCCGGATAGAGTGAACTTGATTGTGGTTGGTTGAGAAGTATAAACATATACCATTCCGACACTAGGGCTGTAATCTCCCAGTCGATTAGTCGATTATTAGTCGATACGTTCTGGCTCGACCAAAATTCTGATTGGTCGAATTTTTGCCGGGTTCATTTCATTAGTTTTGCCGCGTTCATTTCATCTGTTTTGCCGCGCCGCGTTCATTTCATCAGGTGGAAAGCACTAATTGCTAATGGGGGTGTTTTGAGAGCACCCCTGTTTCACAGGTTACAGTCTGCCTTCAGAACACCCTCATTGTTTTCACTTCTTTTGGATTAGCCCAACCATCTGGCGAAGAGAAGTCTCTCGCTGTCGCTGGTCCTGTGTGTTTCATTCCCCGCTGGCTCAAACGCACGCCCAGAGCGGTAAACTTGAGGAACGCCCATCAACATACACATGAGGGGAAGCGTCACAACACCGCGCTAAGTGGATCTGTACTGTCAGTTTTGCCGCGTTCATTTCATCAGGTGGAAAGCACTAATTGCTAATGGGGGTGTTTTGAGAGCACCCCTGTTTCACAGGTAACAGACTGTCTTCAGAACACCCCCATTGTTTCCACTTCTTTTGGATTAGCCCAACCCACTGGAGAAGAGAGACAGATTGAAGAAGGCGTTTTTTCTGCTCTTGATCTGGCTTGTTTAATAAATATTCCTTTTTTATTAAAGTGGACGTGCCTTTTGTGTTTAAGAGTAAAAGCTTTAAGTTAATAGTCTATTCGTGTCTCAGCCGCGAAGCTGAGCTCCTAACGTTAGTTCGAGCTGCACAGAGCGGCTGAAATGATACTGTCTGTCAGTTATTATAATACATATGACAAAAACAATTATCTAAATTATGTTGCATATTCCTCAAAAGTTCTTGTGATTATATATCTAGTTGACAACATATAGTACTATATTTTCGGAAGTCATTGGCTATGATATTGCGCACTGCAAGGCTGTCAGAGCTGACAGACTCGTGTGTCAGACTCATTTCAGTGCAAAATAATCAGGTCAAAAACTATTTAATATACTGCAAATAGCCTACTAGTTTTTTATGTTTATTTATAATTCATTTAGGCAGACAACAAGGCTACCAAGTACTGCGCACAGTGAGCAGCTAATTAATTTAACGTTTTTTTTCCTAACGTCATTTTAGTCGATTTTTAGTCGAAAATTTCAGGACTTCAGTCGACCAAGATTTTCTTTGGTTGATTACAGCCCTATCCGACACCCTATTGGTTTGTACGCGATCCATCACACCTGCACATGGCACAAATCACCTAATGCTCAGTAGTACACATGTATGGGTCTTTAATGTATTTGCATTGTACTAAAATGCGTTCATTTTCAATGGGCATATATGCAGCAGAAACAGGTAGCATTATAGTCATTATGGCCTTTAGAAAAATGAAATGTTTTTTTGTGAGGAGGTGGGGTAGTGCACTATAGGCCCCTGTGGCACCGCCTAGGCTTTTGTCCTTAATGGCATTTTTTCCTTATTACTTTTACTTTTATACTTTAAGTAGTATTGAAACCAGTACTTTTACACTTTTACTTGAGTAAAAAGCTTGAGTTGATACTTCAACTTTTACAAAAGTCTTTTTAAACCCTAGTATCTATCTATACTTCTACCGGAGTAATGAATGTGAATACTTTTGACACCTCTGACAGATTTACTGTTAAAACATTAGGATGCTCACTTTTAAGAAAAAAATGTTCTTTATGGCTTTTATTTTACATCAAGACATTCAGTTATTTTGGTTATCATTTTACATGCATGCTTTGGTATTACAATATGCTTACAAATTATTCATTATTTTTGCAAATGTCTTACATAAAGACATTCTGACATGCAAACTTGTTTTTATTTTGGCTCTTGTATGTGTGCATAGAAAATTATTCTTTTATGTTTTTTTTATTTCACATGATTATGCATGCAAGCATATTTTTGACAAATAAAAACCAAAGTTATTTTCTTGCCTGTTTGTATGTCAAATAAGAGCTAAAATAAAGAATAATCTTGCATGCAAGCATTTCTGTATTATAAATAATTTAAATAATTTTGCATAAACCAGCTTAAACAAACAAGCTAACATGAAAATAGTTTATTTTTGCTCCTATTTTGCATAAAACTTGTCTACTTGCCAAATTATTCTTTATTTGTCTCTGTAATTAAAGATCCATAATAAAGAATAATTGTGCATGTGAGCATGTTTTCGCAAAAAGACCAATTATTCTTTATTTTTTATTTTTTTTTATGTGTGTGCCTAATTACATATAAAATTAACAGTGTATAATTTCCGTCATGGTTTTATCAGTTTTTTCAATACATATTTATTGAAGACATTTTTTTTGGCTGAGATCTCCCACTTTCCCGCTCTGCTATTGGTTGACCTAGTGACTGACAGCTCTCCTGTCCTCTCGTAGTGTGTTCCAGCAGGGTTGGCTCCGAGGCCTGCCTCTATTACCACACCACAAGCTCCATTCATAAATGCGTAATGGCTCATGAACGTGTTGGCTCTGTGTCTGTGTCCTGCTGGGGATTTGGAGCAGTGGGAAATATGATCCAGCAGGACATTTATACCATGCCGTCTAGCCTATGCTTCACTTCCCACTTACACTAAGGGTGTGTGGAGAGTGTGTGAACTCATTGCAGACGGTGTATTGTGTGTTTTACACATGCAGTGTATGTGACCATCATAGAGCCAGACTGGCCAATTTGCTTACGTCACAGTCACCCAAGTTTAATTAGTTTGAAGCAAAATAGTCTCTCTCTGGACAATTTTAATTCTCTTTCTTGTATTATTATTTAAAGGATGTCTAATCTTACCTTATGTCATTAGTGTCCCTTCTGTCCCTCAGTGTGTAATCAAAAATGGGAAATGCGTGTGCAGTAACACACACACTCCGGTTTCACAGACAAGGCTTAAGCCTAGTCCCAGACTAAAATGCATGTTAGAACTGTTTTAACTGAAAGTAACTTGCACTGACATATCTTAAATTAAGTCAGTGCATTGTTTTGTCTCAAGATGCACACCAGTAATGTTTTTTTAAGGCATGTTTATGAATGTTACTTAAATGTTCTAATTGAACTAAGGCCTAATCCTGGCTTAAGCTAAACTCTGTCTGTGAAACCGGGCTTTCGTGCTTAATAGAAGCTTAGAGCGGCGTTTAGATGAAAATGTAAATATGTGCCGTGCGCTTTCGTCTCAATAACAAAATATACAAAAATGACAGCATTTGATCATAGCAATGTGTTTGCTCTAACTCTGTTTGTATGTAAAGTCATGTTTACTATGTTGTATTTTATAGAATAGATTGCTATATAGATTGATCATTTTTCCCCCTCAGAGACAGATGCAGCTGTAACCTAAATGTATTATTTGTGTAACCTATATTTAACTTTTTTAAATAGTCTAGATTCAACCGACTTTATTATTATTTGTATTAGTTTGAGATAAAACTATTTTGCATATTAATACATTGTATTTATAAAATTATTTTATTTACAAGTGTCATGTTTGTAGCCAGATCCTGCCCATGAAATCGGGCATTAATTAGCATGAATTTTATTTATTCAGAGACAGATGTAATATGTCGTGTATTTTACCTTTTCTTTTTGTCGGTATTGGAAACTCTCCACCTTCCTTCGTTTGACCTGTGCCACATTTTTATTTTTGATGAGCTGCCGAGATTTTCAAGGTGCTATATTTTTCTCATCCATTTTGAAAACTTTATTATATATTATTAGCTAAATTGTAGGTCCTATACATAAAAAAAAAAAATATTATCTACAAGTGTGATGTTTTTTTTTAACTTGTATATTCAGAATACGGGTGCAGTTAGCTATTATTGCTGAAGTTTTTCTGATTATTATGAAGTTTTATTGGATTGTAAAAAACACAAAATTACAAAAATAAGAATGAATGATGTTTGAGAGGTAACACGTCTTATTCTTACCAATAGTAATAAAATAATTTAATATACAATTTAATAATATGAATATAATAGATTTAGAGCGCCTTTGAACTACAGAGAAACGGTGCTTTAATGGGAGCAATGCCACGTGCGGACGCTGTATATAATAGGCTAATTCTGTCATGTGACATCACATTGATTTGCGTTAAAGCCCTTTTTCTCTTGACAATAAGTGTTTCCAAACTAGTTTTTGTGACATTTGAAGAATTGATATAGAATGTATACGCTAAAGTTAAAGGGACAAAGAATTTGTCGACATTTGCTAATTTTTTTCCAATAATTGACATTTCCATCAGCTATGTCAGTAAACATTTTGATGCGTCAAACCTTTTTTCGCAAAAAAATCCTTGGATGGAAACCTGGCTAGTGTATCTTTCAATTAGAAATTCAACATCAGTTTCTTCTATAAAGCGGCTCTCCAGTGTGATCATGTTTTACTCTCATCTGATTTGTTGGACCCATAGACTGTAAAAAAATATGGACGTAGTGTCCGTGACGTCACCCATAGGATTCTGAAGAGCAGTTTTGAAGCGTAAAGTAGGGACGAGCTGGCCGTTGCCATCTTGGCAGCGTGTCATCGTGCGTCACTCCCGGATAATAGAAAATGGACAAAGAGGCGGGACGTGGGTGGAGCTGAGGTGACGCGATGACTAATAGACAGCAGGTAAATGGCTATTCACCTGTCACTCAAAGTGGCCACGCCCTTCATTATGCAAAACTTTAAGGTGGGTTGGTCCACCCACCATGGACCAACGGTAGTTCGAAAGTGTTTACCAGCCAGAGTGAACATTTCCATTAAGCACGTTTTGGTAAGCTGTTTCGAACTCCCGAAACAAACTCCAAACCAACTTAATTTTGGCCTGATTTTGTTTGAAATGATGTCACACCAGTTCAATATTCAGTTTCGCTTGAATTACATCGGAGCCTTAAAGCTGAAAAGGTTGAATAATTTTAAGTCAAGTTATGTTCTAGGCATAGAAACGAATGCATTACCAATGCAATTCGGCATGCTTTTCAGATACGTCATGTCTTTTCCCTGGTATCCACAGATGTCAAGTGAGAGTCACCATGTTTACTTGTGTAGATGGTCTTGACATGTGTTTTGCACAGACGTGGTTAGTAAGCGATTCCACTCCACCGGTCTCATGCCACCATGTGTGCTGTTACGGTTATAATTTTGAAACGGTTCCATATTTTGAATGTGTGCATAGCAGCCTACTTGCCTCCTAGGCTTCGATTGTGAGTTTAAACTGATTTCTTGTTAAACATTGTGGGACAAGTCCGAATCATTGCCTGTGGTAATCATGTGGAATCAATGTGGAAATATACACGCATATGTGTTTGGGTTTTTTCATGATTTGTTTGATTTCGCTCAGCCCTGATTATAATTATTCATATTTTTTAGTATTTGCTATAGTGAAATATTGAGTGGTCCAATTACACGTGTAAGAAAATGCTGTAAAGTTGTTTCAATATGAGCACATCTGCTAAAAATAGCTTGTCTTCTATAAACATCTATGTAAATGAGAAACGGATTTTGCTTATTCATAAGATATTTATATGCTCAAATGCTCCAGAGATCCATTTCAGAATGACAATATATCAGCCTAAGTGCCTAACAAGATATAATTCACTTCCGATTATGACTTTTATTTCAGCAAACTCGTGCCTCTTTCAGCCCTTAATGATCTAGAAATGACCTTTGCCCTCCTCTGTCCCATGATGCCCTGAGTGCTGGCCTTGAAATGGTGGATTTTTCACGCTGGCCCCCTGACTACTGATTAAATGGACCTCTGAAGGGGTTCATGGCTGGTCATATATTCATCATGCTCCACCATTAGAGTTCAGAGAGCAGCCCAGATCACGAGATGCACACACACACACACACACACACACACACACACACACACACACACACACACACACACACACACACACACACACACACACACACACACACACACACACACACACACACACACACACACACACACACACACACACACACACACACACACACACACACACACACACACACACACACACACACACAAAAAGCAGTGTTGTGCACCATTCAAAATTGAATGGGGAACACACTTAAAATTTCAGTTAAATTCCTGAATTTTCATGTAGGATTGTAGTATTATAGTATTTCATTCAATGATTTAAATACCACGTATAGGAATGTGTATAAACGAATGCCTGCGCAAGAATATTCTAGCGCAGTGGCTGAAATAGAGCAGTATTTGATAGTTAGCACAGCAGAGGCTGAAAATGAGCACGATAATCCTCATGCAGTTTTAATCGGCCTTTAATCATTACTCTCATTACACCCCTCCACTGTCAACGGCACTCTAAACACACATCCGTACAACGCTAGACACATACAACTCTGAATACATAAAAGAAAGCATGTGTGTTCGTGGAATAGATTGAGAACATGGCTTTGTGATTGTATGAGCAAACGTGGTTTAATTATGTAATTTTTATCGTTCCTTAAAGGGGCTATATGCGTTTTTCTGAAATTTAAACTCGCGACTGACACCTGTGGCCAAAAAATAGAACTGCTCTCATTTTCTGCTCGCTCTCGCAGCGGTGGTGACGTCACATCCGCAGACAGCGCGGGAAAAGACGACCCGCCAGAAAATAGGAAAAATAGGATACAGGCTTATAGGTGCACCCACTGTGAGCGGACAAGGTGTCAGTATGCTCATCAGGAGATGTTTGAGTTATAAATGGTAAAATAAAAAGGCTATTGTTACGTTTATTTTGGGGAAAAAGTTGCATATAGCCCCTTTAATAATGCTGGGTGATTCTTTTATTTTACGTTTTTTTGTGATATTTTTTCATGGTTGTGTGAGCATGTTGCTGGTGATGTGAACGTGTACACGCGCTTGTATTCAGGGAGGTATTCTTCTCACCGCACTAGCCCCATGGAGCAAGGCCTGCATGGTTCGTATTGTTTTCCGTTTAATCGCCATAAAAAGCGCATCAAAATGTTTAGCTCCAGCTCTCTAAGCTGTTTATTATGCCTTTCTATTTGCATATCTTATATCACAACCATACATGCCCATATTATTTGTTAGACTGAAAAAGGCTGTTTATCAGCTTGTTTAGGACCTGTGGCCAGTTGCATAAACTGCTCAAGGCTGGCCCACACTAAAAGATTTTTAAATTCTTATCAGATTTTCAAGACCAATAATAAATAAAGAGATTTTCATTTGATAAAGATAGATTTTGTTCCTATAGTGTGTGGAGGGCCGCGATGTGACCAAGACAGCAAACCACACACAACAGATTCCCTTCACAACCAACCAGATTTCCTGACTGTGAATACTGGGAAATCTCGCAAAATCTTGTGGTCAAAAACTCTAAAGATTTTTGAGTATTATAGTGTATGCAACGACATATGGCACATTTATATTCCCTAGCGCACACAACAATAACACCTGTCTGAGAGTAAGAGCAGCATGTCAGCCTCCGATGACGATTTAGTACCTAAAAAGCAAGCTACTTATATAGAAATATGGAAGTGGTTTGGTTACAAGACGTTAGACCTCCAACAAATGAGGCAAAGAACCGGCCGACGCGAAGTGCTTTTGTGCTATTTGAATGAATTATCAAGACGGAGAGAGAATTGTATCTGCGTCTGTTCAGCATCTCTCTTAACTATGGTTGGGTATCGTTTGGGTTTTTTTCCGATTCCGGTGCCAAACCGATACTTTTAAAACGGTACCGGTGCCTAAATGGTTCCTGAACCGATACTTTTAAAAAAAGGCCACAAAACGAGGTGGATGACATTAAATGGCTTTTTATTTATTTATTTTTTATTTAAATTGAACCATTTATTAAAAGTTTAATGTATACTTAAATGTATGAATATAAATAAATACAAAACACAATTGACTTATTTACAAATTCACAGTAAAACCTAAGCCACCTTACCCAACTACAACAAGCCTAATATAACTCTAAATAACAGTTACAGTAATAACAGCAGTAGTCTGTATTCTTGGTATGCTACAAACCAGCTTCGAGCTTCAGCTTTATTTTGAAATATGATCATATTCTCTGGCTAAATATTTTAGAACGCATCGCCTTAATGTTTCCATGGCGACGTGTCATGTTTCTCACATGACACACAGCAGCCGCAATAGCGCTGACAGCTCAGCTGTATCGGGTTTATTTCGTTTTTTCTTTTTATTCAAAATATTCACAAACTTCTTAACTGTGTCTCAAACTATCTGATGTTCAAATGTGTGAGTGAATGTGTGTTAGTTGATCTATAAAGCGCAATGGGCGGCGCCATGTTAGTTTGCGCCTCAGAATCGGACCTGTCGGATTTACAACACTTGAGTTCATTCTCGTTTCACGAAATACATGAAAGTAAGTGACCAGTGAACTGGAAGAAGAATAGAGTAAACTATATAGTTACTATATAATGTGCATGTATCTAATGTGAATAAAACACGTAACGTTAGTCAAATTATAACCGTCTGAAAGGATTGTCATAGCCGCTTTCATAGACATCAGTGGGTGTTTTTTGCTTGTAGCCTACTTATGAGCATTTAAATGTCTGAAACCTGAAATAAACATGATGTGGTTGAAAACACTGAATAGTTGTCATGAGTTGTGATGTGACCAGCGCTGAGCGTCTGTTTGTGGCCCGGTGCCAGCCAAAGCGCGAAAGCACGTTTGAATTTTGGCACCAAAATGAGGAACCGAAATCTGTGTTCTGATTCGGTTCGGTACATACCGGTTATGTAAGTAGGGTTTCTGTACCCAACGCAACCCTACTCTTAACAATGAAGATGTGCATTTATTACTTAAAAATAGTGATGTAACCCCATTGTTGCTGAGAAATATAATGTATGCTGCGTCCCAATTCGCCTATTATACTACGACCTAAAAGTATGTACTCTTTTTGTGATGAAAAAGTACATACTTTTGAGTGTGTAGCAAAAGAGTATGCAAGCTTTGGGACATACTACTTCGTCATCTATAATGGACTCTGTCGCTTAGGCTGTGTTCACACTGCAGGGCTTAATGCTCAATTCCGATTTTTCGAAAAAATGCGATTTTTTTGCAAGGCCGTTCACATTTCCAATTAAATGCGACCTTTTGTGATCTCCTGTGTGAACGTGAAATGACCCAGAATTGACCCGCATGCGCAGAAGAGTACTCAACGGTCAACGACGTCACTTGTTGTTTACGGAAGTAGCCAAATATGGGTGTCAGCATTGGAGTTCGTTTAGCTTTATTAAAGTTATTTTCGCAACGGAGCCAGCACCATTACAACCTTCTCATGTTAAGAAGAAAATTAAAAAAGAGGAGGAGAGCAAGGTTTTTTGCCATGGCGTTTTGTGGAGCAGTGGTAGCAACGTCGGTACAGAGAAACGTGTGGGTGGCAGCCAGGAGTGGTGGGATACTGATGTGAGTGGCTTTACTGATACCGAATTCGTCAGTAACTTCAGAATGACCAGATCCACCTTCAATTATGTTTGTGAGCGCCTTCAACTAACTTTGTCACGGAAAGAGACACGTCTGCGGCGGCCCATAACAGTGCAGAAACGCGTTGGAGTTGGAGTGTATTGGCTAGCAACAGGTGCGTACTTCTTTTATTTATAGTTGTTTATCTTCTCATTCCCGCCTACTTCAACGTACAATGATGACGTTTGTCGCGTATCAACGACGTGCGGGTCGGATACATGTGACCTGGCAGTTCAGACTGAAGACGCATTTCAAAAGATCGGATATGTATCGGATTTGGACCACATACCCAAGTGGCCTGGGTCGCATTTGAAAAGATCGGATCTGTGTCGTTCAGACTGTCATGAAAAGATCAGATACAGGTCGCATAAGAGCAAAAAAATCGGAATTGGGTCGTTTCAGCCTGCAGTGTGAACGCAGCCTTAAGGCCTGTTCACACCGGGACGATTTTCGCAAGCGTTTATCGCCGACGTTTAACGCCTCGGGACTAAACAATGGGCGCCAATGTGAGTGTTCACACCGACGCGCAAAACGCCAGGCGTAAAAGCGTCATTTTAAAAAAAACGCCTCGGGTTCGTTTTTTTATTTTGACGCGGCGCGTAAAAAACTGGCCGACCAATGAGATCAGCGCTTTTGTTCACGTGCCTGGAGCTGCTGAAGTGACAGTAAAACACGACTTGGTGGCGCTCAAGCACAAAACGGTCTTGCCGAGCACACATTGATACGACGAAGAAGTAGTAAGTAGACAAAGAAGAAGATGAACTGCTAATGCTGCTTGCCAGTTGGCAAAAAGTGTGTGAATGGTTTTGTCCATATACATAATATGTCTATGGTTTTGGCAAGCATGTAAATACTGTCTCTCTTCTCCTTCTGTGTGACAAGCGAGTGTCAGAGGCTTAAAGTGCCGCAGCACCATCTTGTGTACTGGGAGCGCATCGACTGAATGTGCACGTTCACTCGGCGCAGCGCCAGTGAAAATCGCTTGGGTGTGAACACTCAAGACGCGCCGAAAAACGGCACGAAAAACGCTGGCGATAAGCGCGCGCGATATTCGTCCCGGTGTGTACAGGCCTTTAGTTACGTGCATCCTGTCACCGTTTAAACTGCCTTGTCAATCATTGTCACAGTTCAAACCCTCCACATTCAGTTTAATTTCCTACCGTATCGGAGAGAAATGTAGCCGCACGTTGAGCTGACATTTGTGGGTCTTTAATGCAGAGACTCCCCTCATGTCAGTTTAAATATAATGATGCATTTAAAAGTTAATGGCCAAACGCGTCATTACAAAAGTTCACAATGCTGCTGCAGGTGAAATATAATGTGGATGACATTGAATAAATATCTTTTAGTCAGGTTAAATACTGATAATTGATCACTCAAACCCCTTTATCTAAACCTCTCTACTTAACCGTCGGACTCGCACATCCGTCATGTTTGTAGTTTTTTTCTCGCAATGGTTTGCGGGCAATATCAGCCATTAAAGTGTGCAAAATAGTATTAGTAGACCATCAGGGTATCTTTGAAATACTCTTTTCAACATAATACGATTTGGGACATACTAATTCTATTTTTGAATTATTTAGGATGGATAGTATGCGAATTGCCACGCAGCATCAGTGTGTGTGCGCGCATCAATGAAAACAGCGCATTAATAGAGAACGGTGATTCAACTGACTTGGAACTACCTGTGCATTACACGATTTTATTGCATACCTTCCAGCCAATCAGACTTGAGTATTCAGACAGACCATGGCATAAATTACTTTAGTTATTGTTACACTAAAATGTTAAGGAGTTAGGTTATACTTTTTTCCAGGGAAAACACTACCAACTTGTACCGAGGCTACTTTTTTACTTTGCTTACATTTGATGCTGTGTGACTGTCACCACTATTACAATATAATGCTGCTGCTGCCACCTTATGACAATAGATTTACACTTCGAATTAGGTATTATGTAATCAATGACAGTAGCTCATTGGAAAAGGATGTAAAATGCCCTTCATTTTGTTTGTACTAATAAATGCTGCTGCCTGCCATCTGCAATCACCAATAAAATGTTGTTCCACATATTTTTTTTCCTATATCTTCATAAATATCATTATCTCAAATGTTCTTGAAATATCGTGATATAATTTTGAGGCTATATCGCCCACCCCTACTAGTCTTACAAGTTAGTCATCTATTTTTTTTCTCCTTCAAGACTGGTCATAACTTTTTTAAATCAGTCATTTGCATGAAAAGGTAGACTGATTACCCCTTACCTATTACTAGTTGGCCAGACTTGTTCTTAAGGTAACTTAGCAGCTGTGTTTATGCAACTTGAATTTTGGTGTAAAATCATACCCTATATATGTTATTGTTAAATTGTATTGGCATCTCATCAATTAAATATTTACCATCGTATATTCTGCATGATTGGATGTTTTTAAATAAACACTGACAAAAACTATACAAGTTTTAGGGCTGGACGATATGACGATATATATAACATTGATATAAGTGATCACCCAGATTTAGCCCTACCTATTTTGTTTTTAGATAAAGCATTCGCAGGCATATTTGCTTTATGTATTTCCCTGGCGTCGAAGTCAGGCACATATAAATGTCAGAAAACACGATCTCATGTCAATATCCTTGGATCACTGGATCTTTGGTAAGTTGTAAGGAATACTTATCGAGTCCAACCTGTAGTTTAAACTGAAAATCGTTTGTTTTACTCGTGTTTTCGCAGTTTCCCCTATTAAATCAAATCTAAAGTAAGTGCATATGTATTTAACAATACATGTTAAAATTGAACCTCCCAGGCACCATTAAAACATTGAGAGCGGTCTGCTAAGATTTGTCAATAACTTTCAATAACTTGTAAGAGCTGTATTTGTCATGTTTGAGTTGGGGGAGGCGCGATGCACGAAAGGGATATTGCAAAGTTGTTTTAAAATTGCTTTACTTTTGTAATTCTGCTGGATGCCACTAGTTCCGCAGAAACAATATATTTCACCTTTAAATGGGTCCTATTATGCCCTTTTTAAAAGTCGTGATTTTGTTTCGGAGGTGTACTAGAGTACCCCTCTCTTCCCAGTCTGTCTCAAACGCCATGTTATGTTTCTGTTTCGGTAAAGGCCCTCCTTCAGAAATTCGAAATATGCTCTGATTGGTTAGCTGGCCCAGTGTGTTGTGTTACCATAACTGTAAATATTAACGATGGTGTCAATTTTATCATACCCATTGGAGCCCGATTTACACCCTGAACAAGAGGATCGTGCAGAACCTTTGCAAGCATGGATTTTACAGGACGTTTCAGAATGGTACGTTTCTATGGATCGGAGAAAGTCTTTAAAAAAGCAAGAGCCCTATAGCTAAACAGTATACACTACATCAACACTGTGATGTTAGCTAGCAGAGTTTGCCCTTTGTTTACATCGTACCAACAACATTAAACTTATAATTGGAACTGTTAATAGAAAACAACAAAAAATAAAACAACTTAACAGCTGATTGTACCGACAAAATGAGGATTACTCCGCCTTTCAGGAGAAGCTTTTGTGCGTAGCCGGCATTGTACTCTCTTATATTCTGGAAGCTGTCCTACATAAAATGGGCAGCAAACAGATAAAATAATACATTTTAACCACTGTTTTATAAGTTCGTCTGCCTTTTGGAATCATGGTGGAAAAAACAGCGTCTCTTCGACATGGCAACAAGACACCGCTAAAGCAGGTCTTCTCTAGTGTAGCTCAACCAGGCCTCGTCCCCATTTTTGTGTATTCCGTGAGCGGAGATTATTTAAATGAGTGACATTGTGACTTCACAAGATCCGGAAGAAGTGTGTTTGTGTTGTAATCCCAACGAGCCGTTTGTTGTAGTTCTTGAAAAGTGTTTTCTGTTAAAGTGATTACCTCCCTTTGGAGTGGAATTTGAGCTTTGTAACCTTGCATATATATTAGGGGTGTAACGGTACACGTATTCGTATCGAACCGTTTCGTTACAGGGCTTTCGGTTCGGTGCATGCGTGTACCGAACGGTTTCCGAATGCAATCTTTAACAGTTAACAGTCGGCTTGCCTTAAGCGCGGAACACACTTCAATCCGAGTTCCCACACGAACATATGAAGTATTCAGTCCATTTTATCACGAAATTCAAACGATAAATGCCGTTTTGACGCTCTTTAATGTGGCGTGACTGATCACAGTTCAAGCGGCCGCGTGTGAACGCGTTCATCTGTGAACGCGATCATCTGTGAACGCGATCGATCATCTCTTCCTAAAGAATAAACATGAATGAACATCTGAAGGTATGTTGAGGATACATTTCAACTTACTGTCTCGTATCATATGTGGTGTAATCGCTCAATCAGTGTTTCAACGGCGGAAAGACCTCAATATAACTGCTTGTAAACTAAACAATGTCATGTAGCATAACATTTACCTCAGGCAGTCATTCAGTGTCCACAGAATTTTATTCACTAGGGAAATCAACTCACTAAATATATGCACTATATTAGCCAATATATTCATTATATTAGTCTATATATTCATTATATTCATTAACCTGTTACTGAAGTCTTGATTATTTAATGTATGTTCATGAAAATGACAGACACTGTGTATAAATGATTATATTTCAACAACGAATTGGAGAAAAAAACTATTTTATAATTAGATTTAGAAGTTATTGCAAAAACTGCCTTATGTGAAGTTTAAATGTTTGCGAACTATGTTATTTGATTGTTGATTATTATACCTAAAAATAAATAGCAACTGAATTTAGGCTAATAGTTTGGGCTCTGTTGTTAACCTTCAATATTAATTAGGGATGCACCGAAATGAAAATTCTTGGCCGAAACCGAAAACCGAAAAAGAGGAAACCAAGGCCGAAAGCCGAAAACCGAAACACCGAAAGAAATTATGCCAATTATTAGTACCATTGCATTTATGGCTATGACTGTGTACTAACTTTACTAAAATCAAGGCATTGCAATTGCATACATTAATATTAAAGTTTCAAAGAATAAATCAATTACAAGTTATGCCAATATTTATTTAGCACATTGCAACAATGCACAGTATAAAATAAAATTCAAACTAAAATGTTTAACTTGACCCCACTCATTTGTACATTAAATAATAATGTACAGGCCTACAGAAAGGTTTTTTAAATTAAATGTTCTCTCATAAATACAAAGTGCATTTAGGTCTAGTGCATTTAAAATTGTTCTCTGTAGGACTACTACAAGAAAGTGCATTCAGAACAAGTGCAACTGCTTAAAGATACATTTATTTTCTCTGTAGGCCTTTAACATAATAGTGTATCAAAGCAAAGACTGCCATAGCCCATATGTTAACTGTAGAATAGGGGTGTAGCGGTACACAAAACTGACGGTTCGGTACAGCAGTTTTACAAAATGGCTTTTTATTTATTTTTATTGGTTAACTAAAAAAAAAAATCTGTCCTTAAATGAATTAAATTATAACTAAAAGTTTATTGAATATATTGCTCTAAACTATATAGGGAGCCCTTACTTGCACATTAATATTAAAGGTTAAAAACAGAGCCCAAACTATTAGCCTAAATTCAGTTGCTATGTATTTTTAGGTCTAATAATCAACACTCAAATAACATCGTACACAAACATGTACACTTCACATAAGGCAGTTTTTGCAATAACTTCTAAATCTAATTATAAAATAGTTTTTTATCCAATTCGTTGTTGAAATATAATCATTTATACACAGTGTCTGTCATTTTATTTAAACATACATGAAATAATCAAGATATCATTAACAGGTTAAGTAGAATATAATGAATATAACGGCTAATATAGGTCATATATTTAGTGAAAGAGTTGATTTCTCAAGTGAACTAACAGCTGTGGACACTGAGGTGCCTGAGGTAAATGATGCTACATGACTGTTTAGTTTACAGCAGTTATATTGAGGTCTTTCCGCCGTTGAAACACTGATTGAGCGATTACACCACATATATACACATGACAGTAAGTTGTAATGTATCCTCAACACACCTTAGATGTTCATTCATGTTTATTCTTTAGGAAGAGATGATCGATCGCGCTCACAGATGATCGCGTTCACGCGCGCGCGCTGCCGCCAGATTGAAGTGTGTTCCGCGCTTAAAACATGCCCACTGTTAAAGATTGCGTTCGGTTTCACAGTGAAGTCTGGTCCTCTTCTCATCGAGAACATGAACAGCTCTGAGCTCTCGCTGTCAGTGCTTGTGCATGAAGCAGACGTGGGTGTTTCTCAGATATACTGAAACACGTCCACACCGCTGACATGTTGCTTCAGACAAGCACGTGCAGGTCGCGGTTTCTGTTTGCGTCATCACAACATTTCGGCTATGTTGTTTCGGTGATAAAAGTATTTCGGCCGAAAACCGAAAATGCACTTGGGGCATTTTCGGCCGAAAATTTTCGGTGGCCGAATATTCGGTGCATCCCTAATATTAATGTGTAAGTAAGGGCTCCCTATATATTTTACAGCATTATCTTTAAGAAACTGTTAGTTATAATTTAATTAATTTAAGGACAGATACATTTTTTTTTCTTCAGTAAACCACTGTTTGATAAAAATAAATAAAAAGCAATTTTGTAAAACTGCTGTACCGAACCCGTACCGAACAGTGACTTCAAATGTACCGTTACACCCCTAATATATATATTTTTTTGCTCAAACAGCAACATTACACTCTAATTAAAGATGAAAAAGTGAAAAAGCATAGGATCCCTTTAAGATCACTTCCCATGTATTTCAATATTTTGGACCGTTAGAGTTAAATACAACATGAATACATTTGCAATTATTATTATTATTATATTTTAAAAAGTTCATAAAAATCTAATATTCAAAAGTTACTATTATTATTAATTATAACAAATAATATTAAAATAAAGAGTAAATAAAGTGTAATAATAATAATATAAAAAAAAAAAAATATTTATTTATTTACTTTTAAATATAAATTATAAATATATATATTTTTTTGAATGCTTTTAGCGACAAATCGACTAGGCCAGCAAAAAATAAATAAAATAAATTCTTCTTGTTGATGCCTGAACAGCTTCGTTATATTCCAGGAACACTTCACACAGTGAGGTAGAAACTGTATCAGTAACAGTACAAGAGGCCCATATGGTGGAAACAGACTGTGTGAGAGAGAGAATCTGCCAAAGTGTCTCAGTAATGATCTCTTCTCTTAAACATGCCTTCCCATCTGAATGTGCCTGTGTTCTGTTGGCTCGTGTCTGGATGAATAATTTAACTCAAGCCTTATCTGGACACAGTGTGACTGCAGCGTCTTCGATAATAGAATACAGACATTAATCACAGACCCCCTTCACCTACAGCTAAAGGAACCCCACGGAATTGCTCTCTCACCTCTGATCAAACACACATGCTGCTCTTTACGTTTTTGTAACCTGTTGGAGTGTGTGTTTCAGAACGTATGTGATGCGTTTCTGATGTTTTCTGTGTCGGCATTACTTAAGAGTTCCGTGAGTGCAACCCTGGGCAGTGCCTATCCTGAGAAAGGCAAGGTGGTACGTTTCGTTCGGTCTCCTCTCCTTAGATAGGTTTGTCAATTTATGTGATCCAAGAGAGAATGTTGTTTTTGCAAAAAGACAAGGACATGGCAAGTTGTTAGGCAAGGATGACATTTTTGTGCCAAACAAGAGTAGTCATTAAGAGGTCATTTAGCCAACGCCAACGCTCACTCCATGTAAAGTTCAGTTTCTGTCCCAAGCAGCTGCAAACATAAACAACAGTTGATCACATTTATCTTTTTTATTTGTACCATTTTCTATTTGAATATATTTTGAAATGTAATATATTCCTTTGATGGCAAAGTTGAATTTTCAGCACCCATTACTCCAGTGTCACATGATCCTTCAGAGATCATTTTAATATGCCGATTAAGAAGCAATTCTTCTTCTTATCACTGTTGAAAACAGTGGTTCTTCTAAATATTTTGTGGCCACATTTTTTCAGCATTCTTTGAGTAGAAAGTTCAGATATTTCCTAAACAGTCCAAAAACCATTCAGTGTGTATAAAGTCTAGATCACACCTACTTGATACTGAAACTGCAACCATTTTGCTACCACCACCTTGTATTATTAATTATTGGGGTGTGCATCCCAAGGATTCCGCAATACCGTCATAATCTTCATATTTCTCGGGTCATATTGCAGTACAGTTGCAGCCTCTTAATATGCAGAAATATGGAAAGTATTATAGAACATCGACTTATTAAACCGCAATAAGGCTTTCATATGGCATCTCTTAAAAAATGCATTTTTCATATCAGGCTTTTGTTTCTCTTTAATGCTGTTAAAGGTGAAATGAATCCAGGCTCTCTGTGCGTATGTAGAGCGAGATGTCTTTAGTTTGCGCAACCGTACTACAATAACTTCAGACTGCTCTCAAATAACCGAAAGCAGTGCAATTTGTTTTGAATTAACCACAAATGCTAATTAAACCATTGATGCTTGGCTTTTGAGTGGTGATTGTATTGCGACGAAAAATGAGTGTAAGTAATGGTAATAATAATAATATATTCTATTGATTTCTTTCTTTCTCTAACAATGAAGCATTTTTGACTGGTCTAAAGTGTCAGTTTGTCTATTGATTGAAGTGGACCTACTTTGAAAAAAACAACAACAACTTGATAATATAACATAACATAATGAGATCTCTGATATGATCTTAGCGCTGTGGCTGCACAGATACGTTTTTGGTGAGAGTGACTCACAGAATCCTGCAGGAGCGGAGGTGAGTCCGCAGACATCTGTCTTAAAGGATTAGTTCACTTCAAAATGAAAATTTCCTGATATTTTACTCACCCCCATCTCATCCAAGATGTTCATGTCTTTCTTTCTTCAGTCGAAAAGAAATTAGGTTTTTTGAGGAAAACATTCCAGGATTTTTCTCCACACCTTTGACTTGGCAACCAAAATGTTGAAGGTCCAAATCAATGCCGTTTCAAAGGGCTTCAGAGGCTCTGCAGGAATAGGGTCTTATCTAGCGACACGATCGGCCATTTAAAAAATACATTATACATTATATCTGGGCTGCACGATTAATCGAAATCGAACCGCAATCGCGATTTGGCTTATGTGCGATTATTAAAGCGAAAGGCTGCGATTTTAATTAAATAAATAAATGCCCAGCGTTAGTGAAGAGCATTTATTTATTTATTCCTCCTCTGTGATCAGGAGTAAACGCTTCTCCGTCTGAAAGCACTGCGAGTTTGAGTCGCTTATGCGTTTGAAAAAACAACATGCGTCAAACATCTTCACAAACTAGCAATGTGAAGTGTTAATAAACCTGTTGTCCAACAAAATACGTTTAATAACGTTTTAACTCACTTCATATAGTCAGTCGAGTGTTTGTGGGACGTGGCTTCTTATCACAGAATGAGGCTGACAATGTATTATTCTATAGTATTCTACAGTGATGAAGTCTATGTCAATCAGCACTGAATACTTTATTAGTATGAAATAGGGCTGTAACGATTTGACTAAAAATAAAAACCTTAATTAATTGAACATTTTACCTCGACTACGATTAATGAACGATTATTTTGCTCTTTTTCCCCGTTTTTTTTTTCTTTCGTTTTTGCCCTCATAAGGTTTTTGAGTAAGTTCCTGATAAGGTTTTTACTGTAAATGTTTTCTATTATTAAAGGGGGAACTTTTTTTTCTAATGAAAAAGTGCATTTCTTTGTGATTTTAAAATACTTTAAGGAAACGGTTCACTTTCAGCAGTTATTGTTATGGGGCAGATTTCTGCTTGTTGTACATCAGATACAGATAAATAAACACAGGCCTGCATTACATTTATTTGAATGCATTAATGAGAGAGTGATTGTGTGTGTGTGAATTAGTCATACCGTCTCTATTCATTATGAAGCTGTGGTTTGTACTTTGTTACTTCAAAGGTATTAAAATATATGCCTGTAACGGTTGAATTTCTGAGCTACTTTAGTGACTTTACTTTAGTCACAGGACGGCATTGACAAAAAAAAATGACAAAGCTTTGTGAGGACGCAGGTGAAAGAGGTCTGCCTTCAGGGCGCGCGCACGTTGTCAGAGACGCGACACGGCTTGGCTGAGCACTGAACGGATACGTTTTCTGTATTGTTGTTTTTGAATAGTGCACAATCGCTTGAAATGTTCAAGCCTTTAAACGCATTTACTTGACAAACATTATGAGGACGAAAAGTGAAAGCGATCTGGCTTCGGGGCTTGCGCGCACCGTGTGTGTGTGTGTGTGTGTGTGTGTGTGTGTGTGTGTGTGTGTGGCAGCGCGTAGGCTGTAAGAACGGCAATTAACTTACTTGTATAAACTGTGTAAGACATGCAGTTACTATAGTGATTCTGGGCATCTATAAACAAAGATAACTGCTCCTGCATCTCTCATTGTGCCTGCAAACTGCACTTGATGTGACTAACGGGGCGGAGTCACGTGACTAAAACCGAAATAACCGACATGGGAAAAATACGTCGGTTAGAGGTTCTAAATTTCGGTTTCGATTATTTGTCGATTAATCCTACAGCCCTAGTATGAAAATACCAGAGAAGGCTTGAAGAACTCAAATACACCATATCTTGATGCCGTCGTGTTTATTGTCTTCATGTTTAATCAGTCAAAGCGTTTCTATCTTCCTTTTACATCGCTAGCTTAGCTTCACATTAGGGATTTCCCATAGGGATCCCAACTACCTGGACATATCAGATGCAATCACACTTTCATTGATTCACAAAACACAGCAATGCACAGAGTGAACGAACAGAGCACGTCAGCATGGTGTGTGAGACCCAGTGAGTCTTTCTGCAGCAGATTAAGCTTCCAATTCGGATGCAGAGCTGGATTGTGGGATTACAGCTCTCACATGTTGGAGCAGACTGTGTCTTCATCCGCAGTGTGAGTCTAGTTAAGGGACAGTGCTGTGGTCACAGTCCCCAAAAATGATTTTTACAAATTGGTCTGCAGCTTGAGGCCTACAGGAAGTTCTTGTTGTCTTTGTTCGAAATCACCCACTATACCTTTTAATAGTAGTAGTGTCTGAAACCATAGTGGATGTTATCGAGTGCACTCATTCAATCCCATAATGCACCGCTATAATGAGTGTACAACCGATGTACACTCAACGGCGCTAGAGAATATCCATAATGCATTGTGAGGGTCGTGCCGAATGAATTCCATCCATCCATCCATCTATCCCATCTGCTGGTCCAATGTGAGTACAGTGTAATATCATACAGGTATAAATACATTTTTTATTGATTATTAAATTGTTTAATTCAGGTTTGTGCATAGAGTTGGGGTTTAGTTGGAGCAAAACCCTGCAGGAAAGTGGACCTTGACGGCCAGAGTTGAGGTCCCTTGGTTTGAATGGTTGGTTTACCCAAAAAAGAAAATTGTCATTTACTCATGTTACTCACCTCATGTTGTGCCTCAAGTCTTCCATTCATCTTTGAAACAGAAATGTAGGTATATTTAATGAAATCTGAGAGATTTATATCGAAAGTCTATTCACCCAAAACTATCAACTGTTCAAAATGTCTTCTGAAGAGACATGAAAGCTTTATATGATAAACTAATTTAATTTAGGCTTTTGTTATCTTCTAAGCATTGATCAACACGCATACACGGAGCACGTTCAACTGCTCTGTTAATATGCATTGCTTTTACAATGTCTTTACTCTTTATAAACTTTCCGATCTTTCAGGACGTTAATCTCTCAGGTTTCATTAAAAATATCTTCCATTTTGTTCTGAAGATAAACTTATGACTTTGGAACGACATGAGGGTGACTAAATGATGACAGAATATTCATTTTTGGGTGAACCATCCCTTTAATCGAGAAAATATCGGAGTGTGGTGGGTTTTATCTGAGAATGAATCAAGAAGCTTTGCACCCCATCACTCTGAGGATGATTCGGGGCTGGTGCCTTGATATTTTTGGGATTTTGCCACTTTTATTTTTAGAAGTAGTTGAGGGTGCATAAGAAGCCATGCGATATCCTGAATTAGCACGTCTGGCAAGGCCACGTCTTCAACACACTTTTCTGTTTTAAAGGCCCTGTTTTATTTTCTGTGTTTTGTTTCCTATTTAAAAAGGAAGTTGTGTTGTGAAGATATTAAAAAAGCGGATGCTATTTTTTTTTTTTGAGTAGCCAGTAGTTTTCAGTTTTTCACAGTCTTAAATAATTTTTTTTGATTTGCTACTTGCTATTGCTAGTCAAAGGCTGGTAATAGGAGGAGGGGAGGATTTTCATTCTAGAGATTTTGTACATGTGATTGGACAAAAAGTTTGCCATGAGTTAAAGATGCATAATTGAGGCTATAGTTCACCTAAAATATTCTGTCACCATTTACTCCCCCTTATGTACTTTCAAACCTATATTACTTTTTTTCTGTGGAACACAAAAAAGTTTTTTTTTGTCCATATAACAGAATTCAATGGTCACCAAAACAGTTTAGTAACCAGACAACATTTTGAAAAAGACTATTAATTAAATTTAAAAGTGTCAAGTTTATTTTGTTGACTTTTTTTATGAGTACACTAGCATTTAGCTTTAAAGCTAACAGGCCTGGACCTGAACACTTTTGATTTCACTGTGTCATTTATGTTAAGTTTGAATCTTTCTTTTTGAGTTTTAATGCGAGTTTCATCAGTATTTGAGCTAAAGCAGTCACAAAATGACAAAAATGCTTTTACTATAGAGTTATATGGGTCAGTTGGTGTATATGGTGTATTTGTATAGACTTCCATTGCATCCTGAAAACAGGATGACAATCGATTCTTGGGATTTAAGAATTGATATCGGTTCATAAAAATGAGAATCGATTAAAATCGAGAAATCAATATTTTTTACCCAGCCCTACTGTCCATAGACCTTAACTCGTATTAAAGCCATAATATTCCTTTAACAGGAACTCCAAAATATTGTTTTCATATGTGTTACAGTGACAGCTCTGCTCTTAATGAATGTCTTGCAGGAGAGTAAACAGTTTAGTTTCTATGTGAATGTGTGTGCTTGTATGTGCAGAAATGAGGCAAAAGTGCTAATGAAAGCACAGGGGTCATCAGCAGTGGGCTTTAAGATAATTACCAGCGTTCACAAGGGGAATAGCCGTGTGTGTGTGTGTGTGTTTGTTTGTGTGTTTTGGATGTAAGGGTTTGCGTCATTCCCCTGTAAATCTAAATCTCTCATTCCTTGATGTCTATTCTCTCTCTCTCTCTCTCTCTCTCTCTCTCTCTCTCTCTCTCTCTCTCTCTCTCTCTCTCTCTCTCTCTCTCTCTCTCTCTCTCTCTCTCTCTCTCTCTCTCTCTCTCTCTCTCTCTCTCTCTCTCTCTCTCTCTCTCTCTCTCTCTCTCTCTCTCTCAGGATGCACATGCTTCATCTTGTTCATCATTTATCTATTCGGATGGCTTTTCTTCTCATCCAGAGCCTCTCACTCTCCTCCCCAATCCAACTCTTCCTTAGTCGCTTCTTCTTCAGTCTTCATATCCCTTCATCATTCCCTATTGTTCTTCCTGACTGACCATCTGTCTCTCCATCTCCGTTTGTCATTCTGTCTCTCTATCTGTGTCTTTCTGTTTGTTTTTAGTTTTCCCTCTTATGTAGCCTACAATATGAATTATGTGCGTCTTTTGATTTTTAATAAATGTAGGAGAGCGAAAGAGCTGAAGATGACTGGAGTGGCAGGATGGAGGGATGTAAAGAGACGAGTGCTGAGATTCCTCTCTGTTTTGTGTGCAGCGGTTTCCTGGATGAGTCTCTCTTCAATATTTATTAGCGTGGAAAGGAAATATTAATAATGGTGGACAATCCCATCTCACAGAAATGAAAAAAGACCTTTGGAGGGAAGAAATGTGGAATTATTTCACAGTATTAAAATGGAAAAATTCACGGTTTAGGACTAATTTCTCTCATTATCGGGGAGGGAATTTATCAGAATTTTTATAGTTATGATTTCCAGGTCTGGAAAAGTCACGGAAAGTATACAATCTTAAGTAATAGGAATTCCTCTAGAGAATTTGCTTGTCTCTAAAATATGAAATCTAAATATTGCTCCTTTTAAATGTTTTAGAAAACTTAATCCAGAAATCATGAACAACTAGAAACGAATAATACTGTATATTCATTTATGAAATATGTAGTTTTGCAGTTTAATTAAAGTGAAGGTTTTTTTGAACATTCTATCAGACAAGTAATGCATTTACCAAATTGCTTTGCTAAACTGATTTGTTTTTTAATATACGTTCGTCGTATATTAAATTATTGATGAATAATTAAGGGTCGTGAGACTAAAAGTTGCTGCTTATAAAGACAATTTCATGCTGATATTTCTATATATAGCCTACCCGTTTCAAATATAGAAAGTCATAACAGGGTTGATATTTTAAGATCACGCCCTACTGACAAGATAAATTGGGTGATGGGGTGGGGTGTGAAGAGGAGTTTACTTTTTTGAAAGGATGCTGATGTCTTTTTTTAATAACAGTTCATTAAAGTTTTTTTTTTTTTTTTTCATTTTTATATGAGCCCCCATTTAGTGGAATCATTTATTAATATGCGAGTGTGGTCTTGCCTATACTGTGAATATTTATTTGACTTTGATTGTCACTGTGAACTTGAAAAATGTTAAAAGACGGACTGAAATCACTCTTCTTCACGGTATGATTTCTTTTTGTTTGTGGGTGCTTTGTTATTGTGTGATCTTGCCGTTGTTTGCATGCATATGTGTGTTCAGTATTGAGAGATGGGCGACATTTTGCTGACTAAGTAAGTTAGCAGTGGAGCTGCTGTGTATGATGTTTTATTAATCTGCTCTGGAAAGAGAGCTAAGACGAGGGAAACTTTCCTCTCATGGTTTTTTTAGTCATTTTTCATTCAGACTTAGATCAGGGTGGTGTTCTTATTAAGTCTGACTTCGCAGAATCTCATGATGGGATTTTTAGAGCACATTTTGTTGGTGCAGAAGGCCAGTGAGGTCAGATGATCTTCTGGTTGAAGTTCCTGGTGTTTAGGGAATTTTTTTAGTACAATTACAGAACATGTTTGACTTATTTACATTATGGGGAAACCAGAAATGTGCAGCTTGTCATTTTGTTAAAGCACTTGTATACTTTTTTTCCACACAGATATTTGTGTTACTTGAGCTGTTGTCTGAATTGTCATTTTTTTTTTAGCAGTGGGACTTAAAATAAGGCTCTTACAGTGAAGGCACACTGTCATTTTTCTATACTTTTTTAGTATAATATTTTGAATTAGCTTTTATTTTTATAGTTTGTTTTTATTTGAATTTAAGTTTATTTTTATTCGTTTTCTTTATTTATTTCTATTTAAGCTTTAGTAATTTGAATACTTTTATTGTTAAACTTACTTTATTTCAGTTAGTTGCCAAGGCAACATTTCTCAAGTTTTTCATATTTTATTTATAAATTATTTTAATTAAAACATTTTTTTTACTAGTTGTAAAAAAAAAAGTTTTAGTTTAGTTAAATTTACAACTCCTCACATTCACCTAAAACAATATTTCCGCCACAAAAAAGGACAGCCGTATCAACTTTCTATGTTTGTCTCATTTTGTTTGTCTCATCATCTCATTAACATTTCTTTGGGGCAATACCCATTATATATTTATTATATAATGAGATATTTTAATATATAGTCCTGTATTTTCAGAGATTCTTTTTACAGGCCTACATAACATGACAGCTTTAAAAACAAGCAGAAGCCTCTGCCAATAGGGTGCATTTAATAAGTGGTCAGGGATGGACAACTTTTTTTAATGACGAGGGCCTGCATTTTTTTATCCTTTATAAAAGGGGCCAGATGTCTAATCAGGACTCACACAATTTACACTGTTCCATTCAATTTTGAGAAGAAGTATAATTAGTGCAGTGCATTGTAAAATATTTTATTAACCATGAAACTTTTGCAATTATGCCAATTCAAATGGAAACTTCGTCAATTGACAAGCAAATGTCAATTAATCTCAATTGCATTGCTTGTTAATGTGCAGCAAACTGATTTACAATTTACAAATCCTATAGCCTCTCAAAGAACATTTAAAAGTTGCTTATTCAAAACAAAAAAAAAGATACCATGACCACGAATAAAAGTAATATAATAACATTATTCTTAGCAATAACTAAATATAAGAATATGACAATTCAGTGCATGCATTTCCATACTTCAGCGCCCCACAGACACATGCATTTACTGTTCAGTTCAGACAACATTCCCACAGTCAAAAAGACTAGTCTCAATTAGAAACTTGTGGTCTCTCCTGCTAGTGCACATATGATTGATTTGGCTGATTTTGTATTTTACCTTTCAAATCTGAGATGAGAGTAACTCTGGCATCACGATTTATTTTATATATTTCTTTGTGAGAAGTGGTGTAACAGCCGAAATTACAGATTTCGACTAGGCCCGCTATAGTCTGTTGTCGGTGTTCAGGCGAAACACCGGTTACATCACTTGCCCACCGCGGCACCGCCTCCGCTGTCATTTTAGATTTTTATAGTAATAAAATAATTTAGTTCAGTGAGAGAACAGACACTGCAATTAAAAACTGAACGTGTCTGCTCAATACAGTGTGAGCCGAACGAGAGTTGCAGCACAAACGCAGCAGGAGTCAGATTTCATTCATCACGAGAGCAAACAGCTGACAGACAAGATGATCGTGGAAAATTTGGTTTCAAAGCAAAATGTAAAAGCGCCTATTTAAGTGAGATTTTCATTGTATCGTTTGGTTGTTGTGTTTTTCATTAAGAATAATAGGCTAAATAACCCACAATTCAAGCAACCCGCCTCCCAATTGGTGGTGCTAATTCTAAATCGAAAGTAAAATGAGCACGGCCGCACAGGCATTCATTCACGGCCGCACTGTCATTCATTCACACCTGCACAGTCATTCACGGTGCGTGTCCAGTCTGGCGCATTTTTATTTCATGCCTATGGAAGCTTAACTTTCATAGGAATTCATTGAAAACACTCGCTTTGCTCCGCACCGCTCCGTTATCAATGCCCGAGCGGCCATGCCCATTTTACTTTAGGTTTAAAATAAGCGATTTGAAAAGCCCACGTCTGTGATACCGTTTTTATCGGTGTTGTCACATGTCGATTAACCGGTGGGAAAATTTCCTCACGGTCACATCCTTAATTTCGACCAACCAAACACATGGATGCCCCTTGAACTTGTTAAAAATATAATCTGTTCCCCATCTTGACTTTTGTCACAATTGTTAGTAAAATTTTCTTTCCTTTTTGCTAATTCTTGTGAACGTTCAAATTAGCGCGCTATACACTCACTCTGTAAATACTACGGTTATCAGCAGGAACTAGCGACCTCCTGGTTGGGGTTGGAATTAACATCCTAATCTGAAAGCAGTCTACATGACACTTTGCAAATATATTAAAATTGATCAGAGTATAATATGGTTCAGTGGGCCGTATTTAAAGATATTGCGAACTTCCAGTTGCCCATCCCTGTTCTAGGTGAATGTTAAATCACCTAATTAATACTCATGAGCAAGGTTCAAAATGTGTTAAGGATCATTCCTATTTTCATGCATGGAATAGTAAGTCTGAGTGTCTAAAGATGAGAGAACTTGCAAAAGCCACAGCCTTGATGTTGGTGTTTTCTCAATGATTTAATTAGATGCTCCCCATTCCTTTCTAGAACACGTCCAGTACTTTGTTACATTCCCTTCTGCACCCTCCCCCCTAAATAAATTATTTTTCATTTTCTCCATTCTCTCCTTTGCCTTTGTGAAACGCTTATCTAGAAACTGAGCTTTTGTAGACTATACGATACATTTTGTATAAAGGTGCTTTGAAATGCAGCTCACAGATTTGAGTTGCATTGTGACTTTCTCTCTTCTCTCCTGAACATCATCCCCTCACACTCGCACACACACACACAACTTGTCCTGTCCAGCACGGTTAACTATGTGCCTGAGGATCAGTGTGTTCCTGTCACTGATCTAATGGAGTTCACCTGAAACTTACACAGACTCTCTATCTCTTCTTGAAAGCCCTTTTCCTTTCTACTCTTTTTCCATCTTCTTTCCATATCTCCCATGTTTCCAGAGCAGTTTTGTGTAGTCATGGAGGTGGAGGCAGGGGGCAGCAGAGATACTCATTGATTAGATCTAGAGCGAGGAGTGAGTAATATATAACATTGCTCTCGGGGAGTTGGTCTAGGGTGCTTCTCTGATTGGTCAGAAGGATGTTACACATTCTTCAATCTGATTGGACACACATGTGAACACAGCAAAAGCCTCTAAATCATTTTGATAGCTGTGCTTGAGAGCTAGTATTGGCCATATTTGAAACGAATAAGACTACCCACTAACACTAGATATTGAACTCTGGTCCATACTTGGTCCATAATTTAGGCTAAGAACATTAATGGTCTTGAATTGTGACCCTTTTTTTTGGGGGAGAGTTGAGCCTCCAAGGGCCATTTGTCTTCTTAGACACTGGAATAAAAGCAGACACTATCAACTATCGATGACTTGCATTCAAGATATTTCTTGGGGAATGAACCTATGACCTTGCTAGTGCTATGGCTACACCAATGCTACTTTTTTTAAAGATGAAAATAAAAAAATCACTTGATCTGTTTTAAAGGCATGTTATTACTCTTCTTGTGAACAATTCATCTGTGCATATATTTTGTTTTTTAATGTTTAACCAAACTATCATAAAACATTTTTTTCAGGTGACCTCTCTTTGGTGATGTATTTTCCCAATAATTTAGTCCTCTTAAGTCTCCCCCATTTTACAATAGACTGCAAAGGAAGCTTGTATCTGCCTCCTTCCAATTAACAGTTCCTGTTAATTGGAAATTCCTTTTTTCCTACATTCACACAATATGTGTCACAATACTGAAGAAAAGATCAGTCGCTCTTTCCATTTCATTGTGACTTTCACGATGCCCGTTCACACCAAGGATGATAACTATAAATACAAAGTTTTAATAATCATTCGAATTCTACAAAGTCTTCTAGTGAAGTATACACCGCAAATATAATAAGGACACAGAGAAACAATACAGTCTGAATCACTTTCAGAGCATTTGTTCCCATTTGGTTGATGAACAATAAAAACAGTCAAACTTTATAGAGCTTGAGCAGTTAAAGTTGGCATAAAAGTGAATATTATTTTCTTCCCTATTGTGTCGTATTTATCCGACTGAAATGGCTTCTCATACAAGAAAACATGTAGGGTGGGACTTGATTTTGTCCATGGGGAATTGATTGGATGGTTGTGGTAAATGTATTGGATCTCATGTGAGATGGACAAATTAATTATAAATAAAATGATGTGCAGAGATAAATCGTTTATAATACATACTGCAGTAGTCCATAAAAAACAGAATTGTCTGTTTTGGTGACTTTAATAATAATAATAATAATTTGTTACATTTATATAGCGTTTTTTCTTGGCACTCAAAACGCTTTACATAGAAGGGGGGATAGTCCCCCATTGCGAACGGAGTCCTCCACCTGGATGATGCGACGGCAGCCATATTGCGCCAGAACGCCCACCACACACCAGCTTATTGGTGGAGAGGAGACAGAGTGATGAAGCCAATCGTATATGGGGATGATTAGGAGGCCATGATGGACAGACGCCAATGGGCAAATTTGGCCCGGATGCTGGGGTTACACCCCTACTCTTTATTGAAGGACATCCTGGGATTTTTAATGACCACAGAGAGTCAGGACCTCGGTTTAACGTCTCATCCGAAGGACGGATAAATGTCCAAATATAACTGAAGCACACTTTTAAACAATGTTATTGTCCGCTGGTGTGGTGTTATCATGATAGTTATTATTATAATTATCGTTCTTGGTGTGAATGGACCTTTACACTCAGAACACCTAGCAACCATCCAGGAGACCTTAGCAACTGCATAGGAACGCCCTGGAAACTACACACGGCAACTTGGCAATGTGGCGGGAAGTTTTGCACCACTCGCACACTGTATACCTCAGAAATTGTAAGAATGTCTTAGTTATGTTAGACTACTAAAGATTACTTTCAACCTTATTTGCTACTTGGTATCAGAATAAACCTTGAAAAACTATGAGAGGGATGAAACAAAAAAGGAAGTAAATGAACCGACTGGATTAGCTGATCATCCAATCGGAGGCAGACTTGTCCTTGCACTGTAAGCTTTAGTATAGGATGTTTGTAGATGCAGTCTTTTATAGCAGGAGGGTTTTTCAAAGGGAATGCTCCACAGAGGTTTGCTGCTCAAAGCTGGGCTTATCTGCTCCCAGGTGTTGGACCTGTGCTTTTTGAGGTCCACAGGTCTTCTCTGGATGCAGGCAGGGGTTAACGAGACAGGGTTTTACACCATCTCCGCTCATGCAAGTCTAACTCCTACGCACAGCCACAGGCAAACACACACACACACACACACACACACACACACACAGTCTCACGCTGAGAGGGAAACTCTCACCTCACCAAAGTGTCCATGCAGACAGACTTTTCCGTCTGCAGAGCTGTGAGTCACAGACATGAGGTAGAAAGAAAGAGCATGTGTGTCTGTATGCGCGCCTTCCTACAAACAGAGCTTGAAAGATGCCGTTTCTGTGCGACTTGAGAATTGCAGGTGTTCAATAATTCCTTTTATAGTTATATTATTTGATATAATACCTTATTTTATTTTCTCTAACTAAAAAGGATTTCAATGTAACCTTAATTTACTGGGGTTTTTTTTGTATGTGTGCCATGGTATTAGCATGTCTTTATTAGCCTCACTTCGTACTATGGTATACAACAGATTACTGTGGTATGTATTGCCATCACTGTACCATAGGAGCTGGTTAGGGATGCACCGATATGAACATTTTGACCGATACGATAATTCTTTATACTTGAAAGCCGATAACCGATATATTGGGAAATAAATTGAAATCCAAATTTTATATCATTTTTGAGAGACTAATTACAAAATCAAAAGTCTCACCATTAAAAGGTGTCCCATGTCCCAAGCACACAATTATACTTTTATGTAGCCTATATGTCAGATATGCTCTGCACATGTTGCACTTTCCTTTTTTGAAGTGATTCCAATCATATTTCAAGCAAGTCAAAATAGAGTTGTCAAAAGTACAGACTTCGGTACCAAGTCGGTACTGAAATAAAAAAAAATGTGACAATACCAAAATTTTCATCTAGCATTTTGAGTGCTGTTGAACGGACTGTTAAACACCTCTGATTGGCCATTGTATTCACTCACTCAACATATATGTCTGTGATTGGCTACAATGATCAACGCTCTTCACCGAGTGCTTCTTGACTTTTGACAACTGTAAGTCAATACCATCATGGCGAACAGTGTGCATCTAAAGTGTCTTGGCTGAAAGAAAATAATCCATTATTTATTTGCTTTAAAGGGGCTATATGCGTTTTTCTGAAATTTAAACTCGCGACTGACACCTGTGGCCAAAAAACAGAACTGCTCTCATTTTCTGCTCGCTCTCGCAGCGGTGGTGACGTCACATCCGCAGACAGCGCGGGAAAAGACGACCCGCCAGAAAATAGGAAAAATAGGATACAGGCTTATAGGTGCACCCACTGTGAGCGGACAAGGTGTCAGTATGCTCATCAGGAGATGTTCGAGTCATAAATGGTCAAATAAAAAGGCTATTGTTACGTTTATTTTGGGGAAAAAGTTGCATATAGTCCCTTTAATATATCTGCCAAATGTTCTTATCGGGTCGATAACGTTAACATTAAAAATCAACATATATCGGCCAGTACCGATATGGTGGTCGATATATTGTGCATCCCTAGAGTTGGTATTTCTCGGAAGTACATTCAGAGTACTATGTAAATACCATGGTATGTGTATATATAGTACATATTGAAGCCAAGGGGTCGACCGATTTTATCGGTTTTGCCGATTAATCGGCACCAAGCACCGTTAACCAATTGCTGGAACAATCAGTTTTCAGGAAAAATCCATACCAGTGGTTTTTCCGGGTTGTTTGCGTCCGTTGCTGGAGCGGCTGAGAAAGGCCCGTTGTCATTGATTATACAGTACGAGAGTGGCCTTTAGAGGCAAAATAAAAAACTATCACTGATGCCTCCTGTAGTTTGTTTTGACACGAGGCTGCACAGAGCGGGACACTTCAGATGCGGATTTAAAACAGAAACAATATGTATACACTACTGTACATGTTTTCATATAAAGTAGCGTAATTAATTTGTTGAACTAGATGCTGCATTAGTAGAGAAAGAACAGTAATATGATTGCTGTCAAGGCTGAGAGGACACTAACATTACTAGTAGCTCAAACGGTTAAAACAATGTGATAAAAACACACACAGGCCCAACCAAAATGTTTAATGTCACGATTGTTACCATCAATTCGCTTTAGTTTATTTCCAGCTGGTTGCTTATGCATTTGTTATGTAGTTAAGTTGCATATTTAAAGCTAGTGAAGTGAGAAAGCAAGCTGTATCATCATGCAGCTGACAGAAACATATGAACAAATCAAAAACGCATTCAATTTCACTTTTATTTAGTCACTGTAATACACATTTTGTTATTTTGATTAGATAATCATTAAGGGTTCTAAAATAGAAGGTAGTGCGAGAGTGTGTATACAAAATATATATGTCTAACTTCAATGCTATAGAATGGTATAGATATTTAAAGATGGCCATCTTTAAAGGGTCAGTTCACCCAAAAATGAAAATTAGCTCATGATTTACTCACCCTCAAGTCATCCTAGGTGTATATGACATTCTTCTTTCAGGCGAATAAAATTGGAGTTACATTAAAAAGGTCCAGGCTAATCCAAGCATTATAATGGCTGAATTGTTGCCTCGTTTATGAAGTCCATAAAAGTGCATCTATCCATCATATAACTGCTACACACTCTTTCGGCGTAAATCGATGTGTACGGCAATCCGCCGGAAGTTAGTTATTTTAGTCTATAAAGTTTTAAATATGGATATTTTTCTTACACAAACGCGCCACTTCGCTTCAGAAGGCCTTTATTAACCCCCCTGAAACTAATGCAAATACAGTATGGACTAATGATCAAGGCATAATTCATATATACATTTTTGTTTATATTTAAAAAGTATAGTACATTTTCATGGTTCAGTATTTTTTCAGTTTTCGTAATAAAGTTCAGCACTATTTTATGTGTTATGTTTGTTTTCATTCATTATCCATTTAAAAAGCTATCATTGATTAACCGGTTATTGGCCAGCGTGGTTCAAACTAGTTATCGTTATCGGTAAAATCCACTATCGTTCGACCTCTAATACTATCATTTTTTGTAAGTATTTTGGTGTACTATGGAAATACCATTGTACACTATTTGAATAGTGTATTCATTCAGAACTATATTTTATGTTTCAAAGTATTATAGTATTAGCATCTGTTATGATCATTGTGCCATAGTGAAATCATGGTGTTTTTTGGTACTTTGGAAATCCATGTAAATACAATGATATAACCATCAGTCACCCACTACAGTACTTTTTGTATGGTGTTGTTGTGAACTTCAGTTGTTTGTTGAAGAATAGACCAGGAGACTTCGGATCAAGACAGAATGATTCTTTTAATGAGAACTCTGTGCTGCAGGTCGTCCGAAAACAGTCTGATTTTAACAGTACAAAATAAGGCAATTTATCTACATGTTAGGGGGAGTGGTTATACAGCAGAGGAGGAGACGTTCAAACAAAGAAATGCATATGTTGTGTAGGTAAAGGACACACCCTACATAACTGTGTCCCTCGTCCAGATTCAATCAGCATAACAGTGCCATTCAACTGCATAGATGCTAATCCAATCACTCAGGCAATATTGCTCTAAACTTGTCATGCTAAATAGTCAGGAAATTGCATAGAGACAAAAGACTTAATGTCTCAACCACTTACACAGCCTGAAATAATCTCCTTAGAATTTCCTCAAGTTTACTTCAAAATGTAAAACACAAATATAGTTAATGTTTTCAGTTATATTCTATTACATTTGAACCTAGATATAACAATGTATAAATTTGTAATTCAACAGTGTCATTATATAACCATCAGCTATTTATAATGTAGTATATTTATAATATTTACACAATATATTTTCAGAGATTCTTTTTACAGTACAAATAAAACAATTAAGCCGGCCACATAAAACAAAGTCATTTAAAACCAAGCAGAAGCCTTTTTTCAACTGGTTGCAAACTGACAGTTGATGGAGTTAATGAATCAGTGAGTGGTTCTCCTATTATGGCCACATTCACTTGCTTGCTTTTCAGCAAATCAGTTACAGTTTTTGGGCGAATGTTAAGTCACCTAATTAATATTCATGAGGTTCACAATGTGTTGAGGATTGTTCCTATTCCCATTTATAGAAGGGTCATTTATTTTATATGGTATAGTATTTTATTTTAATTCTTGTGAATACCATGTGAATACGGCATGATACTTAAATCTGTGTCATGTTATATATTAAAGTACCATGGTATTACCATTGGTTACTGTCAGGACTTAAAGGAATGATGAATTGATATCCTTAACAATGCTTAACTTGGGATGTGTAGCTCTTCAGTCTTAAACTCTCCTCTCATGCAGGGCAGAGCTCTGGTGACATTAACATTCTGATGCCTTGACATCTCATGATGAATGTCACTCACTCACTCACTCACTCACTCACTCACTCACTCACTCACTCACTCACTCACTCACTCACTCACTCACTCACTCACTCACTCACTCACTCACTCACTCACTCACTCACTCACTCACTCACTCACTCACTCACTCACTCACTCACTCACTCACTCACTCACTCACACTCACTCACTCACTCACACACGGTCACGAACAATGCATCGGCAGAACAAAACTCCTTCACCCTCATTCATACTCACATAGACATTGCGTTTCCGTGCCTGTGACAAGAAGTTTTTTGCCGTCTCTCTGAGGAGAGCTCACTTCTCCTGCCTCCTGCAGGGAACACCAGCCTATTTATAGATCAAGGGTTAGCAGGGTGGAGAGAGAGAGAGAGAGAGAACAGAGAGAGCAAGAGATGAGGAGAAAAGAGAGAAGGGTGAGAAAATGCTGCAATTATGAAGCAAGTGTTGCACCGAGCCCTTGTGCGTGATGGGGAATGTGACGGTGAACGGCAGCACTTTATCATTTATTTACACAGCACGGGTCATTCTCTTCCCTCATCACAGATTTTGACTTGTTTTGAGCTATACTGGACCCTTTCATATCACAATGTGTTTAAAAGCATATTTGCAAGCTTTTTTAATTTGGTAATGCGTATTTCTAGGTAAAGTATGATATTCAATGAAAAAAAAAAAGTAGGATGGGACTTTTGATCATAAATAGTCGTCTCTATAAAGCTGGTGGTTGAAAAAAAGAAAATAGCTTGGTGACCCTAAAAAGTGTTTCACAGGTTTCAATGTTGACGAACATATTCTCCAGTGTTGTAGTCCTTGTTTCTGGACACTATCTTGACCATTATTTTCATCATGGACCCTTGAGCATTTGGAGCATTCGGTCTTAACTTGTTTTGTCAAGTTACATTGTGTACTTAGACTGGGTAAACCCAGCCTGATCTGCCAGCGATTTGATTTCGCCCGGCAACTCAGTCTGGAAACCCTTACATTCACTTCTACTGCTTCTGTTACACTTTTTCGGGACCCAATCACAGACTGGCTTATCCACCTGGCCCGCTATTGGAGGGATTATCAATATGGGTCATTGCCTGGTCTTTGCCCATTGATCACGCCTCTTGTGGTCTGATTGGTTGAAGGACTATCCCAATTGCATACAGAGTTAATTTATGCACGTTTATGCTCGCGTGTGCTGTAGAAAATACAGAGCAGACTCCCCTGACCAATTTTCAATCTTAAATTGAGTTTGTTCTGGTGATAGCCAGACAATTGTGTACTAAGACCGATTGAAAAAAAGTTGCGATTTTTCTAGGCCGATATGGCTAGGAACTATGCTCTTATTCCTGCGTAACAATCAAGGAACTTTGCTGCCGTACAATGGGTGCAAGGGCGCAATGATATTACGCAGCGCCTGAAAATAGTCCCCAGCTAGCACGCTGCCTGTGCAAGCAGGTTGTCACGTTGGTTATGTTGACCGAAGCTTGCCTATTTTCAGGTACTGCGTAATATCATTGCGCCTGCTGCACCCATGGTACGGCAGCAAAGTTCCTTGATTGTTACGCAGGAATGAGAGTATAGTTCCTAGCCATATTGGCCGAGAAAATCGCAACTTTTCCTTTTCCGTTGGTCTTAGTACACGATGCAACAACAGAAGGAGGAGTACAGTAATGTTAATGCTCTCTAGTGTGTAACAGTGTGGCCTCCATTACATAGAATACATGAAGGCCTGAGAGTATGATTCTCCACGCTTGTAGACAGTTGCATGCTTTTGTTGAGTAATGTGTTTTGACATAACTCATAATCTGTCAAACCTCAGGACTAACGTGACGTTTAAGGAATCAGACATTTGTGGTCTGCAAAAGGGCATTATTTTATTCCCTTCCAATAATAACAATCCAATGTGCTTTTTTTTCTCTTTTCCCTTTTCCTATGTCTCATGTCCTTTCTCCATCTCTCTCCTGTCTGCAGTGAGTGACAGCTGCTTCAGAAACCTTGCTGAGGACCGCAGTGGAATCAACCTCAAAGATCTTGTCCATGACCCATCCTTGTAAGTGATTCACACAAACACATTGGCATTGTACAATCCGACCACCGATACATCAAGTCCTGTTCATTATAGGGCATTGCCAGACAGGCATCGTTTCCCATTCCTAGTCTTTTATACAAATGATGGATGTCCTTCTTAAAGATTAAGGCCTTGTCCCAAATTCTGCACTATGTACTTGCGGTCTTGTGGACTTGTGATGGCTGTCACTTTGAGCATGTTTGTGATGTCCAATGAGACCATAGTGCCCTTGAATGCAGCCTTATGCTGAGCCCACACTGATGTGGACTACTACCCAATGGCTCAGAACAATGTGTTGACTTGGATGAAGACTACAAGTGTTTGTGATGTCCTCTAGACCAGTGGTTCCCAACCACGTTCCTGGAGGCCCACCAACAGTGCACATTTTGCATGTCTCCTCAATCAAAGACACCTGATTCAGGTCATCAGCTCAAAACCTGATGTGGGTATGTCAGATAAAGGAGATGTGCAAAATGTGCATTGTTGGTGGGCCTCCAGGAACGTGGTTGGGAACCACAGCTCTAGACTATAGGGTAACCCTCTTTGTGCCCTTGAATGTAGCCTTATGTCGAGCCCACACTGATACGGACTACTACCCAACAATCCGGACCAACGAGTGGACGAACGCAAGTGCTTAGGCCAGCATTTAGTGCAAGGCCCAAGAGTCCATCCCTGACAAAGGAGGACAGCAGCTGCAATTTCTTACTTAGTCTGTCTGCATTACCTTTCATGCATTGTTGCAAACTTCATTGATTCTGTGAATCAACAAAATTTGAAGCAAAGCTTCTATAGAATTTCCAGGAATTGAGGTGCACACAATTTTATCAGTTTCCCATGAAGCAAGGTCCTCTTGACAGGGTATCAAGCCGATATAATAAATGCTTCTGAGTAACAGTTTATTGCTGAGTTTGTTAGTTTTATGGCATCTTTAATATATATTTAAGATTTGTGTTTGAGACTAGCAAGTAAACCCTTGTCCCTTGTCTGAATGAAACCGAATGCAGGGGTCTCCAAATAATCAAGAACTTGTCCTTTCTAAATGGCCTAGGTAAGTAGTTTTGAGACAGAATATGCTTCAAAGTGGACCATATTTTTAGCCTGGTCCTACCATACTCTCTTACATTTCATTTGTACAGAGAGTCTGGCCACTCTCCATTGACAAGCATTAACTTCCTTGAAGGCGGCTACTCTGTTGAAGTTTAAAACTATTGGATCTGCCCAGAGCCACTCTGGATCGCTAACGTTTGGTCGTGACGTATGTCATCTCAAACTAGTGCACAACATCAACGTCATCGTTCTCAGCCACTCCCTCTGTTCGCTGATTGGACCAGTTAAAATGTGACCAGAGAAAACCAGAGAATATACCGCAATCCCAGACGGAGTACTGAAGGAAAATGAAAATTGAGCGGAAATATGTAGGAGGGCGGAGCCAGGCTACCAGATTTTGTTGTTTGGTCAAAAATCTGGGTCTATATGATTAACTAATATATAAACAATTACAGGAACTCTTTTATGCAGAGGTGGACAGAAGTGAAGTTTACTTTCTACTCAAGTACTTTTTTCAAGTATACAGCTCTCAATGTTGAGTGGTATCTTAATTTTTTCCAGAGCTATATGTACTTTATCAGTGTTTTTCTTTTTAAAACTTTTACTTTACTACATTCCAATGCATAATGTCGTACTTTTTACTGCACTACATTTCATAAATAAGTTTTACATTTTACCTTTAATACTTAATTCCATAAAAAATGTATTCAAGTAAAACTTTGAATTACTTTTACTTGAGTAAAAGTAAGAAAGTACTACATTTTAATGTAATTAAGTATTAAATGATATTCAATATGAAAGTACAATAATATGCTTTGGAATGTTGTGAAGTAAAAGTTTTCCAAAGAAAAACACGCTGATAAAGTACAGACACTTGGAAATTGTACTTAAGCAGAGTAAAAATACTTCACTACTGTCCGCCTCTGCTTTTATGTCATGTAATTTGTGATTGTGTGTGGATAGTAATCAGTTAGTGAAAGTGTCTATTAAAGGTGTATCTACTTTTGACAAGGTGCATATGAAATGCTAAAGTAGGATATTTACTTTCTTCAGTAATGCGTCAAAGGTCATGGAAAAAATGACTACATGCAGGACTGAACTGCTGGAGACTGTGCTTGTGAGTGCTTGAGTGCAGAGTATGTCTGCATGCACTCTTGCAAATAGGTGTAGCGAGGACTCCACTTAATTCAGGCCTCTCGTATGGCAGCTACTTGTATACTTCAGCGGAGACCTCTCAAGCTTTGAGATACCTCCTAGTCTTTAACAGACTTTTCAGCAAGAAGAGGCGTTCATCGTCCTTCCACCTCTCTGTATTAATGCTGCCTTCTCTAGGCATAATTCGAAGGTTGGAAGGCCTCAAGGCACATCCAAATCCAATGTTCACACTAACAATCTGTCTAAAAAGATGCACAAATCTGTTGATTTCTGGAGTGCCTTTGAAGACTAGTTTCCTTAGTAAAACTTTATTTCAAAAAGCGCTACCTGTAATGTCATTAAAGGAAGCTGCTTTTGGTGCGGTTATGGGTAAAGAGGATTGAGCAGTAGGGTCATAGGTCTCTATGATGGTTCAGGAATCGAAAGGAACTCCAATTGTTCCAAGACTGTGTTGTACCAGAACCTGCAATGCCTGTCCATTTCTGTTTCCACTTTAGCATCAAAAACCAAAGCTTTGTACAGAGCAAGTCTTTGTACCCTGACCAAGGTCAGTGGAGTGACAGAGACAGCAGGATGTAGGTCTCTGAGAGGTGTCAGAGAAGAAGAGAAGCATGGGGCGCAGCCAGAAGGTAGAGATGGTTCAGAGAGTATTGATGGATAAGGAATGCGTGTGTTGTCTGTTGACTGTTGAGCTCCATCTCCAGTGCTCTGTCAGCCCAGGTGAATTGATTCATCGGAAGGTCTGTCAGTTTTACTAACGAGGTGTGGTAAAAATAGAGCTGAATTAATCATAGTGGGGGACACATGTGGCTCATCGTCCTCTGGATAGAGATGATTCCGACATCTTCACCTACAGAGAGGTGAACAAGCAGACGTTTGAGAGAGGGACAGCTGAGCACTCACCTGAGAAATAGAGATGGACGTGCCATCACCCGAGAGTAGAAAAGTGTCACCAAGGTTATAGCTCCTTATGAAACCGACTTTTATTTGCCATTGGCCCACAGACAGTTATTTATTAACTTGCCAGAGTTGTCTGCTTTTTAATCAATGTTCAAAAGTATCAAAAGTAGAGAGGATGGGACAATGTTTGAACCTGTATCACCTGCAAAAGCACCTCCCTTACGAAAATTAACCATTGTTTTGTCATAGTAAAACTGTTTTTTTTTTGTGGCGTATTGACTACCATTTGTATAACCACAAAATGTTTTTTGTAGCAAAAGTAAACCATGGTTAGTTTAGTTTATGGTTACCACGGAATAACTACAGGAACCATGTCTTATTCGTAGTAAAACTATGGTTAATTTCCGTAAGGGCTGTCTTGATAGTTTCTGCCTTTTTCTGTATTTTTGTTGGGTGCAAGTAGCAAGCTAGCCTGACGTCGTTATACTCAATTCTAGTCAGAATATGAGTCTGATGCTGCTCCATTGGGCTGTGATTATGGGGCGTGTTTCAACTGAACCAGGAAAGACCTCAATTGGATAGACCTACAACCAATCAGAGCAACAGAGCGACGCATAGTTGTCAACAGTACTCAACTGCACGCACGCTGGAAGAAGTAGAAGAAAATGAGTGTAAACGATCTTTGCCGGTGTTTTGTAAAAAATAATTTAAGGATACACAGAGTATCATCAACCAACACGATCATAATTTTTGAGAGAAATAGTAAAGGTGAATGCATATTCTCCATTTAGAATTAGAAGGAATTCAACTCAAGCGCTCTTTGGTGACGTGAATGCTTGCGTTACTATTGATCATCATAGTTGCTCCACAACGGATCAAGTCCAGACCGAATTTCCTGAACTCAAATGTTGTGGGCGGGGCTAAATTCGGCTGGCATCCAGGCTAGTAGCACAAACAAGTCTAGAATATCTGTGCTGAATACAAGTTGCACAATTCTTAGTTCTCCATTGTTAAGGCTACTTTAGGTCTTTTCTAAAACCTTTAACTTCCTGTTTACAATAGTCGTGATTAGCACAATGCTAACTGCATTTTGAAAGTAGTGCTGAGTTTTGTAATTAAGGCAGTTACAATAATTGAAGTCATCACTTAATAATATTATTTATTAATACAATAGATATGTACAATTACTTAATACTAATCAGCAGAAAGAGCTTTATTTGTAGTAACAGTAATACAGTATTTTCTCCACCATACAATATATTTTAAAATGAATTGCATGCCATTTAGCAACAGAAGTCATCCATGTTTTATTAATATGATATTCTAATATAGATCTCATACCAGCCACCGAGTGAATGTTATAACATATCTTTCAACACACTCAACAGTATTTTAGTATGATTGTTGAACAGCACTCCATTACCCCATAATTTAATTTGACAAATAAAGTGGCCTGTACTCTGTGATCAAACGTAATTGAAACAAAGTTCAATTTCAAGGAAGAAGGATGTGGATGTTAAACGTAACTTTTAATCGTAAAATAAACACAAACAAGTAAACGAAAGTCTGTCATTAGCATTCTCTCCATTCGTTCCGCTCTTGGTCCTGCCCTGCTTCATACCACAGTAATGCTAATAAAACTTTAATGCATTAGCTCTGGGGTTTTCAATCTGGGTTCCGGGGACCCCAGGGGTCCTCCAGAAGGTTCTAAGGTTCTCTATTTCAGAGAATAAAAAGACAAAGCAAAAATGGATAAAGTCTACCGAATATTCTGTTTAATTTCTAAATGTTTCTCTCATTTCTTGCCGTATACATAGGCTACTTTCCAGAATTGTATATGTTTGCTTTGTATCTTTCTAGTGAGTCCCTTTATCTTGGTCACTGGGGTAGTAAAGCAGTAGTCTTAACGCAGTACGTAAGTTGCTTACATACATTTATTGTGAAAGTTGCTTATACAAAATCATTTTTATTTGAAATATTTTATTAGTTTATACATACAACATTAAGTATAGCCAATTTATTACGTTTGGAAACAATATTTTGTATTTATAATGTCACCCAATTTATCTAACAGTTTAAATGTTTTTTTCATAAAAATAGATGGAATTTGGGGGTCACTGGCATCATAAAGTTTGAAAACCCCTGCATTAGCTCTTCCATGAACATGTTTTCTGCCTGAGTCCTGTCGGATTGCTTTCCATTGGCTGTGGAGGTGAAGACGACACCTCCCATGATACCACGCTCATTCACGGCATCACCAAGCTTGTTTTAAATCAAGCAAGTAAAGCAACCTCTAGTGGCGAAACTTACATCAGGGCTTTTCACACTTGAAATAGTTAACCCTGAGTCATTCTAAACCCCGGGTAAACAGAATCTTGCTTCATGTTTCACACTGCTCATAATTTACCAATCCTGGGTATTCATAAGGTGACGTTTCACACGGTACATTCCTAAACCCTGGGTTAACGTCCTTTTTTACATATTCGCGGTACCAGTGTCATTGACTGGAAAAATGCAGCCTGTTACCTGTTTACATAAAGACTCTAGCATTGCATGTCCTCATATTACACATTGCTAACTGTAATATTTGTAAGAATGAAACGTCAATTGTCTCGTTTTTCATCGTCGTTTGACATTTTCCCTATCATACGCTGAAACAACTGTTCAAATGTATCGCACAGTGTTTCTGTGACTGCCTGCGATTGGTTGTCGGTTGCTAAGCATCTAGTTGTAACATTCTAAAACAGCATCGTTTCACACTGTACAAGTTTGGCACCGCAGAGCAGGGTTTCATAACCCTGGGTACAAAGCGGTGCTAACCCCCCTTTTAAATAACATGTGTGAAACGCTCCTTTAGCCAGGGTTAAGAAAAACGATAACCGGGGGTTAAGCGCTGTGTGAATAAGCCCTATACTTTGCCTTTAATTGCAGATGGTAATTGAATAACATGCTGTTTTATACACTGAAATACTGTGTAAAAGAGGTGCAACTGGTTAATAAATTCCTCCCTATATATTCCAAAGCCTTGTCTGCTTAGTTGATCTTGGATGGCTATTAGTGGCACCCGTGCACTGCACCACAGAGTTTTAAAGTTGACAATAGTATGAGTTGGCTTTATTCAGGTTGAAACCTCAACTAAATCAGTACACAAAGACACACGCTAACATCCTTGTTTGCCTCCCAACCCATGTACACACTCATTAATAAAGCCACAATCAAACAGTTTCGTCCAGATTCAGAAGACGCTTCAGTTCAATTCAGCATTCTTCGCTTTCCTTTGTTCGTGTATGTGTGTGTGCACGGGTGTACTCTCTTACACAAACAAAATACCCAGGTTGAAATCCCAAACTCATCTCCGTCTTAAAGCACCTCTTCCCAAACCCCCAATCGTCACACACCAGCGGTTTCCCTGGCAACCGGATTAAAGAGCTCTGCATCTTTGTGTTCAGCATATTCTTCTTTTAGTCTCTGCTCTCTGTCTCTTTCTCCCTCTCTCTTTCTTTCTTTCTTCTCTATTTCTTGCTCTTTTGCGGGCATTACACCACAGTAGTTAGATGGACAGATAGAGGTGCTTCAAGAGAAAGTGATTTAGATGCGAAACAACAAATAGAGCCCCAAATATACAAATAAGCTGAAATATTTTCAGTTTCTTGAGACATGAGCTTGTGCTGGTTTTAAAAGCCTATTTAGTTGGACACATAGACCTAGCTCTGCGGTCCGGACATGTCAAGATTTGGTGCTCATGCAGACGATATTTTGAGTCCGACTTGCATCATCTCCCGATCCCATTCGCCCGGTTTCCTTAATAGCTTCCTATTTAATATTTAAAAAGCTTTAAACTGTTTAATTAGTCGTAACCGGCTACTGATTTCCATCTTAGCTGTGGTAGTTTGTCTTGTATCGCCTTTCTTCTCACATAATAACATAATTTAAACTTAAATGGACATGAAACATTAATATATTTATTTTGCATGTAATCATTCACTACTTGTTTGTCGAAATCAAAAATGTTCTCAAATCTGTTTCTGATCTGCCTGTCTCTTTATTGCCAGCTGCAGTACTAGTAGCAGCCACTAGTGTGTGCTGCACTTCAGTATTTGAACATGGTTTGCTCAAAAGTTTTGAGTGCAAATTTGCGTTTACATAGGAGGCTTCAGGCTTGTACTTGAAACCTAGCCATTGTGTTAATCCACCAGTTTTGCGCTGTCAAAGTTTGATCCTTAGTGAGCCGTCACCCGTGTGAATGCAGAAGTGAATAAAACAGCAAGAGCCCTGTGAAAGAGAGAAATTTTTACTTTAACTGTCATTCCTGTTGTGGGTGGAGTGTGTGGGGATGTATTTTGACAGCTTTCTGGTACCTCTGGCATTGTGTTGCTCTTTCTTTTTCCTGCACTCTGTCACATTGTGTTTTTTTCGCCCCCCCGCTCTCCGTATCTCCCCTACTGGGACTGAACATACACTAACGGTTGTTGTCGTTTGTGTGTTTCACCCACAGGCTCGGAGGCATAATCTCTGCATACAAAATAGTCCCTGATGAGATTGACGAGATCAAGGTAACGCTTCCTCTCACCCCCTTCAGTGAGGCCATGAGGCAGACATTCACATCCATACACACCTTTGCACACGTATGCCCCCTAGAGGCCAGTATTAGTGCTGCACTTTTAGCCATAACATAAACCACTTGCAGTTTTTCCGAACTCAGATATGTAAAAATGTAATGAAAGTGGCTCAAATGTATTTGGACACTTGAGCCATGTTTAAAAAGTATAAATATCATTGCATTACAAAACAAGTATTGAAACAAACGCTCCCTGTTTTAAGCAAAACATTTAATCAAAGGAATTTTGTGAAGTTTTAAACGATAAAACAAATGTTAGTGGATCTTATATACTTAATGTGATGAACTTCGCCTGGGCTTACTGTGATCGATCTCCACTCAAAATCACCTTGGTGGGTTGGTTGGTTAAAAGTATATTGCTGCAATGATGCAATAGCTTAAATGTGCAAATGCTTTTCAGAGCCACTGTATATGATACTTTTTTGCTGGTAACAGCAGAATAAAAATGGATGTTTTATTTATCAGGCCAGACTATATGCCCAAAATAGCTGATATGATGTTGCACCAGTAGTTTGAGGCACACTGCTCATATGGTGCACAAATGTATCTTTCCGCACTATACAGAATTACTGCTGAATGTTTTGTTGATATTCTTTGTGTGCGCGTTAAAGGAGACGCTGGTGGACTGGTGTGATGAGAAGGAGCTCAACTTGATTCTGACCACCGGTGGAACGGGTTTTGCACCCCGTGATGTCACGCCTGAGGTACATGGGAGCCCACCTGTTTGTGTTTGTGTCCATGTGAGTGTGTGTTTCTGCCCCCACCCCAATTTGTCTTTGTTTTCTGAGTCTGAATGAGAGTGAGAGAAATTTTATATCTTCTGTATGTTTGGGCATTGTGTCTGTTTGTGCACAATGCATGCTTCACCTTCACATGCATGCTGCTAGGTTGATGTTTTCTTATGAAGTTCTTGTGATAGGTGTATTTTGAATGACTTTTTAACAGCATTACACAATCTTTAGGAGGTGCATAATTTTATATATAATGAACAAATATGATAAACTCTGCCATTCAAAATTTAGGGGTCAGTAAGTTTTTTTTAGAACTAGAAAGGAATACTTTTATTCAGCAAGGGTGTATTAAAGGGATAGTTCACCCAAAAATGAAAATCCCGTCATCATTTACTCACCTTCAAGTTGTTCCAAACCTGTATGAGTTTCTTTGTTCTGCTGAACACAACAGAAGATATTTTGAAGAATGATTGTAACAAAGCAGAGAGAGCAACCATTGACTACCATAGTATTTTTTCCCCTACTATGGTAGACAATGGTTGCTCTATCTGCTTACAAACATTCTTCAAAATATCTTCTTTTGTGTTCAGCAGAACAAAGAAACTCATACAGGGTTGGAACAACTTGAGGGTGAGTAAATGATGACAGAATTTTCATTTTTGGGTGAACTATCCCTTTAAATGAATCAAAAGTTACAGTAAAGACATTTATAATGTTACAAAGGATATCTACGAGAAAAATGCTTTTTTAATGTTCAATTCATCAAATAATCCTGAAAGGTATTGTAAAAGGTATGGGTCACTTTTTCCAAAAAAAATATTAAGCAGCACAACTGTTTTCAACACTGATAATGAGAATGTTTCTTTAGCACTAAATCAGCATTTGAGGATCATTTCTGAATGATCATGTGACTCTGAAGACATGGAGTAATGGCTGCTAAAAATTCAGCTTTTTTCACAAGAATACATTTTTGATCAAACAAATGCAATCTTGGTGAGCATAAGAGAGGGCTGTTACCAAAAATAAAAATCTCGATTAATTGAACATTTTACTTCGATTACGATTAATGAACGAATCATTTGCTCTTCTTTTTTTTGGGGGGCGTTCGTTTTTTTGCCCTCATATTTCACTAAAAAGGTGTGTACTGTAAATATTTTCTACTATTAAAGGTGGTATTTTTTTTCTAATGAAAAAGTGCATTTCTTTGTGATTTTAAAATACTTGAAGGAAACTGTTCACTTTCAGCAGTTATTGTCTATGGGGCAGATTTCTGCTTGTTGTACATCAGATACAGATAAATTATCATTACATTTATTTAAATGCATTAATGAGAGAGCGATTGTGTGTGTGAATTAGTCATACCGTCTCTAATCTCTATTAGTTATGAAGCTGTGGTTTGTACTTACTTCAAAAGGTATTAAAATCTATGCTATAACGGTTGAGCTCCTAAGCTACTTTAGTGATAAATCACAGGACGGCGTTGACAATGAGTTTCTGCGCTCCTCTCTGCGCGCGATCTTCACGTGATGTGCGAGGTACTGTCGGTGAGTGTCCGTTTGTCACAATCAGGCATTAGTTCAACATAATACACATCTGATGGTCTAAAATCGCTTCAATGTTCAAACTGACAGGCCTTAAAACACATACAAATGACAAAGCTTTGTGAGAACGCAGGTGAAAGTGATCTGGCGCGCGTTGTAAGAGGCACGACGCGGCTCGGCTCTCTGTGTCACAGAAAAAAGCTCATGAGCACTGAACGGCAAAGTTTTCCATAACATTGTTCTTGAATAGTGCAGAATCGCTTTAATGTTCAAACTGGAAAGCCTTTAACCCTCAGAGCCCGACGGCATCGCCCACGACGTCACACGGCACCTCCGATAAATATCTATATTATTTCATGAAACTTTTATCGATTTTCTTACCGTTTTTTCAGCAGAAAGCTAACGAGCTAGCCATCACGGGGGTGTCTTTGGTGTCTTTGTAGCCTTTACAGAAGGTTTTCTATCCAGCCTGGAACATGTGCATCTTTTTGGAGTTGTTCAGCAATAAATCAAAACGCTTAAATCCAAGATATATCCACTTGATGTCCATAATTTATACATTTTCCGTCATTTTTGCCGCTAGCGCGATGCTAGCTGCCATTTTGGATGAGGGTTTGACCAATGACAGGCTGATCCGTCATCCACGTTGGTGTGCGTCATTACGCATGAACCACAGCTCTTTTATTGTGAAGAGAGAGAGACGCACGGCTAGTGTTGAGGAGAGAGAGAGAGAGACGCGCTGCAGTTTTTAGTAGTTTTGTGGAGAAAGTTTGAGGAAAAAGTTTGAGGAGAAAGTTTGAGGAGAAGTTCCTGATAGGAACTGTTTTGAGGCTTGGCACCAGTAAATATCCAAAATCCAAAGAGGCCAAAAGCGCCTGGACTTTTTTTGGAAAAATGTAAATAGTTTTGGTTCTGTATAAGTTATCATGTGTATTCCTGAGTTCCAGGACTCTAAAGACTTGAACAAACTGTTTTCCAGAGGAAATATGCTTAGCTTTTATTTATTTGTGTGTGTTTTCAATACATATTTGAGTGATTCAATTTCCGTTTTATGTTTTCATTTGTTTTTATGGTCCCATAACTTATTTTACATTCAGGTGACATCAATGCAACACAAATATACTGACAGAGCAACTTGTCTTGAAAAAAAAGAGGTGTGTCAATTGTCTGTGCACAACAGGGTTGATGTTTTACAAGCTTTTTTAGTAAATAACACCAGGCGGAAAATTAATTGTAAAAATACCCTTAGGTCTTAAAGGGTTAAACTCATTTAATTGACAAACTTCATGAGGACACAAGTGAAAGTGATCTGGCTTCGGGGCTTGCGCGGGCCGTCTCTGTGTGTGTATCAGCGCATATAAGAACGGCGATTAACTTACCTGTATAAGCTGTGTAAAACATGCAATTACCATAGTAATTCTGAGCATCTATAAACACAGATAACTGCTCCTGCATCTTTCCATGTGCCTGCAAAACTGCACTTGATGTAACTGACGGGGCGGAGTCACGTGAAAACCGAAATAACCGACATGGGAAAATTACGTCGGTTAGAGGTTCTAAATTTCGGTTTCGATTAGTTTTCAGGGAATCGTCCAGCCTTAGAAACGTCTTTAAAAAAAATCTTACCAACACCAATTATATATGCATAAGAGATATTTGTTTGGCTGTTGAACCACTGTGGTTGTGCTCTATTTTTGATTTACTAAAATTAACTGCCTCGGAAAAATCATTAGAATAGGGAACCGGCATGTTTAAAGCTGATTTGGTAGCAGAGTTAGTTAATCTATATGAAGAAAATGTGTGTGTGTGTGTACCTGAAGATCTCCACACAAAGGTGCTATAATTGATGTGTACGAGTGAAAAAGTGTGTATATCCATATGGGAGTCTGGTGGGGATTGTGCCTGGTGGAGCGATGCTCCTTCTCCTTTTTACTAATGTGAGTGTTTGAAGTGTCATTCAATTCAAGGGCATAGTGCGTCACATCGGAGAGAAATTCTCTCCTTCCTTTAGCCTGAGATCTTCTCCTCCCTTCCCTGCTGCGCACTTTTCTTCTGACTTTGAGTGTGTTCTTGAATGTGTTTGTTTGAGTATGACTGTGTGTGCGTGTGTTCCACCGGGATGGGACAGTGGAGGTGGAGGGATGTGTATCCCAGGGGATGCTGGGAATGGTTCAGTGAATGGGGATTTCAGATGGAAGAGTAGAGACATCAAAGGCCCACTGGAATTGTGTTTGTAATGAAAAATCTCAGCGACAGGGCTGTGCTTATGTCATGAGTATTGAGCTAATGCCAGTGCTGTGAAGAACAATTGGCTCTTAACGATGAATTAGCTTAGCATGTATCAAGAAAATCAAGAAAAAAATTATGTTAATCACGGCCCTTATGGTTTTTTTGGTAAAGCAGTTTCTACATTTTGATTCGAAGGCCACTGTCCGACAACGTATTTGAAGGCCCCCTATATGCAATTTATTTTCACCTGGAAATGTATTCACTCATCCTCATGTCGTTTCAAACTTGTATGACTTTATTTTTCTTGAGGAACACATAAGATAGGGCTGGGCGATATAACGGTATCAGTATTTGTCGACTATATACCTTTATTGATAACAATAGAAACATTTTTCTGATATAATGCTTGATAGTTTCACTTAAATGCACTAAAATGTAAAGAGACATGAAACCACATTACAAGTTTGGTTGCAGGAACAACCCTCAAGCGTGCGCTGTCCCTGTATCATAAACAGCCTATCATAGGCCTCGATAAATGAGTGCACAAAGGCATGGAAAATGAGTGCCGCGCCTGTCGGCGATGAGGAGATTGTGAATAAAAAGGGACATGGATTCATTTAACAGCCTATCACACAGCAGAAATAAACACGACAACAGCCAGTCAGTATATGGCATCAACATCTGCCGTCTCAATATATGAGTACATGAACACAAGAACTTCATCTCCTGAGTCACTTCACAACGTTTTTACCATTTAATTTGAGAAAAACTACCACCAAATACACGCCGAAACTGAAACTTAAAGATCTTCACTAGAGTACTACTTGATGTCACTAGTGTACTACTAAAAGTTCAAACAAACCTGTGCATTTAAAATGTACAGCTTTTGAGGACTCAACACGGGTAAATACAACTTCCATTTCCAGAATAAAAATTCCACCTCCCCTATATTATAAAAAACACCTGACTGATGATTAATCAAATGTGGCTTAAACTGGCTATTGGCTATTTAAATTTTTTTTTTAAAGAGGACGATCCCTTCGGTGATCCCTTCGGAATCTGTAAGCAAATCAGCACTTGTGTACCAAACTGGTACTGTAGAAAGAATACTGATGCTTTTGACATCCCTTAAAGTTAACTTTGATGCTTTATGAACCTGCTTCTATACAGTATGTGTGTGTTTGTCGTCCGCAGGCCACCAGAGAGGTGATCGAGCGTGAAGCTCCAGGGATGGCTCTAGCAATGCTCATGGGCTCCCTAAATGTCACGCCACTCGGCATGCTGTCCAGGTGAATGCACATGCACAGACATGTCCTCTCATCTCACTCCTTCTCTCTGCCTTTCCCCCTCAAAGTGTAAAGGATGTGTTTTGAATACTAATTGGATTAAATACTAATCATCATCTTCCTGTAGACCCGTATGTGGAATCAGAGGCAAAACCCTCATCATTAATTTACCTGGGAGCAAGAAAGGCTCACAGGTAAGCTGTTTGTGTATGCGTGTGTTATCTATAAAATATGCATATTAATAAGTTAGCACTTACTTATATTGTTTATAAAAAATAAAAAAAAATGATGTAAGGGTAATCTATTTCATATATGATACATTAAATAAATACAAATGTATACGTTAAATAAACAATTATCATGTAAAAATTTATTTTAATTATATGTATGTACAGTGAGGAAAATAAGTATTTGAACACCCTGCTATTTTAATCATGGAGGGGTCTGAAATTGTCATCGTAGGTGCATGTCCACTGTGAGAGACATAATCTAAAAAAAATCCAGAAATCACAATGTATGATTTTTTAACTATTTATTTGTATGATACAGCTGCAAATAAGTATTTGAACACCTGAGAAAATCAAAGTTAATATTTGGTACAGTAGCCTTTGTTTGCAATTACAGAGGTCAAACGTTTCCTGTAGTTTTTCACCAGGTTTGCACACACTGCAGGAGGGATTTTGGCCCACTCCTCCACACAGATCTTCTCTAGATCAGTCCGGTTTCTGGCCTGTCGCTGAGAAACACAGAGTTTGAGCTCCCTCCAAAGATTCTCTATTGGGTTTAGGTCTGGAGACTGGCTAGGCCACGCCAGAACCTTGATATGCTTCTTACAGAGCCACTCCTTGGTTATCCTGGCTATGTGCTTCGGGTCATTGTCATGTTGGAAGATACATGGCCCCGGTCATCCTCTCCTTAATACAGTGCAGTCGCCCTGTCCCATGTGCAGAAAAACACCCCCAAAGCATGATGCTACCACCCCCATGCTTCACAGTAGGGATGGTGTTCTTGGGATGGTACTCATCATTCATCTTCCTCCAAACACGTTTAGTGGAATTATGACCAAAAAGTTCTATTTTGGTCTCATCTGACCCCATGACTTTCTCCCGTGACTCCTCTGGATCATCCAAATGGTCATTGGCAAACTTAAGACGGGCCTGGACATGTGCTGGTTTAAGCAGGGGATCCTTCCGTGCCATGCATGATTTCAAACCATGACGTCTTAGTGTATTACCAACAGTAACCTTGGAAACGGTGGTCCCAGCTCTTTTCAGGTCATTGACCAGCTCCTCGCGTGTAGTTCTGGGCTGATTTCTCACCTTTCTTAGGATCATTGAGACCCCACGAGGTGAGATCTTGCATGGAGCCCCAGTCTGAGAGAGATTGACAGTCATGTTTAGCTTCTCCCATTTTCTAATGATTGCTCCAACAGTGGACCTTTTTTCACCAAGCTACTTGGCAATTTCCCTGTAGCCCTTTCCAGCCTTGTGGAGGTGTACAATTTTGTCTCTAGTGTCTTTGGACAGCTCTTTGGTCTTGGCCATGTTAGTAGTTGGATTCTTACTGATTGTATGGGGTGGACAGGTGTCTTTATGCAGCTAACAACCTCAAACAGGTGCATCTAATTTAGGATAATAAATGGAGTGGAGGTGGACATTTTAAAGGCAGACTAACAGGTCTTTGAGGGTCAGAATTCTAGCTGATAGACAGGTGTTCAAATACTTATTTGCAGCTGTATCATACAAATAAATAGTAAAAAAAATCACACATTGTGATTTCTGGATTTTTTTTCCCCGATTATGTCTCTCACAGTGGACATGCACCTACGATAACAATTTCAGACCCCTCCATGATTTCTTAGTGGGAGAACTTGCAAAATAGCAGGGTGTTCAAATACTTATTTTCCTCACTGTATGTTCTCAAATGCTGTGATAAATAAAATTAAAACAAAAATAAATGCAAAATATGTAAATGATGACACAAAGTTTATAATGAGCATACGCCCCTCCCCTTCCTTCACCTTTCACATATACGTTCACCCTCACTTGCCGTGTTAACATTGTGGCCAATCCTATTAGAGCTCCTTCCCGTGGAGCGCTGTTGATAGGGCTGTGGTATTAATCTCCATTACCCATCAGCCCCAGCCACGGAGAACTCTGCTGTCACTGCTGCTTTGAAGTCCAGAAGCCGAGCCGATAAGGGGATTAAACTTTGAAGAACCCCTTTATGCTCGGTCCAGCTCAGCTACTGCACTGCCCCTCTCCCTTCCTAAATAAAAGCACCCTCCATCCCACGTCCGCGACCTATAAAAGCAGCCTCCTCGCATCCCCAGCTCCTCCTCTATGACAGCGACTATGCTTCTGGACTGAGTTTGCCCATCTTGCTTTTAAAATGGAGACAGACCCAGGCCACAACGGCACATGTTTAGAGAGACTCCGCAAAGTCTTTAGATCGCTCATGTTCTCAGCAAGAGCTTTGATGCAGGAAAATAGTTAACGTTTAAGTAAACTGAGTGAATATGATATGGGTAAGGACCACAAACCTCGGCACATCTGAGAAAATGGGATGGGTGTTCCCAGTGTGCAATAGAATTTCACCTGGAAACACACAAACACAACCTTAGGGTATATGACCAAAATTTTATATCACAATATCAGTAATTTTATTTCACTTATAGTTATTTTTGCCTAAAATAAGGTTTTTATGATATACATTTTTGATACCATTGAAATTTCATCATTATTAACACCATTTTCAATATCATTTAAAGGCACAATATGTAGTTTTTCGCTGCTTGAGGTAAACTTTTCAAAATAAAGGCGTAGCTTGATGACGCAGAGATTGAGCGCAGATTAATGGGAGATGTTGTCTTCACCTCTACAGCCGGTGGAAAAGAATCGGAAAATCAAGGAAACGAGATTTAAAAAAATAAGACTAAACGTGTTGAGCTATATAACAATGATTCATTTTCTGTCGATGAATGTATCCAAACAGTTGCTCCTCTGTCTAATAAAACACCTAATATCATACATGAAAATCCCTCACCTTTCGGCGGAATTCACTGTTTTGAAACCAAAATAGGTGACCTACGTGAATCGTGTAGATTCGATGAGACATTTTTTGGGGGGGAGGGGGGATTCATATTCAGTGAACGGCGAACAGGTGCGCGTGCCTGAATGGAGTGGTTGACCAGCTAGTTGACCAGCACACATTATATGCAACCTCTCCCTAGGTTGGCAAAAAAAGCATCTCAAAATGCATCAGATTGATGCTTTATTTTTCTTCCGGGTGAGCATGCCCCCGGACCCCCCAAGAGGGGTAATATCCTTCTCACCTTTTTCACCCCTGAGCCGTTTTCATGCCTGTAATATATTAAAGCGTCTTTGGTGTTTCCATGGTTTCTACTAAATAAAACCCGAAATCCAGGGTAACGTGGGTATGATTTCATTGATAGGCGACGCACAAACATGGTCCGTGTCCTGATAAAAAAAGTCTTATTTCTCTGGATTTAAACATTCTTGGAAACATCTGGGATAATGCAAGTACACAAGTCAACAAAATATATAACACTGTTCTAGTGTTTTTTGGATAATTTCCAAAAATCTTACATATTGTGCCTTTAAAAAAACGAATGCTAGCCTAAAAAAACTCAAGCTTACTGAGGACAAATAACTACAATAGAACAAAGACACAAATTAAATAGACCTACCTGGAAAAACTTCAAACAATAGAAATACTACATAAAATGTATAAAGTAATCAAATGTATGAAAAAAACATGCATAGTCTTTTCTGTGTAAATAAGATGTATTCTTATTTTGTATAAGAATATGAAAGTTACAAACATGATTCAATCAAGATTTAATCAAGAGCAGTTAGAGGTTTTCTCTCTATTGTTGTCGTTTAATGGTAAAAATGTATAGTTTCCAATACTTTCTTTTTTCTACTTTCTAAGAAGAAACACCCATATGTTTTAGATTTGCACATACTTCAGTGCTATCTCCTAAGTTGTAGAAATAGAAACGAAATAGAAACCAAGTGGCTGAAAATATGTCTTATAATGCCTCCGCTCTGAATAAGGGCTGCATTGTAGGGGTTTCTACTGTTGTCTCGAGGAAACTGGACGTGAAATGTGTCTATCTGCTTTTACAGTGATGAGGCTTCACATCACACATCCATATTGGCATGTTCCTGTCTGGTCAGCGTGTCTGAGTTGCCCATCACTCTTTCTTTGAGCTCAGGTGCCATTATTCCTACAGAGCAGCGCGCTCTGATCTGGAGCGTCAGCGCACACACATGTGCCTCACCTTGCACCAGGAAGACAAAAATAGACCATTCCTACATGCACCAAGAGGACATGAAGTAGCCTATGGACTTCTAATGTCTCCACACATTAATCTTCGTTTTAACTCTGAGTCACCAAAACGGAGAGATGCAACCACATCAGACCTGCGGGGGGAAACACTCCACCGCATCAACCCTCCCTGGACCGGTCTCCATCCCCGCTGCCGTCCTTTCCTTCATTATTATTAATGTCTCTTGTCAGAAGTACTTAAGAAATGCGGTTTAAGAGCAATCGAGTTTGGCCACCTGTGTTAAGTTCACACGCTGTGTCCTTATTGGACTTCATCCCCTCAAAATGGAGGATGTCCAACTGTATTAGAAATTCCATTAAGTTTGTGTCAATAGGTTGGCCTGTATGTCATCCTATTAGGGGATTCGGATAGATAGTGGCCCATTACGTTGGAGGAGAACAAGAGGAATTTACGGCGTAAAGACCTTACATTACTGCTAAACAGTACACTCGAAGCTTAGGAGCTGGAGAAAGTTGAACTCTGAGGAGATACAACAGATTAATTCGTTTTTATAATCTTACTGTTCAAATCTTAAAGGAATAGCTCAGGTTAAATATTATTTAAGCTCTTTTAAGCAAATTAAATGCGTCATATTGTATGATAAAAATATTAATGTCAAATAATTTTGGGATAAAAAAATTTATTATGCTATTCCATAGCTTAATCTCTTTTTAGCAAACCATACTCATAAATAATAGTCATTTCATTATCCCATATGTTGTTTTTTATTGTTAAAATAGTCATTTCTATTTTTTAATAACATGATGAAATAATTTATTCTTTTTAACCTTGATTCTATTTATCAAAGTTTAATATTCTGTATTTATGTAAATTAATGAATTAATGAATTTATAAATTATTATGTACTGTTTACTTATGTTTATTTTTTGTTTTTTGCTTTGTTTTGTTTTTAAATTAAATGAAATTAAGTTAATGGCTGTTTTCCTGTGATTTACTCACCCTCAAGCCATCCTAGGTGTATATGACTTTCTAATTTCTGATGAACACAATTGGAGTTATATTAATAAATATCTTGATGTTTCATTTTTTCACCCGTTTCTTCTTTCCCTTTTAACAGGAGTGCTTCCAGTTCATCCTGCCTGCTCTGCCCCACGCCATAGACCTGCTGCGGGACGCCATAGTGAAGGTGAAGGAGGTACACGATGCTCTAGAGGACCTGCCATCCCCTCCACCGCCGCTCTCCCCTCCACCCACCACCAGCCCACACAAGCAGACAGAAGACAAGGGTGTGCAGTGTGAGGAAGAGGATGAGGAGAAGAAGGACAGTGGCATTGCGTCCACAGAGGACAGCGGCTCCTCTCACATCACAGCAGCTGCTATTGCTGCTAAGGTGAGCACCATTAATGGTTATTTAGTCTAAAACACTCAAACTGGTTCTGCCTCAGTATCAATTTTTTTTATTTTATTATTAAATATTACTCATCATTATTATTCACTTTATGGAGATAAACTTGCATTAAATAGGCTATTAAAGGTAACGTGTGTAATTTCTGTGCCCCTAGTTGCACCAAATGGATTCGCAAACAACTGTTTTCAAACAGTGATATAGGAGAAAGAAAACTGAAATAGTAAAAAGTATTTTTGGCATTGAAAAATGACACTCTACCCCTTCTTTCATCATGTCTTGCCCTTGATGTTCCATTAATTCATGTTTTGTGTTATGTGTGTACACGTGTCAAGTCTCTTGTCATGTTTATATGTCTCATATTCATCATCAGAACATGAAGTCTCATCCCAGCCATGCCGTTTTCATGGCGAAAGGTGGGCAGCCCTTGAGTGGCTTCATCCCGCCCACCTCCATTCCCTCCCATTTCACCTGCTCCTGCAGCGACACGGTAAGCCACACCCACTTTCCCATCCATATTCACCTCCTGCTATTCCATTGGCCCTTTTTAACATACAGCTTCAAAACCAATCATAGAAATTAAATGTCATTGCGGGTTCTGATTGGTTGATTAATTTTCTTTGTCACTATTACTATTGGTCAACGATAAAACTGGGGGAAAAAATTCCCAAGTCTTATATTAAAGCCACATTTAAAGCTAAAAATATTAAAGAATTGACACCTCCAGGTCTAGTTTTTTTTATTTTCTTCTACTTATCTACTGCAGTCTTGGATTTGTTAAAGTTCCCCTATTATGCCATTTTAAAGGTTCCTAATTTTGTTTTGTTCAATAGGATTACATGTATCCAAGATCAAAAAACACTTAAATTTTCTGATAATATACATTGCAGCATCACCTATTTTCTAAAACGTTTAGATAAAGGGCTTGGTCCCTCTAAACCCCTCCTTTCCAAAAGCCTACTCTGTTTTGATTGGTCAGACGGTCCAGTCTGTTGTAATTGGTCTACAGATCCGAAAGCTTCCTCAGCACTTGTATACACAGTGATACGAACAGTAGCGATGGAGTCAGTTTTTACCGGATCAATTCGAGTCCTCATCCTTTGGAAGTGCTTGCAAAGTGGATTTACTCTCGCATCGCAGAAAACAGCGTCTTTATTGACATGTCAAAAACACAAACCAAACTCTTCCAGGCCTCAGCTACAACTACAGTGTTTGAGGGCGTGTCAAAGTAGATGTTGTTGGCGGGCAGCCAATAAAGACATTAGCCTGGTATTATTATGCAAATTAGTTACAACCCTACATAGGAATTGAGGCTGGAATTACAGACGCCACGTTTCAGGCTTTTTTGTTCTTAGACAAAAGCGATGTTCCATCCAAAGTTGCGAAGTTAACTTGGGAATATCGCATAAAACATTTGCAAATAAAGCATGGTTTCCAGTGAGCCAAAATCGTCACTTCCTGATCAACTGGCATTAAATAACAATTAGAAAAAAATGGAAGTTGTTGAGTAGGGGAAGCCACTATTTATATACATTTTCATATATAATAAATTACTTGCACCTCAGAGCGTGCAGACGAAACGCAATAAACACGATCATGTTATCTTTCAGATGCCTGCTCTTTGGGAACGCAGTCATGAAAGACAGTTCTGGCAGGTAATTATACCGAACCACTTTGACAACAAACTTTGTTCAGGCATGTCAGAATGACCAAAACAGCATTTCAGATGCTTTGCAACAAGATTGGTTCACTTGCTAGTCCAGTTATGCCGTCTCATCGTGCAAAGTCACATGGCTTTTTTTTGATGCGCATCGAGGAATTTATTCAGTAAATGTGTTTCCATCATAGTTTATGCGCATGTTTTCTAGTCGGATAAAACATTTATCCGACTCAATTGAGCGCATGCGCTTTTTAATGCGCATTTCGGGAAATTATACTTTCCATCAAGCGTTTTTAAAAAAAATGCAATATTCCCAAAATGTGCATAAAAATAGGTTGATGGAAACTTAGCAATTATAGTGTACTTTGATCTTTGAAACTTTGCTTTACGTTCTCAAACAGTTATATTAAACTCTACATTGGAAAATATCAGAAAAAGCATAATAGGGGCACTTTTGTGTGGATTGTGTAGTATCAACATATGTATAAAGCTGTACCATCTTTTTAAATATTATTTAATAAACACATTTTCAGCAAACTAGGCATTTAACGTTATCATTATATAATTTCATTAATAATTGAATGTATTTCAATGTAGTTTTGATTTTCATTTTTTATGACATTTTAATTTTAAGAAATAGAAATCCATAGTCTTCATTATTCAAAATGATTTTGCATCACAATACAATAACAGCATGAGATATTTCATTTTAGAAAATTAACCTTTTTAATATTAATTCAGTTTGAGTTTTATATAATTTATGTAAATTATTAATATACACTGTTGTTTGTTTGTTTACTTACTTACTTGCTCACTCACTTGCTTGCTTATTTAGACATTAAAGCCATATCTAGAGACCAAAATATCATAGACTTGGCAATTCGGGTTCTATCTTTTTTTGAATTTGGCTGTAAGTAACACCTTGGCAACCACCCACAACACCTTAGTTTTGCACTGGCAAGCACGTCTTCCTGTAGTGCGTTGTATCAGTTTATTCTCTAGTAAGTAATATTTGTCTTGTTGTTCAGCTTTGCCAGGTCTTGTAAAGCTTTTTCCCTGATAGCAGAGGATTGAGTGTATATCCTGTATTAGCTGTCTTTATATAGTAATTATAATGGGGTCATGCAGGTTGGCATTACTGTGTTCTCCACAGGGAGCGCTCGTAGCACGAGTCTCCTGGGAAGGCAGAGGTTGAGTCGAATGCTATTATTAGCGCAGGGTTAGCTTCTGCGCTGGGTAATTAAAGTGCTTGTGGAGCTGCTCTTTCCTGTGAGGCCTTGATTTAGCCCCAGTGTTAATTAGTGCTCCGTTAAGCCCCAGCGTTCCTGTGGAAGATCCCTGCGCTCTTCGCCCTTCTGCCCATCAGACTCCTGCTTAATCCCACCACGGTTCTCCCAGACAGCATAGCTGCAGTTTGTTACTGTGCTAAGACTCGCCTGCTGGATCAAAGGCAGCGGGTCTCAGTCTGAATACAGTAACAAATAGCACTTTGTATAGATAATGGCGTTTCGAATGTTTGTCTTCATTGTGGAGGCTCAATGATACTTTCTGCAGACATTTAATAGGCCATGTTGCGCGCTTCTGCAGCATTTGAAAGTCCATGTTAATCAAGGTTTAATGTAGTGTTACATGATTATTTACCACCCATCTCCGATGCTATTGTACCTTTGAGAGTTCTTTATGCAAATAAGCGGTGTTATGATTGGCTAATGCTTTGCAGCGAGCCAGCCAACACATATGGCGGTCATAAAAAACATATATACAACAATTATATATAAATTATGATGAATAATGAATAATAAATATGATTTGTTATATATATATATATATATATATATATATATATATATATATATATATATATATATATATATATATATATATATATATATATATATATATATATATATATATATATATATATATATATATATATATATATATATATATATATATATATATATATATATATATATATATATATATATATATATATATATATATACTGAACTGAATTCTGTTTGACATGTTTTAAAATTCAATTTCTTCCTATAATGGCAAAGCTGAATTTCCAGCTGCCATTACTCTGGTCTTCAAGGTGCAGTGTGTAAAGTTTAGAGGCATCTAGCAGGCAGGTTGTAAATTGCAATCACTCACTGCTCACCCCTCCCTTTCGAAGCATATAGAGAAGCTACGGTGGCTGACACAGGACAAAAATGTAATCGTCGGAGAGAGCAGAGAGTAGCTAGCACTCTATAGAACAGTTTGTCCGTTTAGGGCTACTGTAGAAACATGGGGGTGCAAAATGGCCATTTCACTGTAAAGGCCAATTTATACTTCTGCGTTGAGTGTACGCCGTAGCTACGCCGTAGGCTGTGTGATGCGCGCATACCCAACGCCGTACCCTGACGCGCACCTCTCCAAAAATGTAACAATGCGTCAATTCTACGCGGACGGCAAGCGCCGTGACTGGTCTGCCAGAACCTCTCCCCCAGGTCAATAAATAAATCTGCGATAGGTGTGTGTGTGTGTGTGTGTGTGTGTGTGTGTGTGTGTGTGTGTGTGTGTGTGTGTGTGTGTGTGTGTGTGTGTGTGTGTGTGTGTGTGTGTGTGTGTGTGTGTGTCCAGAAATGGGATGATAGTTTCTTCCTTACGTCACAATATTTTGTAGTGCAGAGATTCTTTATGTTAGTAAATAAATACATAGATCCGCTGAATATAGTTTATTTATTTTCTCATTAAAACCAAAGATGTTAATCAGTGATTGCATATCAAGAACAGGGACACATTAGGGTACATTTCGTGAATGAAGTCTCCGCAACAGCAATCGATTGCTCGAGCCACCGCTACTGAAAACAGCGCCACGAGCTCTGCATGATTTCACAAACGCATTCCAGCGCCAGATCGCCTCTTATTTAACTCTACTAATCAACTAGAGATGCTTAATTTGTATTAGAGACAACAACTCAAGCTGCAAGAAAAGCCGCTATCTCACTGCTGATACTCCAACAATGAATGTACACATTCTACACAACAAGCTGCTTCTTCTTCGGCTGTTGTCTTGATTACACCATCATGCCGGTGCCACTGCCTCCTAGCGGTCTGCACGTGTAATTGCACATTGACGCGGACAACAACGCAGAAGTATTATTGAAAACCAACGCGTAACTTGCGCCGTAGAGGATACGGCGTAGGTCCGACACAGAAGTATAAATCAGCCTTAAGGGGACCGGCGGTGTATGTAGATAGAAATGGCTCATTCTAAGGTAATAAAAACATAACGGTAAACTATGTAAGGTCTTTATACACCACTGGAAACAGTTATCTATATTATATTGCATTTCTGTCAATTCATAGTTTTCACGTGATGTCACACCATTATAGGAACGCCCACCTGGAGGGCAAAACAAGGCTCTCCTCCACTGCCCGCCAGTCATTTTTACCAAGTTTGTAGTTCGTTTTAATGTAGTAAGACCGTGATATTAAAAGACCATATTCAATATACACCTTTTTGATGTTGCATACTTTGTACAGGCAAGCAAATGAACACAGAATATTAATGCAACACAAGGTTTCTCATTAAGTGTGTTTCCCATTGAAAACCATTATAAAGAAAACGCGTTGCGTTCATATTCTTGGCTCATCTACTCGCCTGTACATAGTATGCATTGTTAAAAAGGTGTGAACTGAATTTAATCTTTTAATATCATTTAAGATTATCATCGTTTAAGATTAAGTGGTGCAACACAACTCAACTTAAAATAAAACCCATATTAGCAAATCCTTGATTAGCATTAAACTTCTTAATTGCTTAATTTATTAATAAACTGCTTAATTTATTCCTAATTGGTGCAACTCACCCTATGATTGTTTTTCACGTTAAGCGTTTTACGTTAAGCAGGGGCTGTATATGGATCACAAGTGCCTAAAACTTGCATCTTGTTCACATATTTTAAAAAAAATGACAGGCTTGTGCTGCAGTTCTATGGCTGTTTTGCCCTCCAGGGCTCCGCGATAGTCACGTGACTGAAAACTACGAATAGATCCTCATAAATACTACACACTGCACCTTTAAGTGTCACATGATTTTGATATGCTGATGATTCTTTGGTAAACTGAAAATTAAAAAGAAAAGCATTTATTCGAACATTATAAATGTCTTTACTGTTACTTTTAAGTAATTTCATGTGTCCTTGCTGAATAAAAGTATTAATTTCTTTTAAAAAAAAGACTCCAAACACTATAAAATGCTTAATTCTAATAATTCACTGCCGTCTATTTACAGATACCAGAGTCCATCATTTCACGAGGCGTGCAGGTGTTGCCGCGGGACACCGCCTCTCTCAGCACCACGCCCTCAGAGTCTCCTTGCGCTCAGCAGTCCCGCCTCTCCACTGCCTCCTGCCCCACCCCCAAAGTAAGACTCTGCCCCTTCTCCCTTTATTCACACCATTCCTTCTCCCCTCAGCTTTCTGTTTCGTCATGCACTCAGTATCCTCCATGGCTGGATCCTCATCTGCTGCCACCTCATTGGCTGCTTGACACACTGCTTTGCATTCCAGACAGCAGTGACTTTGCTCATTGGGCCATGTAAGAGGAGAAGTGGGGCTTTTTCACTGGCTGAATTTTAAGTTTGGCCAATTAGATTTTTCCTCCTGTAGGCGTTTGACTGTTTGTTGTTTTAGATCCAACAGTTTGATTAGATTAATTCTACAAAGGGCTATTGATTCATAAAAAACATTTATTTAAGATATTCAGGAGCTGTTTTCTGTGTTTTTTGTTGTTGTTGCAGCATTAACATTATTTAAAGTGCAGCATTAAACTTATTTAAAGTGTCTCTAACTGTCATTGTGTCAGTATTTAGTCACTTTATACATCATTGTCAAACATATACTCTCGTGGAATGAAAAGTGCTATTGGTGTAGCCAATTGAGTTGTTTACTGAATGGAGTCATTCCTTTGTGTTCATAACAAGTTACATTTTTCTGGAGTGTGAGACAATAATTTACTTAGATTTCAACTCTTTCTCAATTGTTTTTAGTAGGGGTGTAACGATTCATCTACTACATCGATGTATCGATTTATTTTCCTATGATCTAACTACATCGATGTGTGCTCGGCAAGTTGGCCTTCCGGACGACATATATCGATCTAACATCGTTTTAAAAGGTAATCAATCGATTGTATCGATCATAGGAAATAACGCATTGGATTTAAGCACGTCAGACTTTATATGATAAAGGCGTTAAACGTTACTCGATTCAGTCTGCCTATCTGTGACATCATCGCAACGCACCAGCAGCAGCGCTAAGAAAACAAAACATAGCATGGCGGATGGCAGAGGAGAAGCCAACGAGCGAGAAATTATCAAGCCACCAGGAGAAAGAGCTACCTGTACTTTCAACCCTGGCTAAATGTTACCTGTGCATTCCTGGCACCAGTGTGCCAGCAGAGCGAGTTTTTAGTACTGCTGGCGACATAGTGAACGCACAGAGAAGTGTTCTGCGGTCAGATCATGTTGATATTTTTTAAAAAGAAATCTGTAGAGTCATTGAAGAGTAGTTGGTTACATTTTATCTTTTGTTAAATATTGTTTGTTTATTAAACTGAAACTTGAAGAAATGTTGGTTGCACTTTATTTTTGATAATAATATTGTATTTGTATTATTTTAATGTTGAAAAAAAAAACAGTAAAAGTAGCTGGTAAACCTACTATTAATTAAACCTGAAGAGAAGTTAGTTGCACTTTATTTTTGATATTAATATTGTAATATTTTTATGTTGGAAAACAAAAGCAGAAGTAGCAGGTTAACCTACTGTTGAAATGTTGGTTGCACTTACTGTGCTTTTATTGAAAATGTATTGAATATTGAAAATGAGTGCAGAAAAGGTTAACTTCCTGTTAATTCAACCTAAACTGTTGGTTGCACTTTATTCAAATAAAATTTGAATGCATTTGCCATTAATTGTTGTTTACTTGTTTGTTTATATCCATAATTAATTGATATACCGGATTCCCTTACAAGAAACAACAGGAATCTAGGAAACTTCACCTGCACTGACCAGTATCCAGATATTTATTTCAGTCACACAATTTTTGGCTAAAAAGTTACTGAATCGATTTCAAGTCACTGAATCGTTTCGGATCGTATCGTTCTAAATGAACCAATATCGTCCTTGAATCGCATCGACAACCTCAAATCGTGATACGAATCGAATCGTTGTTAAAACGAATCGTTACACCCCTAGTTTTTAGTGTAATGGTATAAATGCGTGTTTCCTACTTTGTGCCTGCCAACGCTGGCCCTGTTAATAATGCCACTCTCCGCTTTAGTGGTCTATCTTTGAGTGCACACTTTGGTGACATAATACATCTTCGCTGTTTAATAGTACTGATTGATACACAAAATTACAAACGTAACGCCCTTTGCTCTCATGGACAGACAAAAACACAGCAAATGCGTAATTTGGGTCACAACCACTGGTTTACATTGTCATGTCTTCATGAAATCTGTCAACATACTAAGAACAAGTAATCAGTGGTGCTGCACTAGTTTCTCTGTCTCCCTCTAGTGAACACAGTGTGTATTACAACTGTGTTTTCCTTTAGTAGATCAGAGTATTTGTCTAAAGCCCTATTCGGATGGTAATTGTTTCTCATGTGGATTTGCATGGTATGCCTCAGTGATAAAACTCATGCATTCGAATGGTGGTTTATTCTCGGTGGAGGAGCGAGATCTGTGATCCTACGAACCCGGGACCTCGGTGTTCACATGAATGTCTGCGGTAAATAAAAATGTCTTATGCTTGGAATAAGAAGGATAAATTAATATTTAATTTAATATTAGTCCTAAATAATTGTCCTGTTTAAAGAAAGGAAGCTAGCTATATTTTAAGTGGTTTTCTGTCGTGCATTTTAATCTCAAAATGATAGATGTCATTTTAAAAATATTGAAATTATGTTTTGGAGGTAAACATAAAGCTGCTTGGTTTATATATTTATATTTAAAACATATTTAATACATAAAATTATATTGCATATATTGCTGGCAAAATAAGGGCCCATTGCTTTTTTTCCTCTTTCTCTTTTTTGTTCTTAACTGCTGCCACTCGCTGAGGTGGAGCGATGATGAAATGTTGTTTTAAATACTTTCCAGCATTTCAGTAATGAAAGTGTACATCTTTAAAATGCATGCAAATTAAAGTGAAGCGCAACAGTTATCATACGGTGCTCCCCAGTTGTCAAAAAGGATTTAATCAGTTTAAACAGTTAAAATTTTGAAGCGATCTGTTCTTGTAAACTCAGAGATGTGGATTTGGACAGCAGTTCAATTAACTCACGGCCTTGGCGTTTGTCGAAAAACTGTAGGTAATTCGGCTGGGGATTTTTATGCAAGTGGCAGGAGAAAAACACTGACTTTCTGGATAATAAATAAAATAATAATAATATCACCAACTTGCCCCTGTAAATGCTGAAAATACCTTACGTCCCCCCATGAGAAACAATTACCGTCCGAATAGGGCTAATGTATCAAACCATGGAAAGTTGGTCCACAAAGTACTTGAAGTATATAATGGAAACGTTTTGCCCTCTTTATACAATTTTTTTTTTTTTTGGATGTATGTGAAACGCCTGTGATAAGCAGAATTCCAATGAAGTGCTTTAAGCTTCAGCTTTGACCTGAGGCTGGGTTTTAATTCTGCTGACTGTTGTTTTTTATGACAAGTGTCTGGCGTTTCGGCTTTAGTTGCTGAACAAGGGTGTCAGGTGGCACTTAACAGTTAAAGGCTACATACAGTGAAGAACATGCAGAGAAGTATGTGTGTGTGTGTGTACTCCGTTACATTTGCTGTTGAGCAGTGTAGTTTGAGCATCTGGGAATTCACAAGCCTGGAAAAAAAAAGTCACTGCAGGGCCCGTATTTATCAAGCTTCTCAAAGTGCCATTTTTGTCTTAAGTGCTGAGAATTCATGAAATGTAGGGGCACAAGGAGGTGCTTGTGATGGCACTGAGGAGACAGAGACGTGCGCAATAGTGCGGATCGGGCCGCATTTTACTGTCTGAGCCCGGCCCACGTCCGACAGAGCAGTAACCAAACCCGACCCGAGCCCAACAGGCATTAAGTTATTTATGTCCGAGCCCGACCCGTTCTCATACTAATGACACATGTACGTTTGTTCATGTGGAAAGCCCGCTTTTATTAAGCAACTGTAGGAAGGCATTCTGAAATGATTACAGATGAGCACATCAGCGCGCAGACGGGGAAACAAATACACACGTTAACACAGGGCCCAATCAAATAACCAACTGAAATAAAATGAACAAAGGTCTACCAAAAATGTCCCAAGCTAACAGAACAAAACATTAATGTAACACAAATGCAGCTTATTGAAATGAAAATCACTCTTACCATTTTTCTCGAAAACTGTATGGCTACTAAACTGCAACATGGGATCTATTTACATAATCCATCCATCAAAGTTTAGGCTAATCCAGGTTCTTATGCAGAAAAAGGATTGCATCAACTGTGGATGGCTTCAAGGCTGTCCTCCTCTGCTCAATGGCCCTGCCAGCAGCGCTGAAGTTGCGCTGCCAGTCACATGTAGCCTAATATGCAATATGCACGCACGTGTTGCGCGTTGTCACTGCTATAAACAAATGTCCGCACACAGGAAGACGGATGTTAGGGTAATATTTTAAATTTGTTTTAATCACAAAAACATACCTTTGCATCAAGTTAAACAGGCCCATTGGCTACCTACATAATAAGCTGTTTTAAATTTCAAATGTTCAATGCCTTATCGCGCTGACGTAACCCAGCCCGACCCGAACCTGAATATTATTTCTAAATATCTGTCCGAACCCGGCCCCCAGCCCCCGACCGATCCCATCGGGTCCCATCGGGCTCGGGTCGGGTGTCCATCCTCTAGTGTGCAAATCTTTCAGGAAAGGAAGGAAAAATATTTTTGAAATATTTGACGACGAGGGGTTAATCAAACGGTATCGCTTGGACTGAGAAAGCCATGCCCTCGGATTGTTTAAATAGGGCCCAATGTGTGTAACATCATATGTAGTGCACTCAATATTGTCTAGAACTGTGTCTGAATATGTTCTCTCTTTTTTTGAAGCCTTCCTTATATAGTGAACTATGTGGCATTCACTATGTAGTGAACAAGTCAACAGTTTTGCACACAATATATGCATAAAATGTCGCTTATGTTCTTGTCAGCAAAATGCTGTGGTAGACATCAGCAGAGGCTAAATTCCAGTTTTCCGGTTTTCCGGTCATCTCTTTCTAAGCTTGACAGCTTGTTGTATGAGAGAGACTTTAAGAATCATATTGACGTTAAAATCGTTACAATGAGGATTCACTGAATCTTAACCTTCTGAACAAACAATTCATATTTCTTCAGAATAACAATCAGGCCTAAAGATCGGATGTAGAGCCAAATTGGATTTGTGTGCTATGTGAAAGGAGCGTGTGATTAAAACCCTTTTCTGAGCATACATCATCCAGTACGACCAGAGGCAACATAGACACTCAAAGACACACACACACACATATGCTCGCTGCATTCCCTCAGCACAGGGTCCAGCTGTTACATAAGACCCTGTTTATCCGTGAGCTCTCCATGCGCACTAAACGCAGAGGTAATAATGCATAATAAGTTTTTACACTCTCTCTCTCTCTTAACCCACTCGCATGCTTCGGCTGAGCCGATCTGATTTCAGAAAACACTCTCCGTAACCGCACACAGAGCCGTCAAGCCCGTTATACCGTACATCCCTCAAATCTGTGGCTGCACTTCCTCCAAATTTAGATCCCAGTGGTTTTTTACTCATCCTCCGCTTTGCATGCTGTCTCACTCCACCTCTTTCTCCCCTCCTACATTCTTTCTGGCTTCATGCGTGTAGTGTGTGTGCGCGTGTGTCACTGTGTGCATGGGAGACGTGCGGCATTCTTCTGTGTACCAGGATAAAGCATGGTAAGCACTGTCTTTCTCCGCTCTGATGCGTCACTCTGTTTTGTTATACACGTGTCTGTTTTGGATGTGCGTGCGTGTGGGGTGTAAGTCAGCAGGGCTGACTCCAGGGGGGATCGTGGGCCAGGAGGATTTCAGGGTGCATGATTTACAGCATACGGAGTAGCCACTTGGTTTCATAACAGCTGCAGTGGTCTGATGTGGTAGTACATAATGCGCTACTGTGGCTTTTCTGAATGAAGGCTCCATTAGGTGCCACTGTTTGGAAGTGTAATTGATGTAGTATCAGTGCTTCTCACATCTGTACATCATTTCCAGTTGTTTCCTTTATGACTTGTCCATATTTTTTTCTTTCTGTCACCAACTATGCGTGTTTGCCTGTTGTGCAAGTGCACGTATGCATGGTTTTTGTTGTGTGTGTGCATGTGGACTCATGTTCATTGTGTGTTTGTTTGTGGAGGGGAAATCTGTTATTTTACACACTTTGAATTTTCTGTTATAAAGATACATTGTTCTCAACAGACATTTCATGAATTAGTTCCAACACAGTTATTGTAAAAAAATAAAAAAGGGTTTAGTAAAAAAAAAAAAAAAATATTGTAAAATAAAAAATGTATATATATATATATATATATATATATATATATATATATATATATATATATATATATATATATATATATATATATATACATTTTTTATTTTACAATATTTTTTTTTTTTTTTACTAAACCCTTTTTTATTTTTTTACATATATATATATATTTATAATGTGTATATATATATATATATATATATATATAATGTATATGTGTGTGTGTGTGTGTGTGTGTATATATAATATAATCATATTTAACTAAGCAAAACAGGCTATCTCTCTGCTAGAATATTTAGGCGACAAAAACACAACGTTTTCAGTTTTTAGTTAAAAATAGTGTCGTGTAAACGCCCCCTTAGTTTGACATACACATCTTGAATTTTCATTATGGAGATTCTCAATATTCTACGTTTTAACAGACATTTTATAGATTGGATACTACAAAATATACTACAGATATATTATAATAAATCCAATGTATTATAAATGTTTTAAAAACTTACTTGGCAAATGTATTGTAGATTGACCCACTCATTGTGTCACATATGATGCGAGCAACAGTATAGCACTTTATGACACTAGACACACCTCTTGATCACTGGTGATTCCCATCATATGTGTGATGTGTGTCGAGATAACAGCAAGATGAGATATAGACAGAGATTCAGACTGAAGCTCACCCTGTGCTTCACTGGCTGGAGTTGTGTGGATGGTCAGAGGGACGGCGTGTGTGTTGTGTGTTCACGTAGGCGAGTGTGTGGTTTGTTCACTGGTGTGTGCTTGCGGTGTAGGGTTGACTAAGGAGACCGCCTGGAGGGGCTTTCTGCAACGGACCGAAAAAGAGAGCGTAATTAAACTAGGGTATTTATACTGAATTACAGTCACATCTTTCCCACAAGATAAACAAGCACAGCAGGATTTTCAAGTAAAACAGTGTTTCTCTATTAAATTCTTCACACTAGTAGAAAATATCATAGTGCGGGGGACCAGGTGCATTTTTTTGCAGCCCTATTTATGTTAAAAAGTAAGAATGTCAACGCAATAAAAATACTTAAAAAGTTACATCTAAGGGGAATTTGTATACTCAGGACATATAATGCTTATTCTTTTAAATCATTTATTTAGTATTATTTTAAAAGCACACTCTATTCTTAGAAACACATGCTTTAACCTGTCCTCAGCATGGGGTCACAATGTAAAACTGCCAAACAAAGTGTTTAAAAGTGCAACAAATGAAAAACTACACAATTACATTAAAAGGCAGAAATCTTTAAGATATCAAACAATACAAGAAGTAAATATTGAATTATATTTCCCATTAAAAAATAGCTATAAAAGTTGTGTCCTCACTAAGCGTACACTCCGTCAGGATTTTTTATAATTCTGAATAAATCGGGCAGTGTCATGTGCAGCTTTCTGAGGACCCTTTTCTATTTCCTGCTCATTGTGGATCTCACAGTAGGACACATAGTCCTGGAAGTTAAAGATTTTTTAATATTTTAAACAAACAATATTGAAGTCTCTGCAGTCACAGCCTTAACATGTCAACCCCGTCATCGCAGTGTAATAGTTTCTGTAAATAGTTGTGGGATAAATCTTGGCATTTTTATATGTTTATTAAGGCAGCTACAACTGAGGAAAAAAACTCAATTGCTCCACTGTGTTGTAGCATTCAATTTTGTCAACTGTCAGACGTCAACGTCAGGTTTTATGTCTGATAGTGGACAAATGCTCTCAAAAAGTCTGTATAATGTAATTTAATACGTTTTTTGCATATGGGGAATTCCTCTATATATGGCCAACCTTTATCAACACCGTCAGTATTTGTACATTAATTCATATGAGGTGAAGGTCAAACATTCAGTTGAAAAATGTGTCAACTCCGTCAGTATTTTACACTGTCAGCTGAAGGTTTTTGTAAAAAAAATTCCAATTTATTGTGTAAAACTGTTAAAACATCAATGGAACTACATGATGATATGTCTTAATTACCTAAGAACATGAGTGATATGTGTTTAATATTAAAAGGAGGGAGGAGAATTAAGGAATTTAGAAACTTGGTTGTTCATAATAGTGTGAAAACAAACAAAAAATAAACAGAGTATGTATTTTATGATTTAGATCCTTTACTGAACACCAGTATTATATAACTGAAGATTTTACATTGTTTTTGGATAGATTAAATTAAATTAGCATGCTTTTTACTGCACTGTACTTATATATATATACACACACACACACACACACACATATATACAGAGCATAGCAAAAATGGCTGCCCACTACTCTGTGTGTGTGCGTGTGTGCGTGTGTGCGTGCGTGCGTGCGTGCGTGCGTGCGTGTGTGTGTTCAATACTCACTGATGTGTGTGTGCACTTGGATGGGTGTGTAAGGGGATAACAGTTTAGGACCCAGGACCAGTAGTGAAAAATGACGACCAAGATTCAGGAGTGCAATTAATTAAAGGGGGACTTCAGCGCTTGGAAGATGAATGTGTATTTAAACAGGGTCATTTATGTAGTAGAAATGGGAAATTATTTTTGAATTTGTTGCCTTCTAGACTGAGAAAAGACAGAAAATGTATTTTGGTCTCATGTGGATAAAAGACAACAACTCCCAGAATGCAGAGACTTGCTCCCAGAATGCAGAGACTTGCAAACTTGCTTCGCTGCCCATCGAGGCCACTCCCAAAGCCACGTCCACTGTTTATCACTTGCCCACCATGAAGTAGTCTCTAGCCTCTGGCCAAAAAATCCATTCTGGATTTTTCCAGAAACAAATTGCATAATTCTCTCGTCTCAAGGGGACATGAGGGGGGAAAGTACCATAATTCGAATATACTACCGGATTTCTACTGATACAAAGCTTAATGCTAAATCGCTGAAGTAACCCTTTAAAGAAAAAATTACTGAAGATAAGTTTGCAGTTTCATCAGCAGAAGCCATCTTCAAGTCTCACAAGGAGTTTGTGGCCGCGCTCCCTCTCTACCAGTCTCGTACCTATAATTTCTCAACAGTTGTACTCTTTTCAAGGCCTAGCCACGTCATTACTGCAAGGTGGATGATTCTGATTGGCTCAGAGAAAGTGAACAGTCATGGTACATTTCCACACATTGTCAGTTAATCAGGTTCATGTGTCCATAGAGCACTTGTTAATGCTTTCACCCCGGAATTAGGCTCGTAGTGACCTTCCAGGTCTGGAGCAGGCGCCAGCTTGTCCAGAACAACAAGTCCTCCCATCTCTTAGGATGCCCGTAATCCACCTCCAATACTGATCTGTAACACAGAATATTGCACACATACAAAGATACACAGTCTCTCCAAGGTTGGAGTTGGTTGAGCTCCTAACCAGAAAGTTTCCCAAAACATTCTGATAACATGTGCTTTCTCTCAGTGAGAGGTACAGACAATAGTACAGGCAATATTCATCTTGATTCTTTAGGGTTTCAGTAAAAGGAAATATGAAAGGAATAAAATATAATATAAAAATGAAAGACCAATCCATATTTCACCTCTGGAAGCCAGGCTAAGTGAGCAAGCACTGTTACTGCACTCCTGTCAGGTTAGGGGTGTGTGATGAGTCCAAAATCCAAACACTTGACTGAAATCAAGTGTTTAGCGACACATCCCATCACACAACTTTAGAAAACATAGAAGAAACAAACAATCAGTGGTTCTCTTGATTAAGCAATATCATAACTGGAAAGAATCATTAAAAATCATTATCATAATAAAGGAGGATAAATATTGATTAAGGCTTTGATTATGAATTCAATTCACCTTTCAGGTGAAATACAGAAATTCCTAGGGACACCATACTTGGCTACATTCATGTCACGTTCACTTCACTTTCAAATGTTTTTGTGAATTATAATACTTTTATGTTGGTTTATTTGCATTAGACAAAGTGAGAAAACACTTGCTGTCTAGTTTATTTTGTTTTTTTGATATCGGTCCTTGTACTTTTGCGTCCATTCCTTTTTTGTTGTTTTTTAAAACCAGAAATGAAATATGGAAGATGTGGTTTCTTCTTTATTGATACTAACACTAATGAAAAGAATATGCAGATATAAACCAATTTTCCTTGCACAAGATTCTTGTTTTATTTAAAAAAATATAGAAATGATATACAACTTGTTTTTTAATATATAAAAATGCTAAATTTAATTTCTAGTGTTTTTGCGTCTACACAGACGCTGAAAGTGCCCTATTGTGCCTTTTTACTGATGTGAGCAGTAAACTCATTGCTTCAATATTTCTATGATCATAAATCTAGTTTCTCAAAATGTCTTTATTAATTTGCTTGCCTAAAAAAGATGTGTGACATTGATTACATATATACTTTTATGTTTACCCTAAACCTGACCATTTGTAAACCATAAAAAAGCCTCTTGTGTAGCGCTCCAACACATTATGCTTAGAGTTCCCACTTGTGGTCCTCTCCGATAGTCTGTTTTTTTTATAAACAAAAGGCCAAATTTACATTAAATTATTGTGACTGCGCTTTATCTGGTTAGGTGTTTTTTGTTTTTTAAGTGTAAGAGTCGGGTTATGCGCTAGCTTATGTAACTATGTAGCTGTTCAAATTGAAAATCATATCCTAACATATGTCACAATGACAAAATAATACCCCAATATATAATTTTCATGGAGACAAATCCTGTGCCCTTTGCCTAAGTTTGACATGAAAGGTTTTTCGGCCACACTTTATATTAGGTGGCCTTAACTACTATTTACTTACATAAAAAAATAAGTACAATGTACTTACTGTGTTCAAATTGTATTGCAAAACACCTTTGCTGATATTGAGGTGGGATACGGGTAGGGTTAGGGACAGGTGTGGTGGTGTGTGTAAGTTTAAGGGTAGGGTTCGGTGTAAGGGAAGTGTCAACTGTGTAATTACAAATGTAACTACAGAAATTAATTACAGATATAATTAAATGCAGGTAGTTTTTTAAATGTAAGTACAATGTAAAAACATGTATGTACACAATAAGTGTAGTAGTTAAGGCCACCTAATATAAAGTGGCTCCGGTTTTTCATTGAAAGCAATACGTTACCGGCCGCATCACTGGGCACGTTTCCCTTCAGTATAATGACCGCATATCTTGGACATGCGGCATTATCCGACCCCTTGCGAGTGAGGAAGGGTTGACTTTTTAAATGGAGCAAGAGGGGAGCAACCTCACCCATTAGCATATTGGGACAGGTGTTCTGCAATGCCTGTTTCAGTTTTAAAATCATGGTTCTAGAGACATCGCTCTCAAAAGTGCTGGAGAAACCAGTATTCTATGCTTTTGTGTTAATTGCATCATAGTAGGTGTAAACAGGGCGGACCTTCATTATTAATAATTAAAAAAAGAAATGCCTTGTTAAATATAGGATCTGGGATAACAGAAAGCAGGCACTTCAAGGAACATACATACACACTATAACATGTTTGGGTTGCGTGTTGGTTTGAGACAGCATGCCTGGCTTACCCTCTCTGGAAGTGTAATAAATGGACATTGACAGTCCGATGACCCTTTGCTCCCAAGCCCACCCCACCCCCACCTCCTCTCTTTCTCTTCGATTGATGAATGGAGAGGAGATTGAAGGTCAGCTGAAGGGGAGAACAGGCCCTTAAGCTTGCCATGGCGATTACTACACAGCCCTGTCATTGAATCTGACAGGTGTGTGGCAGTTGTGGAAGAGATACATATTGTATCTGGCAGTGCCTCTGCATTTAATTTTTTAATTAAGGTGTGTGTGTGTGTGTGTGTGTGCGCCTATGAGGTGTTAAAAGATATCAAGGATGCGTAGTTGTATATTATATATTATAACTATGTGTTTAATCAGTTGTGTGTGTCCATTTCCATAGTTTAAGTTCTTCATATTCACACGTCAATCCATCCGTTATCTCAATCTTTAGGTTCTGTTGTTTATACACGTACATTTCTTCGGACACATACAGCTACTTTGGCAGTCTGTCAAAGCAACCATGTTCTACATTTTTATAGAATCTTACACTGTAAGTTTGATTGTAATGTAAGTCAATGTTTCTTGCATCAGAAACAGTGAGATTAAACAGGGTGTTTTTTGTCACTGTACCTACTACTGTAAGAGTTCTGTATTTAATTGACTTATAAATGGCTAATTGCATGTTCATCATAGTGGGCTGAGTTGCTGAATATTGAATGGGTGTTGATATGTAAAAGTTGGCAGTCATGTGCTCATGATTGTAATGTCATAACCATGACAATTTCAGAATTACTCTTTTAGCAGGTTATTTTTTCTTAAATGGAGAGAGGAAGCTTTGTGTTGTGAATGTTAGAGTCAGTGGGGCAAAAAAAGAGCAAGGCAAATGCTGTTGTCCATTTGTTTATCCTCTTTCAAAATATAAACAGGTGTTAAAGGGATAGTTAATCCAAAAAATGAAAATTCTGCCATCATCATTCACTCATGACATTTAAACCCACATGACTTTCTTCTTCTCATGCGACCCAACAGCAGAAATGCTGAAAGAGAAATTCTGGACATTTACCATATAGTAATCGATAGTAAGTAAATTGGGATCCGGATTTTCGAAAGCGGCAAAATTACCAAAAGCACCATAAAAATATCAGTTAAGTTGTCCAAATGATTCATGCACCATATCCCAAACCTTCTAAAGTAATACAATAGTTTTATGTGATGAATAGACCAGAATTTGACATGAAGAGATTTAATGTAAAGTTGAGGGATAAATTCTTAATTTGTGGGCACTATATATATATTTTTTCTTCTTCTGCATGTCATGTTTGAAGCTCTATGATTTTTTGGTTTGTTTTTTTGGTTTGTTTTTGCCCCACCATGACATGCAGGGAATTAATGTGCCCATTAATTAATAAGTCATTGGGACCAATTCTTAATCTGTGGTTACAATATAAAAAAAAAATTCTGATATTTTGTTTCATTTCATCATTTTATTTGTTCATTTTGGAGCTCCATAGCCCTGATCCTCATTTACTTTTATAATATTGAAAAGCGGAATATAATGTAGAGTAGCCAACACATTCTTCACCATTTCTCCTTTTGTTTTCAAAAGCAAGAAAGTCATTGAGGTTTGAAATGACATGCATTTGTGTAATTGATGACAGAATTGTATTTTCTTTAACTAGTTTGTTGCGTGTTTCATTTTGTGTTTGAAGAGAATCTCTCTCTGGAGGTCTTGACAAACGTGTGCAGTTGTGTCCAGTCAAACTGGCAGAGGGATTGCTACATCCTGTCTCTTGAATGTGTCCTCTCCCTGTAGAGTTCCGGCCAGCACTTGCCTGTGAGCCGCTGTAATGATGGGAATGCTGTTTGTATGTGTTTCCCTTGCTTGTGGCTGCAGTGTTAACCCTCCTCTTCCCTGTTCCCTCTCTCCCTACACCAGGCCCGGCTCACCTCCTGCTCATCCACTTATAGTGTCACAGAGGTACAGCATGTTTTACACCGCGCCGCCCATCACCCCGCGACTAACCACGCCCCTCTCAGAGACTCGGCCAATCATTGCTCACACACCTCACACGTGCACAACTCATCCCTGTGAAGCAAGTCCGTCTCATTGTTCATTTATTTACCCCCAAATTGCCTAATAGTTTGTTTCGTGTGTTTGAGTGTGTGCTTGTGTGTGTGCTTCAATTCATCAGTTAACTTTTTTGTCCTAAATGAGGATAAAGTGATCAGTATTTAGAAAAACGTAAAACTTAATATGTGGAATATTTTATAATTGATTAAAAAAACATTTAAAGCTGCTGTAAGCTATTTTTTAAAGCCACAAATCAAATAGAAAGTGTAAAAATATAATTGCATTATTATTATATTGCAGAGTGTCTTTTGCATTTTTATTCTCAATGGTGATTCTCATTACATTAATAGGTAGTTGTTTTAATTTATTTAATATATTTAAGACACGCATAATCATGATACATTAATATTGTTAATTGTACAACAGATAGAGATAATTTAATACAATTTAAATAATATATAATTGGGGTTTTTTTTCACATTACACTATGTGAAATTTTTTTTTGCACAGCAGTAATTTTTCTAAAATATAATTTTAAATTTTTTGATCAAATTAAGACGTGTTCTTGAAAGATTTGATGAGATTCATCCTTGAAGGGCAGCTTTTTGGCAAGAGTGCATAAAAGGATGGGGAATGACGGTGGAAGTTAGCATGATTTCTGAATTGATTACAGCAGCTTTAATAACCACCAAATAGTCCTTTCAGACAAAATACTTTTTTCCTTTCATAATATTTTTTTCTGCAACACTTCCAGTTTCACAAAGTTGGAGGGGTTATAGAAACGAGCTTTAATACAATCATGAGTGCTCATTATCCATGGAAGCCTCCTTTTGTTCTTGGAATTTAGATGAAAAATTGGCGTAACACACAGAGACATGCTGCAGCTGCTTTGCTCCTCTTTGGTTGCTTAGTAGTAGTAGGATTATTTTGCTGTTATGACTTTTCGCTTGATTCCCCCTCATATTTTTCATATCAGTGTTAGATGATCCTCAGAGTGTGTGTTTGTGACAGTGTATATTGTGAAGTGTGAAGTGTGAAGTGTGTGTGTGTGTGTGTGTGTGTGTGTGTGTATATTTGTTGACGGGCAAGGCTGTATCAGGTGAGTTACTGTCCTGTGGCTTCCTCCAGGCCTCACGGAGAGAGTTCAGGGCTCACCTGGATGAGGTCATCACGCTCAAGTCAAGGTACTCTACCTTGGACCAGGTAAACAGCTATCCCTTTCTCCCCTTATATTCACTTAAATCAGCACTCTGTCAATCACACGTACAAACATGCACCAAAGTCTTCCCTCCGAGTGTTGCACGTGGCCCACAACCTACTGATCTAGCATCAAGGCAGTTTTTGTTATAGCTTTGACTTCTTAAACAATCTCACTCTCTAGCTTTGTTCCAAAACCTAGTGAACTACCTTGCTTTACCCACTACAGAGGTGGCTATCTTAGCCCTCCTCACATGAAGTGCACAGGAGAATCCATTCACAATTTTGAATTAGATCAAGCGTTTTTTATCATTACATTTTTGCTGTTAAATTAAATATATTTATAATCTTGCTTGATTTAATGCCTTTAACACTTTGTTATTGGTTTCTTTCCTCAAAGAGGACCTGTTATGCTTTTTAGAGCTTACTTTAGTGTGTGATGCTGTTTAAGCATAAAAAAGGTCTGCAATGTTACAAAGCACAAATATCACACTACAATATTCCTAATTTAAAAGCTACATACAGTAACACACAGAGTTTCTGCCAGTGTCATGTTAATATTGAGTACCTGTAGAGTAATATTGGGTACCTGTATCTCTGTAGAGTCTTCTTTATAAAAGACGGATACACTGTACCGATTCTTTCCGAAAACAGCCAAACTCGTGGTGGCGTTCAGTGGGTGGAGCTATAGAGTCATAAGCGCGCGCACACACACACATTATGCCATTATCCCTGGATAATTTCGATTCACTATACATTCATGTTGTTTACATTTATATGCACTTACGTGCCAATTCCCAACAAAACACAGACATTTGATGCAGCTTCACTCACCGCCTGCAGTTTCGACTCGTGACCGGACAAACAAACAAATAAACACACTTGCAGAACTCCGTTGCTGCTCCGGAAAAACAGCTCCGTTACCTGAACAAAGCTCATCTATGGGTGCGCTCAGGCTCCTGCCTGAAGGTGCTATTTGTCACAGAAATACTCCGTCATACATCCAACACATTTTTTGAAAATGTGGACATCTTTAACTGTTTAACAGTGTAAATAAATCAGAATGCATGAAATGGCATTAGACACCCCCTTTAAATAATCCAAGACATGCAAAATAAAGGGGCAAGACCTGGTTGAGTTGCGTTAGTAGTGTGTCGAAACTCACGGTAAGGGGTGTGACATTTCCGAAACATGCTCGAAGCAGTTGACCAATCACAACACACTGGTCCAGCCGACCAATCAGAACACACATTGTGTTTTTTTGGAAGGAAGGGCTTCATAGAGACAGGAACTAAAATGAGCATCACTGGGAAGAGAGGTGCTGCAACAATGTAAAATATCTGAAAATTGATGTGTTTTCAAGCATGAAAATCTATTCTAGTAGATGCCCCCAAAAAAGGGCATAATAGTTTCTCTTTAAAAAACAATAAATCCCAAAAAAAATGAATGCACTATATTTATAAAATACAATACAATATATACTTTAAAATATAATATGATGCAAATTTACACAAATTCAAATTGAGATTAATCAGGTTAACTACAAAATTAATTGTGATTTTATTTATTTTAAACAATTAATCACCATATATAATTATTCTGCCTATCGTTTGGAGCAGCTTTCATGTCAGGAGTGTGACTATGATGCCTTAAAATCTGTATAGTTAGGAAGCTCACTAAGTTTTGGAACAGAACCTCTCTCTCTCTCTTTCTCTCTCTCCCTCTCCCCGTCCTTCTTTCTGAGCTAATAAAATGGTCAGCAGCATTACAGCTGTTAGTTCCCATACTGTCTTATCAATCATTTCTGATTGGTTAATCTCAGAGCAGAGTTCCTCTTATTGGGCCTGACACTCACTTGTTAATAATTCATTCCCCATTGCTGTTTCCCAATTACTCCATCTTCATTTCACTGGTCAGGGATTAACTCTCATCTGCCCGTATGCTGACACATCGTTCCCCACCCTATGTGTGTGTGAGGACGTGTCTGTTTGTGAGCGTGTGTTTTCAGTCAACTGAGTTCTTTGGTCCCACTCTGATTTAAAGAGACCTGACGTCTCTGCATTGCTTTCATTGCCTCCATCCATTCCTTGAACCGTCCTGTGATCATTGGTTACCTCTCATCTTCACTCTGTTTTTTGATGAAAGGAGGTTAGATGTACAAATAGGAGGAGGGGAAGAATAAAAAGTGCCAAGGATGTACAATTTTCCTTGCCTGTACATACAGGACTTGGTAAAAGATTCCTGGTAAACAGGATGCTACCAGTCTTAGATCTGCATGTTTGTGTTGTTTTGTTGGCTATATTGAAGGTAAACTGGCCATTGTGTTTTTTTTTAATACAACTAATACTACTGGGTTTTTAAGGGAATATTTTATTCATTTATTTAATTATTTTTATTAGGAAAAGAATTTATTGAAACAGTTTTAATATTATATTAATGTATTACGCGTTTTAAATAAATTATCTTAATATTTAAAATTTTAATATTTTAATTTGCATTTTAGCAGCATTTTTTTTATTTTATTTTTTATTACGATCCTTTTACTTACTATGGTAAATCTTAATCTAGACTCTCTAGAATCTAAATAACCTAAACAATATCTTGTAATCGAATCAATAATAACCATAATGTATTCTAATACTGGGCTGATAGTTAATTAAATTAATCACGGTTAATCTTAGTATTTTTTATTTAACATGATTAACCTCAAACATTTAACTATCATATATTTGCGTCCACTTTTATTATTGCTATATTTTTTTGTAAAGTGCATTCAATTGTAATATTTCTGTTTAGTAATGGAATTCTTACAGAACATTTTTTTTTTAAACTGAAACAGTGTTTGCGATTGTTAAATAAATTATTAATATTGTATTCATTCATTTGCAGCAAATCTTGGTGTATGGTTTTCTAGGATTAGGAAATAATGATCATAATGTATTACACAAATTTATTCAGGTCTATCAATAAATTAATGTATCTTGAATTATGATCAATTATCTTAAAATTGCCTCTTTTATTGTACAAACTGTTGTTTTTGTGCATTTTTCAACATCCATCCATCCATCCATCCCTCCATCCATCCATCCATCCATCCATCCATCCATCCATCCATCCATCCGCACACTGACAATCAACATCACCGTCAGTCTTTTTCCAGTGTCCTCTGAATTTTCACTGGAACAAAAGTGCAGTATGTGCCTTGTGATTTCGCTAACTGTGCTTGCCCTGTGACATTGTGCCTCACCGCACCCCTCTTCCTCGCTAACCCGTGCAACCTTCCTGGCTGGCCGGCATAATGCCCACCTAAACATTAGCAACAGGACCGAATGACGTCCAGTCAGATCTCTCTTCACCCCCTAATGCTCATTCGTTGTCACCTCAGCTTGTTGTGTGTAAACTGAGCGAGCGCTGTCTCAGAGAGCCTTTAAAACTCATTCGGTTTTTCTTTTTTTGGTCTCCCAAAGCTTCTCCTTTGCTCTGTCTGTTGTAAACCCTTTTGTTTCTGTTCATTGCCAAAGCTCCACTCTAGGCTGGAGGGGCTCAAAGATGATCGCAGGAACCATAGGACCTTCGACTCGCGAGTAACTATTCCTAACCCACGCAAAAAAAGGAGCTGCTTCCATCCGCAAACTCTGCTTTGCGTCAGGAGTCCAAACTCCTTGCTTTACACTCTTCTCTCTCCTTGTCTTGTTTCTTTCCTCTCTCTCATTATCTTGTCTGTAGACGTTGCTCTTTCTAATGCTCTCTTTGTTTTATTAGCCGTTTGGTGTGTTGGAGTCTCTTGTGGACATTGAGTTCTGTTTCTTAGATCTTTTTTCTCCTGTTTTTCCGTTCCTTTAAGTTTTATCTCCATTTAGATGCAGTGTTTTATTGCTGTTTGCTGTATGTGAGCTGCGCCTCATTGTTTTCTTCCTCTTCCTGTCTTTCTCTAACTCTCTCTCTCTCTCTCTCTCTCTCTCTCTCTCTCTCTCTCTCTCTCTCTCTCTCTCTCTCTCTCTCTCTCTCTCTCTCTCTCTCTGCTCTGTGTCGATCATTGATTTGTTGTGTTGGTGCTAGTCTGTTGTAACTGGATCGTGAGTAGAAAGGATTTTGGGACTTGCTTGTGTGTCTCCCCCTATAGGCCAGGGGCATTGCGTCTCAGCACAAAGGACACATAAAGGGCTGTTTTAATGCTTTCATGCAGTAAATCAAAAACTTAATATCTATAGACTTCAGCCACTACAGCCTCAAGTCAATGTGTATTTTTTGCATGGAATTTGATTGCCCTCTCATACCATTACTCTTGGCCTAAGGGAACTCCATACTTTATGATACTTTGTATTGGTAGATTCGACAGTTACAGCTGAATGTATATTCAAATTTGCTATTATTATTATTATCTTAAAACATTCATGGCTCACTTTGAGAGAAATTCAGCTTAAAAGGGGTCAAAATTAAACTGAATGGGAGGGAGTGTTTGAATTGTGTTATCATCTTATGGAGCTTTCTAGCTGTTAAAGTCAACTTGAAATTGAGAATATTTTTAAAATAAATGTATATTGTTTTTTAAATGGGTATATGTTTTTAATTGCCTCTGAACTGACTTACCTGATGTCAAGAAGGCCACATCTAGGCTACTGTTGTTGGTAGCGAAACCTTTCAAAACTATTACAGTTAACAATATCAAACAACAATGGATTGGAAAAAGGAGAATTACCAATGGGATAAGTCGAAATGCTTTTGAGGCTGAACTTGACCTTCAACCTCCAAGTTCCAGTCGAAAAGCAGACAGAAACCCCATTTTGGTTTATAACACCCAATTTTCATGATCCAAACGTTTCCTGGTGGATAAAAGCAAGTCCTACATTTTTTGTTCACTTCACATTACTTGAGCAGCAAAATGTCAAAATAAACACTGTTAAAGTTCCTTAAAGGTAGTATTTTACATCTTCTGAAGCTGTACAGTTGCTTTTTGTGAGGTACCAATCGAAATTCCCACTTCACTGATTTGATAAATACTGAATCTCTGAAATACATCCCATTACAGCTACAGCATTAAAATGGTTCATGTTGACTTTAATGTCTGTTATATCAGACCGGGAACCGGGTTGGTTTGGGCACTAGAATGCTACCATGACATAACACATACATTTTCAGCTACAGCATTGTCAAGTCCATGATGATAATGATAATAATGGCAGTAGGACTGAAAATGTTATTTTCAGTTTGTTTGTTTTCAAGCTAGTTTCTTTTGGTTGTTTTGTCTGAATGTGTAGATGATCATTCTGATCTTTATGAATCCTGTCAGTGGAATGCTAACTCTCCTGGACGGAGGATGGGGCTCCTTTTGTGCTCTAACTCTCTTCATGTCTTTCTGTCTTTCTTTTCCCAATTCCTTTCTCTCTCTCTTCCTCATTCCCTCTCATTCCGTCTCTCTCTCTCTATATCTGTAGGTGCAGTCACGATGCAGCAGCAAGGAGAACATCCTGAGAGCAAGTGGGTGACTAATTGTGCATTATCAGTGACGTTTGTGCAAGTGCGTTTGAGAGAATGTGTAAATTCTCACTCTTTGTCTCAGGTCACAGTGCAGTGGACATCACCAAGGTAGCTCGGAGACACCGCATGTCCCCGTTTCCCCTCACTTCTATGGACAAGGCCTTCATCACTGTGCTAGAGATGACTCCTGTCCTGGGTACCGAAATCATCAACTACAGAGGTAAGCTCTTTGTTTGGTCATACCAACCCTAAACTAAACCAAATGCCTGATCGCACAAAGGTAAACCAGATGAGGGAATACATTCACAAACTAGGGATGTCAAAAGTATTTATAAAGTATTGATCAATCCTGGTGAGATATTGGTGAATGCGGACAGGTGGGACAAAAATGTGATCAAATCAAATATGAAATCTATATGAAGCCTAATAGACCCGCAACTGTCATTAATATTAATCATAAAACAATATTAACAAGAAAGAGTCTGCTCTTGGCTAAGTAACTTTAGTACCTGTTATGAGTCCTCTACAATCAGACATGAACATCAAAGTGTGTGTGTGTGTATATATATGTTTACCTTTAAAATAAAGGGATGTATTCTCTACCATATTTGTTTTTTATTGTGGCATTGAAATTGGTATTGAGAAACATGATGTTTCACTTGTATTATTATAAACTACTGGCATTTTACAAACTTCTCATTAAAATAAAAGTCAAAACTATTTCTGTTTTATGTCATTCTCTGAAATTTCTTTTGATTTTCAATAACCAGTAAAAAAATAAACAGAACAGAATTAAAAAACAACATTGGATCATTGCAGTATGGTGTTTCAGACTCTGCATGGAGTTCACAAGGATGAATTGTTTCATTGAAAAAATGTTGTCACGCATATTTTAGTATTTAAAATTCAGACCCATTCAAACAGTTGTTGTGAATAAGCCTTAAAGGGATAGTTCACCCCAAAACCAGCATTATTGTCATCATTTATTCACCCTTATGTTGTTACAAATCCATATGACTTTCTTTCTTCCATGGAACACACAGTAAGTTTTGAAGAACGTTCTTGCTACTCTTTTTCATAATTTGAAGAGCCATAAAACATCATAGAAATACTCCATGTGACTACTTTCCTTATGGTAAAGAGCATTTTGTTATAGAGACGTATAAGACACGCTGTCATGAATAAGTCCTTTTGTTCTCCACGGAAGAAGGAAAGTCAAATGGATTTTGAAAGACACAAGGATGAATGAACGATGAAAGAATTTTCATTGTTTGTGGACTATCCTTTTAACATGTAGTACTGTCCCTCTTATGATACCAAACTGTGTTCTCATTGGCTGTTGGACTGTGGTGTATATAGGCCAGTAAGTGCTGAAGGCATATAGTCACCAAGCTTTTTGCTTTGCAGGCTTTCAGCTTTTGCTTTTTCATCTTTCCTCCCTGTAGCTCCTCATCTGTCACACATCTGTTCGTTCTTTCTTTCACTCCATCATCTCTCCATCTTTCCAGCTTTAATCCTGTCGCCTGTTCCATCCGCCGTCCTCTGTTGTTTTTTAACTCGCTGACCTTCTCTGAAGCTTTGATGCCATTGTGATCACCTGAAGACAGATCCTGTCAGTTTCCACACAAATCCAACCGTAAAGGCCTTCTTTCTGAATTTCGGAAACACTCTGGAAGATTTTCAATCACTCAAAGTTACTCAATTTACATGAATATCCGGAGCGGTCCAGTCCCACTGGTTAGATTACATCCCATAGTTTTTTTGTTTACTTTATGGTCAGTGCACCAAAAGCTGTTTAGTTTAGCCCATGCTATTCTTTTTGATAGCTCTTCTATGATTTTTCATGGCCATCACTAACACAGAGCGGCCACCCTTGCATGTGGATGTGAATTGTGCCACCAAGACGCAGGTCTGTGAGCTGGGCATTAATGTCGGTCCGTGTGGTGGGGGATAGTGGAATTGCCCATGTGGTGGTGTAATGTGCCCAATGCGTCTGGCAGGGCCCAATGCAGGTGACTTGGCCCCTCCAGCACGAAAAGGCATCTGGCGCCAGAGTGGCTCAAGTTGGCGGAAAATTCCTCTCTGCACTGGCGCCGAAGCACTGGCAGAGAGTAGAGCCCTGGCCAGTGACGCCCAAGCCCAAAAGTGTGACACAGGTCAGTGAGCACCTTACCCAGCACCTTCATGTCCGGCGCACACCTTCGAGCATGCCTGATGCTCATCTGGCCCCAGTAATGTGTGGAATAGTCATCCATGCCTCAGTGCCATTTCACCTCCAGAACAGCAGGGGGCGATTGAGAATTGTTTGCAGCCGCTGCCGAGAGAGTGGGAAAAAAAACCTCATGTCAAGGACTGATCTGAGTGTCGCTGAATCACAATTTGCATACTTTTGCATACTTGTATGCAAAGTACAGTAAAAAGAAATTAGCCGGGGATTGTTTACTTGTAAGTATGATGTAGGCCAGTACAAAATTGTGACAAAAATCGTGTCTTGATGTTACTTCAGTGAATCATTGCAAGCAAATCCACTTGCATTGCATGGAATGATCCATCCAATCAGAAATAGTACGCCATTTTGAGTACCTTTTGAAATTCGACTTTAATGTGACACTATTACGGATAGTATGTCGAATTGGGATTCAGCTCATAAGAGACAAGTGATTCACTGGAATCTTTTGTTTTCCTTTAGCTTGTTCCACTGATTTGGACATGGCATGGTTGTCATAAATAGTCAACGGAATCATGTTCCATGTTTGGCTGTATCTGTTTGGTTTATCCATGGAGAATGGCCTAGTTTGGCAGAGCTTCGTTGTCATTTTGCATTCTAGATCATTTGCCCATGACTGCTGCTATTGAAGTCGGTGAACGCAATGGTCAGAAATGTCTGTGCTTGCGTACAAAAAAACAACAACTGTAAAAGTACAAACAACTTAAAGCAAAAATTCAATACACAACCTTTTCCGACATCACCTCTTTTCACAAAACCCACCAGCACCTCAAACATTGTGCATTCAATCTATCAGTAACTGTGTGTAGAGCTTCACTGTTTCCTGGCGGATAAAAGTGATTGATTTTCAGCTCAGTGCGAGCACAAGGAGGGCAGGTCCAGATCAGCGTAAATAGAGGAAATCTCCTCACCCAGCCAAGTAATGTCACTCATAAATTTTTGAAATGCGTTGTTCATACAACAAGATGGGTATAAGTTATGAGCGGCTGTCTGTTTTAAAACCTCTTTCTGTCACCTCGGTTAGTAAAATGAATTTAAAATGTATAAATGGTCTCAGCCTTGGAGAAGATTGGCCATTTAGAGTATGCTGAGGTGAGACTGTCTGTTCTGCTGGATTTTGATGTATAAGAGTTTCTGATGCACCAATATAAATTACCAATAACCAGTAGGTTAGCAGATATTGCTGTATACATCTGTGTCGACATACACCACTATTGAAAAGTTGGGTGTCGGTAAGATTTGAAAAATATATATTTTTGAAAGAAGTCTTTAACTCAACAAGGCTACATTTATTTGATCAAAATACAGTAAAAACGGTATCACTTTAGTTTAGGATCCAATTCTTACTGTTAACTAGTTTCTTATTAGCATGCATATTAGTAGGATATTGGCTGTTTATCAGTACTTATAAAGCACATATTGATGCCTTATTATGCATGACCATATTCTACATGCCTTAATCCTACCCAATACCTAAACATACCTCACTAACTATGAACTATTATTAACTATTAAGCAGTGATTAGGAGTTTATTGAGGTAAAAGTCATAGTTTGATAGTTTGTTTAGTGTGATTGTAAAAACATTAATATTGTGAAATATTATTATAATAAATATTATAAGTTTCTGTTTTAGGATATTTTTAGAAGTTATTTATCCCTGTGATGGCTAAGCTTATTTTTCAGCAGCCATTACATTTTTTAGTGACACTTTGATCTGGTGCTCAAGAAACTTTTCTTGTTATTATCAATGTTGAAAACAGTTGTGTTTTGTGGAAACTCTGATGCATATTTTCAGAATTCTTTGATGAATAGAAATAGTCTGATATTATGCTTGATTCTTTTTGATCACCTAGGATGATTTTAAAGGGGGAAAAATAAATAGAAAAAACAACTAATGTTTCAAATATATTTTTTTTACTTAATTTTTAAATATTATTATTTCTTTATATATATATATATATATATATATATATATATATATATATATATATATATATATATATATATATATATATATATATATATATAATATATATAATATATATATATAAAAATTTTCACAATAATGTTTTCAATTCTATTTATGATGTATGGAATTTGTGTGTACAATTTATTATAAATCACATCCTCAATACTGCACTTTCCCAAACATGTTTATTTGGTTAGAAGTTACGAGAAGTTTATTAGGTGTCATTACCAAGATTATTATTTTATTTTTATTTGTATAAGTTTAAAGTTAATTGAGTCGAAGAGAACATAAAGATGAAATCGCTTTTAGAATCAGTTTTATGAACACTGTTTTCGTGTTAATTTCAAGACGACAGCATTTTGTATGGACTTGCATGTGGTCTCTTTACGGGCCTGTGCTCGGCTTTGTTGAGTTGATCTGTGCTTGTTGTATTGTAGCTGCAGGGAATCGTTGCAGTTTCACGGTGACTGGGTTGTCAGGGCTCTGTGATGCGCGCTTGAGTACTCATCTCTGTGTGTAGATAACACCGTACCCATCTGTTTGATCTCCCAATCCAGACACGCGCTATATTTAGAGCCTCGTCAGATGTGCTGTTTTAGAGAAATAAGTCTTTTCTAATCAGCCTCCAACCGAGGAGAGGCCTCATTAGCATCAGCTCGCTCTCCCTCTCTCATTCTCGTGCTTTATCTCTACAAGAGCGCCTTTGCACTCTCCCATTCTTTCTTTTTCTGTCTCTCTTTATTCTCTCTCTCGCTTTCCTTCTGGCTCTCCCAGATTCTTTATTCCTTCTCCTCTTTCTCTCTCTCCGTCTGTCATCTCTCTTTTCTCTTCTTCTTTTCATGTGTGGGAGGGCGCTTGTTGCTTCCCCAAGAGATCTCAGGCTTTGTGAGTGTAAGTGTGTGTGTTTGGTGTTCAGAGAAAATGGCACATCTGTGTTTCAGGGCACACTCTTTACCACCGTTCCTACACCTTCATTTAGGTTATGGGTGAATTCCTCTGCTTTCACATGAAAATATGAAATATGTGAAATTCGACCACTGACAAAGTTCTTTATACATAGTGCCTAAAATGGCTGACTCCCTCATCAGTGCCCTGACTATTGAACTAGGGAGCTGATTGAGATGCACCCCTACCCCTCTTGTGTAATGCCTGTTCAAAAACAAATTTTACTAGATAATGAAAATAACTTTTTCAAATTAAAGATATTCTTTTAAATAATCAAAATAATTGTTGTGGGTTATTATGCTAGCAAAAAATATGCAATGCTAGCAGTTTTATCAGTTAACAGTACACTAAGCTAGCTAGCTTATTGACAAGCTTAAAGGGTTAGTTCACCCAAAAATGAAAATTCTGTCATTGATTACTTACCCTCATGTCGTTCGACACCCGTAAGACCTCCGTTCATCTTCAGAACACAAATGAAGATATTTTAGTTGAAATCTGATGGCTCTGATAGGCCTCCATTGGCACAATGCACGGTACACTCTCAAGACCCTTAAAAGGTACTAAAGACGTCGTTACAAAGTCCATCTCACTACAGTGGTTCTACAATAACTTTATGGAGTGACGAGAACAGTTTTTCTGCGCAAAAAAACCCTAAATAACGACTTATATAGTGATGATGATTTCAAAACACGGCATCATGAAGCTTCGAAGTGTTATGAATCAGTGAGTCGAATCATGATTCGGATCGCGTGTCAAACCGCCAAACTGCTGAAATCGCGTGACTTTGGCGATCCAAACTGCTGAATCGACTCACTGATTCATAACGCTTCGAAGCTTCATGATGCCGAAGATGAACGGAGGTCTTACGGGTGTCGAACGACATGAGGGTAAGTAATTAATGACAGAATTTTCATTTTTGGGTGAACTAACCCTTTAATACAAAGTGTGTAGCCCCATCGACTGGTGGTATGCTAAGCTAGTAAGCTAACTGATTAACTGGATTTGATATCTGATTCCTTAATTAGAGGAACTTTTCGATCATTTAGGATGATTTGAAGAGGGAAAAATCTTTTTTCCAACATTTTCAAGGGTTAGGGAAGTTCTTTCACTATTTAAGAGTGTTCAATTTAACTATTATGGGTAATCTTTTTGTAGTAGTGCTAGCTAAGAAATACTACAAATAATGGTGCATAATTTGTGCCAGTGTACAAGGTTAGCAGACTTGTCAGCGGTGTGTTTTGTCAATTAACTGTATGCTAAGCTAATGTGCTAATCTGTTAGCTTGCAGGCTACCAGAATAAACAGAACATGAAATGTTTAACCGGCAGTTAATAAAATACATTCTTTGTCTTAAAAATTAGTTAAGAGAGTGTACATCATAATATGCACTGTCCTTGTTTTTACATCCCTCTGTTCATGTTGTTTGGCTGCATGTGTGCATTTGCTTTCTCATGTGGCTTTTGCTGTCCTGTGATCTAGGCACATTTTCCCTTTCTGACTTTTACAAGGAAGTTAACTTTCTTTGTTGTTGAATTCATGATTGTATCAGTTCATCAGGACTTTTTTTTGTTTGTAGATGGAATGGGTCGAGTTCTGGCTCAGGACGTCTACGCCAAAGACAACCTGCCTCCTTTTCCTGCGTCAGTTAAAGATGGTTATGCTGTTCGAGGTGATTACCCGTTTCTGTTAAATTCACACAATCACACTGTCTCGGTTACCCATTTTCCACCCAAATGGTGCATTTAACTGACACACAACTGATTATATAAGATAAACTGCCCATAAATATACATTTGCACATTGAGTCTTAAGAGTAGTTCACATTGACCAAACAAATGCCGGCAAACACGAACAAACATAGAGAAAGTTTTAACATACAAAGTAATTTAATTCACTGATTTTACACCACCGTTAAATTCATATATGTAGGTGGTAGATACATCAACAAATCAAATCTATAGAAATCCTTTCACACATATGATGTTTGCAGTTCAAGAACAAGTTGACCAAGTTGAAAGGGCCGACTTTACGGTCCGCCACCTTTTGGAACGGGCCCGAATTGGCACCTGCATGAATACTTATGATTATCTCCCTTTTACCCTTAATGCTTTATCATATTAAAGTTAATACAATATAACAACCTTATTCTTAACCTTATTACCATTAGAATCTCATTCACCAAACCTGTAAACCTTCTGAAACTCAGAGTTACTCTTTTTACTGTTTTTCAGCTGCTGATGGCCCTGGGGATCGCTTCATCATCGGAGAGTCTCAGGCTGGGGAGCAGGTGATTTAAGCTAACACCAACTAGTTAGTTAAACTAGTCTTCTTACACTGTTGTGCCATGAAAACATGCTGAGTTTCCTTACACATACACTGGAAATGCCTGCCTTTGCACTGGCACCTTGTGTCTGCAGGAGGCTTATGTGCTCAGATGGCAAGAAAACTCAGAATCAGTGAGCGTGTTTAATGAGTGCATTACACACACACACACACACACACAGAGAGAAGGGGAGATCCCCATGGGATATGTGCAGCAGAGTACAGGCCAGCACTTCAGTGCTCATCATGGCTGACGTCCATTCAGTGCACTGTATATGTGTGTAAATGTTATTTTATGTGAATAAATTTAACCCATTATCAGAAGGACAAAACATCAGTGTTTTGCTTTCACACCACAGCCGTACACTTGTATGTTTTTTGTTTTTTTGATACAGTGGTAAAGGGTCTTTTTCTGTGTGTAGCCCACTCTCACAGTTATGCCAGGCCAAGTGATGAGGGTGACGACAGGTGCTCCTATCCCATGTGGTGCAGATGCTGTAGTTCAAGTAGAAGACACAGAACTGCTACGAGAGTCTGAAGATGTAAGTATCACATTCTCAACCACAAACTAATTTGAACTACCGTAAAACTTCAAATAATAGCCCGGGCTTCTATTTACCCAAATCACCGAACTGCACCGGCTTGTATTTGAAACAGGCGTCTATAAGAGACAGGCCTTTAATTTAGTGTTGAGATGTTCAAGCATGACGGTAGGAGGTTACCACATTATATTACGTTTTATTTATAATTAATTCGAATGTGTTTAACAAATCATTTAATGTAAGAAATTAGGGTTGTGCCGATGGACGATATCATCGTGATGCCACGCCCCCCTTGCGAGTCTGTTGTGAGTGCGACGCACACTAATCCTCTTCTATAGTTATAGTTAAACTAAAAACTTAGCAGGGATTGCTCTGTAAATTAATTTGAGAATGTAACTAATGCATATATGCTATTTTAAATACTGTAGTCTATGCCAGATATATATAGCCTACATTCTGAAATCATTTGAGGCTGAAACATCCAAAGCATGCGTGTTTATTTTAGCACTTCCGTCAGTGAAACAACACAGCCTATTCAACATTTAAACGATTTTCAGTAAATAATGGTTACCTAAAGAATATAAGAAAATTAAATATTAGTTAGAAAAATATTTGATTCATACTATTTCCCCGCAAAGACGTAGACTACTAGCTGGATAGACACCTTTCAAATATATCTTTGTGTTTTCTCCTAATGTTGCAAGGCAACACTTGTTGTAAAAGGTCTGAAGAGCGGATTTTATCTTCCACAAGGTCAAGACATTTAGGCAATGTTTGATTATTCACAGCCAGAGAAAACGAAACTAAAATCACCGCGGCGTGTGTGTGAAATGCGCTATTCAAATAAACCAAACTTGACGCGCATTACCAAGTTTAATAACAAGAACAAACTGCGTTAAATAAAGTTTGAAGTAAAAAGGTAAGTTATTCGTCCCACAGTTTTTTATTGTACTTTACCACAGTAAAGGATGTGAATAGTTATAATAGACTTAATTATAAGCAAACGAAAGGAAGAAACGTTTATAACGTTAATCCCCTGCGAAAATGGCGACGTCCCCCCCGCTTCCATCAGAAGCTACTGTCAGGCCACATACCTAAGGATAACATCCCGAAGTTAATGAAATATATCTCCTCCTTCTCCCTCGCACACACAAACACACGCGCACGTCTGCGTGCAAGCATTAATTGTTCAGCCGCTCCGTATCCAGCTTTACCCACGCTTGAAATTCGACAACTGTCAGCTTAAATGTCAAATTATACTTTTCTCCATGGTGGTATTGAGAGAATTAAGAAAAACTGAAGACTGAAAGTTCGTTAACCTCTTTGTTATGTTGCCATAGTGATGAGTCGTTCATGAACGGTTCCGTCTGTCACGTGAAATTTAATCAAAACATAGAACAGACGATCTGACGGGTTTGAGAAGATCAAATACAGCCCGATACTAAAAAACAGACCCGGCGTCTATTTGAGACCGGCCTTTATTTACCCGAACCTGTCGTCACACCAGGCGTTTAAAAGAGACAGGCGTCTATTTGGGACTCAGCTATTATTTGAAGTTTTACGGTATTTCAATTTAAATTAATATATAAATTAAATAACAAATAAAATAAAAACTTATAATAAATTATTTTAACTAACTAAAAATTAATCCCTAATATAATGGCTTTTGTATTTTTAGAATAAAATTACTGGACCCACTTTATATTAGGTGACCTTAACTACTATGTACTAACATTTAAAGGTGCCCTAGAATGAGTTGAAACAATATTTTAAATTGTCCTCTGATATCTACATAGAGGGTATGTGACTTATTTAAGTGCAAAAATGGTCTAGATACGGTTTTACAGGTCCATTTACAACACTAGAAATTGTCCCTAGAATGCAATGGTCTGTTTTTGCCTTATTTTTAAGGGTCATGAATATTAATGGAGAGTTCTGCTCTGATTGGCTGTTTCAATGCGCGGCTAATTTCAGTGGCTTTAGTGACTGAAACACATCTATACTGTCCGTCATGAAAATGGCGAGATTATGCATCCAACCTTGTTTGATCCTGTTTCTAACGAAGATGCAGATTTTGAGGAACAACCAATTGTTTTGAGATTGGAAATGGACGCTTCTGAGTGGTAAGTTTAGTCTTTATTATCAGTAAGAACCTGCAAAACGTAACGTCAGAACTATAACTTCAGCCTGTGTGAACATGTGAACATATGCATGTGAACTAGCATATAACATTAACTTCACACGTTAACGCATAACGTCAGCGGTCACAACTTTGTTTTTAGCATTGTGAAAATATTTTAAAGGGGTGGTAAACCACGATTTCACTATTCTAACTTTAGCTGGCGTGTAATGTTGCTGCTTGAGCATAAACAACATCTGCAAAGTTACAACGTTCAAAGTTTAAAGCAAAGGGAGATATTTGCTTTTAAAGAAATCAGTTTCTAAGAACTACAGCAAACGGCCAGTAGGCGACTACACACATTCCTCCAGGGTTGGTGACATCACCAGGCTCAATATTTACATAAACCCCTCCTCCGAGAATATTAAATAAGGGAGGGTGAGGCCATTTTGTATCGCGGCGCTGTTGTGGTATAGTTAGGCTGGAGTGTTGTTGCCGCGATGCCAAGGAAACGCTGTTATTTTCATCCGGATTGCAGGTCTGGGGTACTTGCTCTGTTTAGCCTTCCTTGGGACGGGGGTGCGTTGCAGAGCGTTTAACATACAACATGTTGCACGTATGTATGAGACAGCGGGGAACAGGCGCGCGCGGGGCTCCCTGCAGAACATCTCACGGAGGAAAACATCCACCGTCTTCGCGATTTCAATGCCGGATTTGCACAACGTCAGCTGCGTGAAAAAAACACTGCCAGTGCGTGGATGCACGACGCGTGTGCTGCACATTTCACGGAGGACAACTTCCACAAATTTTGCGAGTTCAATACAGGATATGCACAATGGCTTGTCCTGAAAGCTGGATTTACAAACAGAAGCTGTTTACGGGCCACAACCTGTAAGTCTGATTTATATTTCATCGATGTGTTTGCCTGTAATAGGTTGTAGCAAGGAAGTAAACAGATGACAGCGCTGTTCTGCAAACCAGTCTGTTAAATGCTCATTCATACTTAACGTTATCCGACGAACACCTAACGTTACAAACACTATCTTTAAAATCTCAACAGCGAACCTGGCATTAGTGTAAATGATTCTTTGATTAGAGCTTTTATGTATTGTTTATCTACAGGCATGCTAAACATGGTTCTGTGTGTGATTTGGCTAACTTACTAGTTAAAGCCAGTGCTTAGTGTTCGTTTTGGGTTAGTTCTTGCGACAGATATTTGGCTATAATCGTTCTAAAAATACAAAAGTTAAAGTGCCATTCAGTAGCGATTATAGATCCGCAGTCTTTACTCTCGAGGACTGAACAGTAGGGTTGGGAACCGAGAACCGGTTCTTATGCAGAACCGAAACTGATTTTTGAAAAATACCAGAACCGCGCGAAATTCCTAAGTTTCGGTTCCGAAAACGGTTCTGGTGCAATGTGTGTGCGAAGCGCTGGAAGCGTATCCTTTCATAGCGAGTGACAGCCAGTGTTGCCAACTCCGTGATTTTCCCGCTTTCCCGTTTTCCACTGTTGCCGCGGGCTGTGTTTCATGTCCGCGGGTTGAAACGATTGTGCAATTGTGCGGGTTTTGTTGTGAAAACCTGGCAACCCTGGCTCACCTCATCATGAATATTAATTACGTTGCCTGCCGCTTCCAGGAGGGCAACGCAGTTCAGCACTGAAAGCCCTCGCGCTACACATTTACGGTTTTGCGTCAGATATTTTCTCGTTGACCACCAGCATAGCGAAGAGAACTAGCACTAGCAATTTGACAAAACATTTGCTACAGCACAGAGTGCCTCAGGGCTTATACCAGATTTATAGTGAAAGGCCTATATATATATATATATATATATATATATATATATATATATATATATATATATATATATATATATATATATATATATATATATATATATATATATATATATATATATATATATATATATATATATATATATATATATATATATATGAACTTGTAAATAATAAATTGCAATTCAGCATTACAAAGGTAATTGTGCCTAAACGCTTACCTAAACCATGGTGACTCAACGGTTGACAAATATATATATATATATTTGTCAACCGTTGAGTCACCATGGTTTAGGTAAGCGTTTAGGCACAATTACCTTTGTAATGCTGAATTGCAATTTATTATTTACAAGTTCACTGAATAACTGAATTACTATTAAATTAATATATAACTAATTAATAAATATAACTAATAAATATAATTTATAACTTGGTTTTATTCAGAGACAGAGAGATAAAATGTAATAAGACAATTTCAGAGGTGTTCATTTGAAAAAAAATGTGTTGCAAGAATAGCTTAATTAATACTGTAATATATGTACAGTACAGGACTTTTTTGACATTGCCAACTTGTAAATAAATTTTAGAGCAAGTAATAAACACAAAATGGATTGTTTGAGTTGCGTATTGTGCCTTTTTCCTTTACCACTATTTGTTTAATAATTTTAATGGAACCGGAATCGGAACCGGAATCGTTAGGCGGAACCGGAACCGGAACCGGAAAATTTCTCACGATTCCCAACCCTACTGAACAGGTTCTGCTCGATCATCTTCACTCAAATGTTCTGGGTCTGATTCGGGCTCATATGGTTTTATTGACGCCGTTGTTTCTAATACTGACCAAAGCACAGCCTCCGGTAAAGGTAAGGTGCGTGACGTTTCCGACAAACGTGCACTGCGGTTAGCGAATCACAACACACTGGGCCAGCTAACCAATCAGAGCCCATCGCGTATTTTTGAGGGACTGGCTTCATACAACCCGGAAAGCATCAGACCGTTTTACAAGGAGGGACAGAGCAGTGTAGAATAAAGGACAAATATATGAAAAATAAGGCAATTTTTTTTTAAACGAAGCATGAACACATGTTACAGTGCACCCCACAAACACAGTTAAGCCTTCAAAAGAATGTGTTTTACCACCCCTTTAATCATTGTAATTTGTCACCGTATGATTTTACAATGATAGCTTCTTCACTTTGCGTCACAAACTCTTAACAGCGAACTGGGTAGCGCGTAAATATGTTGTTTGTACAGTACAGTAAAGGTTTTTTTTGTAACAAATAGACTAGATGCCTTGTCAAATGACTATCGTTTCAACTTAAGTGGTGGAGAAAGTGACGTTAGTTAGAAGGATCGAGTGAGCTATAAGCATCTAAACTAATGTAGTTAGCTCCTGAGTTACGTGTTGATGATGAAATATAGGCTAAATTATAATTCTATCCGACAAAAGGGATTGCCATATGTATCAACGGTTGTATTTTGTACATTTATATGACAACACTGGCAGGAAATAATTTTAACCTTTGACATTTGTCATACTGTTATGTATGCTACTTGGAGTTTCCTATTGTTACTGTACTAGCATCTTGCGTTGGATCTAGACAACACAGGGGATATTATCGTTAATGTTGTCTCATTAAGAAACTTTCAATTTAATCAGAAGTTGTTTAGACAGTCAATAAGTGGATAAAAGCACTACTTACTGCTCGCGGGAATATAGTTTGAATTGCCCCTTCTTCAGTATCAGACGCTGAGCGAAGCCTGTTTGATATTGTCCCAGGTTAGAAAAACTGTCTGTGGTGAAATGCGCCAAGCAAACGAACAACTTTGAATTAAATTGTTGCGGTATCCGGTTATAGATAAACATCAACCATGCCTGTTGACAGTTTTGTTCTGTGGGAAGGGTATGAAAAGTCCTCACGTCCCCTGCACAGCCTGGAACATAACATTTATTTCCATGATCTGCCATTTTTCTCTATCCTCGCATGACGCTTGTTTCTTCACTATACCTGCAGAACTCACGATGATTCAGCTGTGCAGTTCCGCTTGTGCTTGAACATGTGCTGGCACATGCAAATGTTGGAGGCATACATATTAATGATCCCGACTGTTGCGTAATAGTCTGTGTTATGTTGAGATTCGCCTATTTTTCTGTGGTGTTTTTCACAAACGAGATTTACATATGAAGGAGGACGCAATGGTGTTTGAGACTCACTGTATGTGATTTCCATGTACTGAACTCTTGTTATTCAACTATGCCAAGGTTAATTCAATTTTTCATTCTAGGGCACCTTTAAATGAATAATTTCATACAATGCACTTATTGTGTACATTCATGTTTTTACTTTGTACTTACATTTAAAAAATTACCTGCATGTAATTACATCTGTAATTAATTTCTGTAGTTACATTTATAATTACACTGTTAACACTTCCCTTCCACCTAAAGCTACCCTTAAACTCATACCACCAAACCTGTCCCTAACTTTACCCATATCCCACCTCAATATCAAGTGTTTTGCAATACAATATGAACACAGTAAGTACATTGTACTTATTTTTTTTATGTAAGTTCATAGTAGTTAAGGCCACCTAATATAAAGTGGTACCAAAGTACTTTAATGAGTTTTGCCCATTTTGTTAGTATTAGCTACTTTCTAGGGACAACTGCCATGTATTTTGTCCCGGAAGTGAAACGTACATACTTCAAAATGTGCAAAGACAATAACAAACCCAACCAAATATATTTAAAATACTGAAAACAACACAATTAATTTACAACTATATAATTGCAATAAATTATAAAGCTTTATTTTTAAGGAACCTGTAATATTTTTTGTGTTGTGGTTTTAATATGAATTAAAGCTGCGAGCAGCGATGACGGGCTCAAGCCGGTGGCACCGCCACCCCGGTGGCATCAGCTTAACTGTGCACGGCAGGCAATATGCATTTAAACAGGATAATTTTTTTAAATCGCTCGAATATGTCACATTTACCGCAGCAGCTTGTGCCAATATCACCACAAGCCACACCCATGATGTCATTTAAATGTAGATGATTTTTAATGTCATGGGATGAAATAGATCTCTTTCAAATATGTGAAAAGTTATCTTTTCCTGCTCAAAATGTTATAAGTCCAGAAGGCCAGTATTTAATTCAAGGTATTTGTATAGTTCTTTTTTTACTTATTCACAAGTGATAGTTATTTGTGATAGTCTATGATATGAAAGGGGTAAATTATCAACATCAAGAGAGAAAGGCACACACACAAACTCACTCACAGGGTGAGAGAGAGACCCCACACACACACACACCCAGGGTGAGCCTGAGAGTGAGGGGGGAGGGGAAGGACTGAGAGAGAGGCAATCTGCACATTGAACAAGATTCACAAGATTTTAACAACAAAAAGAAATAAAATCTAAATGGTGGGAGAAAGTTTTTTTTACTTCAATCTCTGAAAACATTATTTTGAATATATTTGAAATCACAGATGTTGGGTGATGAGAATTGTAACTCAAATATAATTTAGAAAACTAGTCCTGTCTGAATAGTGATATGTCAGTGAGATCAGCTCGGGCGCGCACACCGTCTATGGGTGATGTCACGTATTTTGCGAAATGCGCAGTTAGGTGATGTGTCGCCCTCCACACGTTGCGAAACAGACTCCGAAATGGGAAATGTAAATTTGCGGACTCCTGGTTGGAGTAGGATGAGTTTAAACAATGACCGCAGGGTTTTTCTATGGTTTTTCCTGCATAGCGGCCGCATCCGTCACATTTCGTGCCACCTCCGTCTGTCGACAAAACTCAAGACAGGCAGTCCCTTGCTCAGATTAGGCATGTCGTGGTAATTAAATAATCATCAGAAATATATATTGTCACATGATCTTTCAGCAATCTTTATTAGTATTTTATGATTTGCTAGTACAAAGTCATCTAAAGCCATTCCATAGCTGAATGTCTTTCCTCCGCTGTAGCTGTCCATCATTCTCCGTTCAGCATTCAAACTGCGCGTCGTGTTTGGTTACAGTCAGTCAGCTGCTCAGTAAAGCTCACTCCAAGATGATATATTCCCGTTATAATACTTGATATACAGATAAAATAATTTATCTTCCTGGAGTTTATCTAGCGGTTTCTGAACGATGTTGTGCTCCCTACCCGGGTGACAACACAAGGCATCACACGCACAATAACCGGAATTTAAAACTGTGAAGAAACCGACCGATATACATAGTAGACTAGGATTTGTGCGCTCAACGCTCATCATCTCTTTATGTTGTGAACTTTTTAATGTGCACTCGCGCTGCACTGCGCCCTCTGACTCCATGTTGCTTTAAGCGCATCATTCTGCACCCGGGATGCGCATAAGCGCATTGTGCCACGCTTTCATATATTTTCATAGTTTTGTGCACTTAAAGATGATTTTAAAAAATCTTGTTCTCACGTATCTATCATATATTTGTTGCCCCTTTACAGACCTGCACATTACGTTTACAATAAACTATAAATCTTGAAATGTTATATTATTTGTATAGGCCCATATAATTATTTACATTCATATATAAATTAAATATAAATTGTTTTTTTATAAATGTATTTAATAAGAACACAAAGTAATTTGTACCTTTTCATTAACATTTTTAGATTTTATAAAATTAGTCCAGAGATGTTTTTTCAAGAATTACTTTTTGTAATTGCAATTTTTTTTAACTATCCACTCACCTAATTTAATATATATTTTTGTTATAGCTTATGATTATATATTTTTATTTTATTGCTCAACAGTAGTTCTCATCGCCGATGAGGTCTTCCATATAATTATTTACATTCATATATAAATTAAATATAAATTGTTTTTTTATAAATGTATTTAATAAGAACACAAAGTAATTTGTACCTTTTCATTAACATTTTTAGATTTTATAAAATTAGTCCAGAGATGTTTTTTCAAGAATTACTTTTTGTAATTGCAATTTTTTTTAACTATCCACTCACCTAATTTAATATATATTTTTGTTATAGCTTATGATTATATATTTTTATTTTATTGCTCAACAGTAGTTCTCATCGCCGATGAGGTCTTTAAATATTTTGAGAAGGTCTTAAAAAAGTCTTAAAAAGGTATTAAAATTTACTTCAGGATTCCTGCATATACCCTGCATATGCATCATACGTGATCTTGGCAAACACAGCACATGACATTTTTATTTAAAATTAGAAAGTTTTAAATTAGTTAAATTAGATTAGTTAAATTAGAAAGTTGTCCGGCTCGAAGAGACAAATATATGTACGGGGACACATGAAATGTCTAAAAATGTATGTCCTTAGAAATCACAGAAGCACACACACACACACACACACACACACACACACACACACACACACACACACACACACAGAGAGAGAGAGAGAGAGAGAGAGAAACAAGGTTTTTTTTTATCCTGCTTCAAAGCTAAGACAATGCTGCCATCGTGTGTTCATTGAGGGAAGGGCAGCACACATTCCCCTTTTTTGTCCTTATTTAATCCCTCGGCATGGCAACACCGTTTGAGATATACAAAATCCGTTCGCATTTTAGCATCTTCCGTATCTTTGTTTCATGTTGACCGAGTTTGGTGGAGATTGAATAAATCGCCTACGAGGAGAACGTAAAAACTCAGAGCCTGAATTATACCAATATTCACGTTCAAACCAAAATATCTGACTTCCTGTTGGTCGGAGCTAATGACTGTAAATTAGAAAGTTGTCCGGCTCGATGAGGTCAATATATATACTGAGTTTGGTGATTGTAGATGAAACGAAGCCCTTCACTTTTGTCAAAAGGTGGCGCTATAGAGCCCCTCATCCCCACCTGTTTCTGAGGCTTTGCCCATGTGTACTGACTAACATCTCTGATGTGTGTGTTAAGTTTCATGCAATTTCAAGCATGCTAAGAGTCTCAAAAACAGCCAAAGACATTATTAAACTTTGACACGTTGCCATGGCAACAGTATTGGAAATTTCAGAAATCCATTCATATGTCTATATCTGCCATGTTTTCACATTATACTGATGAAGTTTGAAGTCAATCGGGTCAAAATAAGACAGTGATTTAAAGCATTTTTTTAAAAAAGTGACACACTTCCTGCTGCCAGTTGGTGGCGCTATAACTTTGACTCACAAACGTCATATCCTTGCGATCGGCTTCCTACAACAAACACACAGCTGAAGTTTCATCCAAATCAGTCAATGTTTGCACAAGTTATAACACACTTCCTGTTTCCCTTTTCTCGCCATAAATTCGTTGCTTCGCCACGGCCAAACCGATTGAGATATCAAAAATCTGCTCGCAATTTAGCATCCTGAATATCTTGTCTTAATGCTGACCGAGTTTGGCAATGATTGAAACAATTGCCTCGGAGGAGTATATTAAATTCCAGAGCATGCGTTTTCCGAACAACCCAAAATAGCTCACTTCCTGTTGGGCGAAGTTTATGACTATGAGTGCGGAAGTTGTTCGCCCCGATGAGATCTATATGTGTACCGAGTTTCATACATATACGTGCAAGTGTGTTTGATATATAGACCAAATTTTAATAGGGGGCGCTGTTGAGCCCCCCTGCCACGCCCGGGTATCAGCTTCAGCCCG